>NW_027478166.1:13313099-13625943 GCF_051020975.1 Osmia lignaria lignaria
TTTCCTACAATTTATGTTCTATGATATTTTTTGATCAGAAGCGTAGTTTTCGAGATATATCGAGATATTTAAAAGTTCCGAAGCCGCACCAACATAATAGAGATACAGAAACACCGTGGCCCCTTTCTTTGAGATAACTCTGCACTATTGCGGGTTGCAAATGCCACTTCCAGCTTAGCTGTGCAGAGGAAGAACAACAAGAAAAAGAAGTACCTCGAAATATGTCCGTCAGGCCCGTTCCTTCGAGCTGAATCTGCAAATATCTCGGAAACGAAGCGAGCTATGGCAAAATGTTGAGAGACGTTTTTTGTAGAGAATTATGTTTCCTACAATTTATGTTGTATCATATTTTTTGATCAGAAGCGTAGTTTTCGAGATATATCGAGATATGTAAAAGTTCCGAAGCCGCACCAACATAATAGAGATACAGAAACACCGTGGCCCCTTTCTTTGAGATAACTCTGCACTAGTGCGAGCCGCAAATGCCACTTCCAGCTTAGCTGTGCAGAAGAAGAACAACAAGAAGAAGAAATATCTCGAAATATGTCCGACAGGCCCCTTCCCTTGAGATAAATCTGCAAATATCTCGGAAACGAAGCGAGCTATGGCGAAATGTTAAGAGACCTTTTTTGTAGAGAATTAAGTTTCCTACTTTTTATCTTCTATGATATTTTTTGGTCAGATGCGTAGTTCTCGAGATATATCAAGATATTTAAAAGTTCCGAAGCCGCACCAACATAATAGAGATACAGAAACACCGTGGCTCCTTTCTTTGAGATAACTCTGCACTATTGCGAGCTGGAAATGCCACTTCCAGTTTAGCTGTGCAGAAGAAGAACAACAAGAAGAAGAAATATCTCGAAATATGTCCGTTAGGCCCCTTCCCTTGAGATAAATCTGCAAATATCTCGGAAACGAAGCGAGCTATGGCAAAATGTTAAGAGACCTTTTTTGTAGAGAATTAAGTTTCCTACTTTTTATGTTCTATGATATTTTTTGATCAGATGCGTAGTTCTCGAGATATATCAAGATATTTAAAAGTTCCGAAGCCGCACCAACATAATAGAGATACAGAAACACCGTGGCCCCTTTCTTTGAGATAACTCTGCTCTATTGCGAGCTGCAAATGCCACTTCCAGCTTAGCTGTGCAGAGGAAGAACAACAAGAAAAAGAAGTATCTCGAAATATGTCCGTCAGGCCCGTTCCTTTGAGCTGAATCTGCAAATATCTCGGAAACGAAGCGAGCTATGGCAAAATGTTAAGAGACGTTTTTTGTAGAGAATTATGTTTCCTACAATTTATGTTCTATGATATTTTTCGATCAGAAGCGTAGTTTTCGAGATATATCGAGATATTTAATAGTTCCGAAGCCGCACCAACATAATAGAGATACAGAAACACCGTGGCCCCTTTCTTTGAGATAACTCTGCACTAGTGCGAGCCGCAAATGCCACTTCCAGCTTAGCTGTGCAGAAGAAGAACAACAAGAAGAAGAAATATCTCGAAATATGTCCGACAGGCCCCTTCCCTTGAGATAAATCTGCAAATATCTCGGAAACGAAGCGAGCTATGGCGAAATGTTAAGAGACCTTCTTTGTAGAGAATTAAGTTTCCTACTTTTTATCTTCTATGATATTTTTTGATCAGATGCGTAGTTCTCGAGATATATCAAGATATTTAAAAGTGCCGAAGCCGCACCAACATAATACAGATACAGAAACACCGTGGCCCCTTTCTTTGAGATAACTCTGCACTAGTGCGAGCCGCAAATGCCACTTCCAGCTTAGCTGTGCAGAAGAAGAACAACAAGAAGAAGAAATATCTCGGAATATGTCCGTCAGGCCCCTTCCCTTGAGATAAATCTGCAAATATCTCGGAAACGAAGCGAGCTATGGCAAAATGTTAAGAGACCTTTTTTGTAGAGAATTAAGTTTCCTACTTTTTATGTTCTATGATATTTTTTGATCAGATGCGTAGTTCTCGAGATATATCAAGATATTTAAAAGTTCCGCAGCCGCACCAACATAATAGAGATACAGAAACACCGTGGCTCCTTTCTTTGAGATAACTCTGCACTATTGCGAGCTGGAAATGCCACTTCCAGTTTAGCTGTGCAGAAGAAGAACAACAAGAAGAAGAAATATCTCGAAATATGTCCGTTAGGCCCCTTCCCTTGAGATAAATCTGCAAATATCTCGGAAACGACGCGAGCTATGGCAAAATGTTAAGAGACCTTTTTTGTAGAGAATTAAGTTTCCTACTTTTTATGTTCTATGATATTTTTTGATCAGATGCGTAGTTCTCGAGATATATCAAGATATTTAAAAGTTCCGAAGCCGCACCAACATAATAGAGATACAGAAACACCGTGGCCCCTTTCTTTGAGATAACTCTGCACTATTGCGAGCTGGAAATGCCACTTCCAGTTTAGCTGTGCAGAAGAAGAACAACAAGAAGAAGAAATATCTCGAAATATGTCCGTTAGGCCCCTTCCCTTGAGATAAATCTGCAAATATCTCGGAAACGAAGCGAGCTATGGCAAAATGTTAAGAGACCTTTTTTGTAGAGAATTAAGTTTCCTACTTTTTATGTTCTATGATATTTTTTGATCAGAAGCGTAGTTTTCGAGATATATCGAGATATTTAAAAGTCCCGAAGCCGCACCAACATAATAGAGATACAGAAACACCGTGGCCCCTTTCTTTGAGGTAACTCTGCACTATTGCGAGCTGCAAATGCCACTTCCAGCTTAGCTGTGCAGAAGAAGAACAACAAGAAGAAGAAATATCTCGAAATATGTCCGTCAGGCCCCTTCCCTTGAGATAAATCTGCAAATATCTCGGAAACGAAGCGAGCTATGGCAAAATGTTTAGAGACCTTTCTTGTAGAGAATTAAGTTTCCTACTTTTTATGTAGTATGATATTTTTTCATCAGAAGCGTAGTTTTCGAGATATATCTAGATATTTAATAGTTCCGAAGCCGCACCAACATAATAGAGATACAGAAACACCGTGGCCCCTTTCTTTGAGATAACTCTGCACTAGTGCGAGCCGCAAATGCCACTTCCAGCTTAGCTGTGCAGAAGAAGAACAACAAGAAGAAGAAATATCTCGAAATATGTCCGACAGGCCCCTTCCCTTGAGATAAATCTGCAAATATCTCGGAAACGAAGCGAGCTATGGCGAAATGTTAAGAGACCTTCTTTGTAGAGAATTAAGTTTCCTACTTTTTATGTTCTATGATATTTTTTGATCAGATGCGTAGTTCTCGAGATATATCAAGATATTTAAAAGTGCCGAAGCCGCACCAACATAATACAGATACAGAAACACCGTGGCCCCTTTCTTTGAGATAACTCTGCACTAGTGCGAGCCGCAAATGCCACTTCCAGCTTAGCTATGCAGAAGAAGAACAACAAGAAGAAGAAATATCTCGAAATATGTCCGTCAGGCCCCTTCCCTTGAGATAAATCTGCAAATATCTCGGAAACGAAGCGAGCTATGGCAAAATGTTAAGAGACCTTTTTTGTAGAGAATTAAGTTTCCTACTTTTTATGTTCTATGATATTTTTTGATCAGATGCGTAGTTCTCGAGATATATCAAGATATTTAAAAGTTCCGCAGCCGCACCAACATAATAGAGATACAGAAACACCGTGGCTCCTTTCTTTGAGATAACTCTGCACTATTGCGAGCTGGAAATGCCACTTCCAGTTTAGCTGTGCAGAAGAAGAACAACAAGAAGAAGAAATATCTCGAAATATGTCCGTTAGGCCCCTTCCCTTGAGATAAATCTGCAAATATCTCGGAAACGACGCGAGCTATGGCAAAATGTTAAGAGACCTTTTTTGTAGAGAATTAAGTTTCCTACTTTTTATGTTCTATGATATTTTTTGATCAGATGCGTAGTTCTCGAGATATATCAAGATATTCAAAAGTTCCGAAGCCGCACCAACATAATAGAGATACAGAAACACCGTGGCCCCTTTCTTTGAGATAACTCTGCACTATTGCGAGCTGGAAATGCCACTTCCAGTTTAGCTGTGCAGAAGAAGAACAACAAGAAGAAGAAATATCTCGAAATATGTCCGTTAGGCCCCTTCCCTTGAGATAAATCTGCAAATATCTCGGAAACGAAGCGAGCTATGGCAAAATGTTAAGAGACCTTTTTTGTAGAGAATTAAGTTTCCTACTTTTTATGTTCTATGATATTTTTTGATCAGAAGCGTAGTTTTCGAGATATATCGAGATATTTAAAAGTCCCGAAGCCGCACCAACATAATAGAGATACAGAAACACCGTGGCCCCTTTCTTTGAGGTAACTCTGCACTATTGCGAGCTGCAAATGCCACTTCCAGCTTAGCTGTGCAGAAGAAGAACAACAAGAAGAAGAAATATCTCGAAATATGTCCGTCAGGCCCCTTCCCTTGAGATAAATCTGCAAATATCTCGGAAACGAAGCGAGCTATGGCAAAATGTTTAGAGACCTTTCTTGTAGAGAATTAAGTTTCCTACTTTTTATGTAGTATGATATTTTTTCATCAGAAGCGTAGTTTTCGAGATATATCTAGATATTTAAAAGTTACGAAGCCGCACCAACATAATAGAGATACAGAAACACCGTGGCCCCTTTCTTTGAGATAACTCTGCAATAGTGCGAGCCGCAAATGCCACTTCCAGCTTAGCTGTGCAGAAGAAGAACAACAAGAAGAAGAAATATCTCGAAATATGTCCGTCAGGCCCCTTCCCTTGAGATAAATCTGCAAATATCTCGGAAACGAAGCGAGCTATGGCAAAATGTTAAGAGACCTTTTTTGTAGAGAATTAAGTTTCCTACTTTTTATGTTCTATGATATTTTTTGATCAGATGCGTAGTTCTCGAGATATATCAAGATATTTAAAAGTTCCGAAGCCGCACCAACATAATAGAGATACAGAAACACCGTGGCTCCTTTCTTTGAGATAACTCTGCACTATTGCGAGCTGGAAATGCCACTTCCAGTTTAGCTGTGCAGAAGAAGAACAACAAGAAGAAGAAATATCTCGAAATATGTCCGTTAGGCCCCTTCCCTTGAGATAAATCTGCAAATATCTCGGAAACGAAGCGAGCTATGGCAAAATGTTAAGAGACCTTTTTTGTAGAGAATTAAGTTTCCTACTTTTTATGTTCTATGATATTTTTTGATCAGATGCGTAGTTCTCGAGATATATCAAGATATTTAAAAGTTCCGAAGCCGCACCAACATAATAGAGATACAGAAACACCGTGGCCCCTTTCTTTGAGATAACTCTGCACTATTGCGAGCTGTAAATGCCACTTCCAGCTTAGCTGTGCAGAAGAAGAACAACAAGAAGAAGAAATATCTCGAAATATGTCCGTCAGGCCCCTGCCCTTGAGATATATCTGCAAATATCTCGGAAACGAAGCGAGCTATGGCAAAATGTTAAGAGACGCTTTTTGTAGAGAATTATGTTTCCTACAATTTATGTTCTATGATATTTTTTGATCAGAAGCGTAGTTTTCGAGATCTATCGAGATATTTAAAAGTTCCGAAGCCGCACCAACATAATAGAGATACAGAAACACCGTGGCCCCTTTCTTTGAGATAACTCTGCACTATTGCGAGCTGGAAATGCCACTTCCAGTTTAGCTGTGCAGAAGAAGAACAACAAGAAGAAGAAATATCTCGAAATATGTCCGTTAGGCCCCTTCCCTTGAGATAAATCTGCAAATATCTCGGAAACGAAGCGAGCTATGGCAAAATGTTAAGAGACCTTTTTTGTAGAGAATTAAGTTTCCTACTTTTTATGTTCTATGATATTTTTTGATCAGAAGCGTAGTTTTCGAGATATATCGTGATATTTAAAAGTCCCGAAGCCGCACCAACATAATAGAGATACAGAAACACCGTGGCCCCTTTCTTTGAGGTAACTCTGCACTATTGCGAGCTGCAAATGCCACTTCCAGCTTAGCTGTGCAGAAGAAGAACAACAAGAAGAATAAATATCTCGAAATATGTCCGTCAGGCCCCTTCCCTTGAGATAAATCTGCAAATATCTCGGAAACGAAGCGAGCTATGGCAAAATGTTTAGAGACCTTTCTTGTAGAGAATTAAGTTTCCTACTTTTTATGTAGTATGATATTTTTTGATCAGAAGCGTAGTTTTCGAGATATATCTAGATATTTAAAAGTTACGAAGCCGCACCAACATAATAGAGATACAGAAACACCGTGGCCCCTTTCTTTGAGATAACTCTGCAATAGTGCGAGCCGCAAATGCCACTTCCAGCTTAGCTGTGCAGAAGAAGAACAACAAGAAGAAGAAATATCTCGAAATATGTCCGTCAGGCCCCTTCCCTTGAGATAAATCTGCAAATATCTCGGAAACGAAGCGAGCTATGGCAAAATGTTAAGAGACCTTTTTTGTAGAGAATTAAGTTTCCTACTTTTTATGTTCTATGATATTTTTTGATCAGATGCGTAGTTCTCGAGATATATCAAGATATTTAAAAGTTCCGAAGCCGCACCAACATAATAGAGATACAGAAACACCGTGGCTCCTTTCTTTGAGATAACTCTGCACTATTGCGAGCTGGAAATGCCACTTCCAGTTTAGCTGTGCAGAAGAAGAACAACAAGAAGAAGAAATATCTCGAAATATGTCCGTTAGGCCCCTTCCCTTGAGATAAATCTGCAAATATCTCGGAAACGAAGCGAGCTATGGCAAAATGTTAAGAGACCTTTTTTGTAGAGAATTAAGTTTCCTACTTTTTATGTTCTATGATATTTTTTGATCAGATGCGTAGTTCTCGAGATATATCAAGATATTTAAAAGTTCCGAAGCCGCACCAACATAATAGAGATACAGAAACACCGTGGCCCCTTTCTTTGAGATAACTCTGCACTATTGCGAGCTGTAAATGCCACTTCCAGCTTAGCTGTGCAGAAGAAGAACAACAAGAAGAAGAAATATCTCGAAATATGTCCGTCAGGCCCCTGCCCTTGAGATATATCTGCAAATATCTCGGAAACGAAGCGAGCTATGGCAAAATGTTAAGAGACGTTTTTTGTAGAGAATTATGTTTCCTACAATTTATGTTCTATGATATTTTTCGATCAGAAGCGTAGTTTTCGAGATATATCGAGATATTTAATAGTTCCGAAGCCGCACCAACATAATAGAGATACAGAAACACCGTGGCCCCTTTCTTTGAGATAACTCTGCACTAGTGCGAGCCGCAAATGCCACTTCCAGCTTAGCTGTGCAGAAGAAGAACAACAAGAAGAAGAAATATCTCGAAATATGTCCGACAGGCCCCTTCCCTTGAGATAAATCTGCAAATATCTCGGAAACGAAGCGAGCTATGGCGAAATGTTAGGAGACCTTTTTTGTAGAGAATTAAGTTTCCTACTTTTTATCTTCTATGATATTTTTTGATCAGATGCGTAGTTCTCGAGATATATCAAGATATTTAAAAGTGCCGAAGCCGCACCAACATAATACAGATACAGAAACACCGTGGCCCCTTTCTTTGAGATAACTCTGCACTAGTGCGAGCCGCAAATGCCACTTCCAGCTAAGCTGTGCAGAAGAAGAACAACAAGAAGAAGAAATATCTCGAAATATGTCCGTCAGGCCCCTTCCCTTGAGATAAATCTGCAAATATCTCGGAAACGAAGCGAGCTATGGCAAAATGTTAAGAGACCTTTTTTGTAGAGAATTAAGTTTCCTACTTTTTATGTTCTATGATATTTTTTGATCAGATGCGTAGTTCTCGAGATATATCAAGATATTTAAAAGTTCCGAAGCCGCACCAACATAATAGAGATACAGAAACACCGTGGCTCCTTTCTTTGAGATAACTCTGCACTATTGCGAGCTGGAAATGCCACTTCCAGTTTAGCTGTGCAGAAGAAGAACAACAAGAAGAAGAAATATCTCGAAATATGTCCGTTAGGCCCCTTCCCTTGAGATAAATCTGCAAATATCTCGGAAACGAAGCGAGCTCTGGCAAAATGTTAAGAGACCTTTTTTGTAGAGAATTAAGTTTCCTACTTTTTATGTTCTATGATATTTTTTGATCAGATGCGTAGTTCTCGAGATATATCAAGATATTTAAAAGTTCCGAAGCCGCACCAACATAATAGAGATACAGAAACACCGTGGCCCCTTTCTTTGAGATAACTCTGCTCTATTGCGAGCTGCAAATGCCACTTCCAGCTTAGCTGTGCAGAGGAAGAACAACAAGAAAAAGAAGTATCTCCAAATATGTCCGTCAGGCCCGTTCCTTTGAGCTGAATCTGCAAATATCTCGGAAACGAAGCGAGCTATGGCAAAATGTTAAGAGACGTTTTTTGTAGAGAATTATGTTTCCTACAATTTATGTTCTATAATATTTTTCGATCAGAAGCGTAGTTTTCGAGATATATCGAGATATTTAATAGTTCCGAAGCCGCACCAACATAATAGAGATACAGAAACACCGTGGCCCCTTTCTTTGAGATAACTCTGCACTAGTGCGAGCCGCAAATGCCACTTCCAGCTTAGCTGTGCAGAAGAAGAACAACAAGAAGAAGAAATATCTCGAAATATGTCCGACAGGCCCCTTCCCTTGAGATAAATCTGCAAATATCTCGGAAACGAAGCGAGCTATGGCGAAATGTTAAGAGACCTTTTTTGTAGAGAATTAAGTTTCCTACTTTTTATCTTCTATGATATTTTTTGATCAGATGCGTAGTTCTCGAGATATATCAAGATATTTAAAAGTGCCGAAGCCGCACCAACATAATAGAGATACAGAAACACCGTGGCTCCTTTCTTTGAGATAACTCTGCACTATTGCGAGCTGGAAATGCCACTTCCAGTTTAGCTGTGCAGAAGAAGAACAACAAGAAGAAGAAATATCTCGAAATATGTCCGTTAGGCCCCTTCCCTTGAGATAAATCTGCAAATATCTCGGAAACGACGCGAGCTATGGCAAAATGTTAAGAGACCTTTTTTGTAGAGAATTAAGTTTCCTACTTTTTATGTAGTATGATATTTTTTGATCAGAAGCGTAGTTTTCGAGATATATCTAGATATTTAAAAGTTACGAAGCCGCACCAACATAATAGAGATACAGAAACACCGTGGCCCCTTTCTTTGAGATAACTCTGCAATAGTGCGAGCCGCAAATGCCACTTCCAGCTTAGCTGTGCAGAAGAAGAACAACAAGAAGAAGAAATATCTCGAAATATGTCCGTCAGGCCCCTTCCCTTGAGATAAATCTGCAAATATCTCGGAAACGAAGCGAGCTATGGCAAAATGTTAAGAGACCTTTTTTGTAGAGAATTAAGTTTCCTACTTTTTATGTTCTATGATATTTTTTGATCAGATGCGTAGTTCTCGAGATATATCAAGATATTTAAAAGTTCCGAAGCCGCACCAACATAATAGAGATACAGAAACACCGTGGCTCCTTTCTTTGAGATAACTCTGCACTATTGCGAGCTGGAAATGCCACTTCCAGTTTATCTGTGCAGAAGAAGAACAACAAGAAGAAGAAATATCTCGAAATATGTCCGTTAGGCCCCTTCCCTTGAGATAAATCTGCAAATATCTCGGAAAGGAAGCGAGCTATGGCAAAATGTTAAGAGACCTTTTTTGTAGAGAATTAGGTTTCCTACTTTTTATGTTCTATGATATTTTTTGATCAGATGCGTAGTTCTCGAGATATATCAAGATATTTAAAAGTTCCGAAGCCGCACCAACATAATAGAGATACAGAAACACCGTGGCCCCTTTCTTTGAGATAACTCTGCACTATTGCGAGCTGTAAATGCCACTTCCAGCTTAGCTGTGCAGAAGAAGAACAACAAGAAGAAGAAATATCTCGAAATATGTCCGTCAGGCCCCTGCCCTTGAGATATATCTGCAAATATCTCGGAAACGAAGCGAGCTATGGCAAAATGTTAAGAGACGTTTTTTGTAGAGAATTATGTTTCCTACAATTTATGTTCTATGATATTTTTTGATCAGAAGCGTAGTTTTCGAGATATATCGAGATATTTAAAAGTTCCGAAGCCGCACCAACATAATAGAGATACAGAAACACCGTGGCCCCTTTCTTTGAGATAACTCTGCACTAGTGCGAGCCGCAAATGCCACTTCCAGCTTAGCTGTGCAGGAGAAGAACAACAAGAAGAAGAAATATCTCGAAATATGTCCGACAGGCCCCTTCCCTTGAGATAAATCTGCAAATATCTCGGAAACGAAGCGAGCTATGGCGAAATGTTAAGAGACCTTTTTTGTAGAGAATTAAGTTTCCTACTTTTTATCTTCTATGATATTTTTTGATCAGATGCGTAGTTCTCGAGATATATCAAGATATTTAAAAGTTCCGAAGCCGCACCAACATAATAGAGATACAGAAACACCGTGGCTCCTTTCTTTGAGATAACTCTGCACTATTGCGTGCTGGAAATGCCACTTCCAGTTTAGCTGTGCAGAAGAAGAACAACAAGAAGAAGAAATATCTCGAAATATGTCCGTTAGGCCCCTTCCCTTGAGATAAATCTGCAAATATCTCGGAAACGAAGCGAGCTATGGCAAAATGTTAAGAGACCTTTTTTGTAGAGAATTAAGTTTCCTACTTTTTATGTTCTATGATATTTTTTGATCAGATGCGTAGTTCTCGAGATATATCAAGATATTTAAAAGTTCCGAAGCCGCACCAACATAATAGAGATACAGAAACACCGTGGCCCCTTTCTTTGAGATAACTCTGCTCTATTGCGAGCTGCAAATGCCACTTCCAGCTTAGCTGTGCAGAGGAAGAACAACAAGAAAAAGAAGTATCTCGAAATATGTCCGTCAGGCCCGTTCCTTTGAGCTGAATCTGCAAATATCTCGGAAACGAAGCGAGCTATGGCAAAATGTTAAGAGACGTTTTTTGTAGAGAGTTATGTTTCCTACAATTTATGTTCTATGATATTTTTCGATCAGAAGCGTAGTTTTCGAGATATATCGAGATATTTAATAGTTCCGAAGCCGCACCAACATAATAGAGATACAGAAACACCGTGGCCCCTTTCTTTGAGATAACTCTGCACTAGTGCGAGCCGCAAATGCCACTTCCAGCTTAGCTGTGCAGAAGAAGAACAACAAGAAGAAGAAATATCTCGAAATATGTCCGACAGGCCCCTTCCCTTGAGATAAATCTGCAAATATCTCGGAAACGAAGCGAGCTATGGCGAAATGTTAAGAGACCTTTTTTGTAGAGAATTAAGTTTCCTACTTTTTATCTTCTATGATATTTTTTGATCAGATGCGTAGTTCTCGAGATATATCAAGATATTTAAAAGTGCCGAAGCCGCACCAACATAATACAGATACAGAAACACCGTGGCCCCTTTCTTTGACATAACTCTGCACTAGTGCGAGCCGCAAATGCCACTTCCAGCTTAGCTGTGCAGAAGAAGAACAACAAGAAGAAGAAATATCTCGAAATATGTCCGTCAGGCCCCTTCCCTTGAGATAAATCTGCAAATATCTCGGAAACGAAGCGAGCTATGGCAAAATGTTAAGAGACCTTTTTTGTAGAGAATTAAGTTTCCTACTTTTTATGTTCTATGATATTTTTTGATCAGATGCGTAGTTCTCGAGATATATCAAGATATTTAAAAGTTCCGAAGCCGCACCAACATAATAGAGATACAGAAACACCGTGGCTCCTTTCTTTGAGATAACTCTGCACTATTGCGAGCCGCAAATGCCACTTCCAGTTTAGCTGTGCAGAAGAAGAACAACAAGAAGAAGAAATATCTCGAAATATGTCCGTTAGGCCCCTTCCCTTGAGATAAATCTGCAAATATCTCGGAAACGAAGCGAGCTATGGCAAAATGTTAAGAGACCTTTTTTGTAGAGAATTAAGTTTCCTACTTTTTATCTTCTATGATATTTTTTGATCAGATGCGTAGTTCTCGAGATATATCAAGATATTTAAAAGTTCCGAAGCCGCACCACATAATAGAGATACAGAAACACCGTGGCTCCTTTCTTTGAGATAACTCTGCACTATTGCGAGCTGGAAATGCCACTTCCAGTTTAGCTGTGCAGAAGAAGAACAACAAGAAGAAGAAATATCTCGAAATATGTCCGTTAGGCCCCTTCCCTTGAGATAAATCTGCAAATATCTCGGAAACGAAGCGAGCTATGGCAAAATGTTAAGAGACCTTTTTTGTAGAGAATTAAGTTTCCTACGTTTTATGTTCTATGATATTTTTTGATCAGATGCGTAGTTCTCGAGATATATCAAGATATTTAAAAGTTCCGAAGCCGCACCAACATAATACAGATACAGAAACACCGTGGCCCCTTTCTTTGAGATAACTCTGCACTAGTGCGAGCCGCAAATGCCACTTCCAGCTTAGCTGTGCAGAAGAAGAACAACAAGAAGAAGAAATATCTCGAAATATGTCCGTCAGGCCCCTTCCCTTGAGATAAATCTGCAAATATCTCGGAAACGAAGCGAGCTATGGCAAAATGTTAAGAGACCTTTTTTGTAGAGAATTAAGTTTCCTACTTTTTATGTTCTATGATATTTTTTGATCAGATGCGTAGTTCTCGAGATATATCAAGATATTTAAAAGTTCCGAAGCCGCACCAACATAATAGAGATACAGAAACACCGTGGCTCCTTTCTTTGAGATAACTCTGCACTATTGCGAGCTGGAAATGCCACTTCCAGTTTAGCTGTGCAGAAGAAGAACAACAAGAAGAAGAAATATCTCGAAATATGTCCGTTAGGCCCCTTCCCTTGAGATAAATCTGCAAATATCTCGGAAACGACGCGAGCTATGGCAAAATGTTAAGAGACCTTTTTTGTAGAGAATTAAGTTTCCTACTTTTTATGTTCTATGATATTTTTTGATCAGATGCGTAGTTCTCGAGATATATCAAGATATTTAAAAGTTCCGAAGCCGCACCAACATAATAGAGATACAGAAACACCGTGGCCCCTTTCTTTGAGATAACTCTGCACTATTGCGAGCTGGAAATGCCACTTCCAGTTTAGCTGTGCAGAAGAAGAACAACAAGAAGAAGAAATATCTCGAAATATGTCCGTTAGGCCCCTTCCCTTGAGATAAATCTGCAAATATCTCGGAAACGAAGCGAGCTATGGCAAAATGTTAAAAGACCTTTTTTGTAGAAAATTAAGTTTCCTACTTTTTATGTAGTATGATATTTTTTGATCAGATGCGTAGTTCTCGAGATATATCAAGATATTTAAAAGTTCCGAAGCCGCACCAACATAATAGAGATACAGAAACACCGTGGCCCCTTTCTTTGGGATAACTCTGCACTATTGCGAGCTGCAAATGCCGCTTCGAGCTTAGCTGTGCAGAAGAAGAACAACAAGAAGAAGAAATATCTCGAAATATGTCCGTTAGGCCCCTTCCCTTGAGATAAATCTGCAAATATCTCGGAAACGAAGCGAGCTATGGCAAAATGTTAAGAAACCTTTTTTGTAGAGAATTAAGTTTCCTACTTTTTATGTTCTATGATATTTTTTGATCAGAAGCGTAGTTGTCGAGATATATCGAGATATTTAAAAGTTCCGAAGCCGCACCAACATAATAGAGATACAGAAACACGGTGGCCCCTTTCTTTGAGATAACTCTGCACTAGTGCGAGCCGCAAGTGCCACTTCCAGCTTAGCTGTGCAGAAGAAGAACAACAAGAAGAAGAAATATCTCGAAATATGTCCGTTAGGCCCCTTCCCTTGAGATAAATATGCAAATATCTCGGAAACGAAGCGAGCTATGGCGAAATGTTAAGAGACCTTTTTTGTAGAGAATTAAGTTTCCTACTTTTTATCTTCTATGATATTTTTTGATCAGATGCGTAGTTCTCGAGATATATCAAGATATTTAAAAGTTCCGAAGCCGCACCAACATAATAGAGATACAGAAACACCGTGGCTCCTTTCTTTGAGATAACTCTGCACTATTGCGTGCTGGAAATGCCACTTCCAGTTTAGCTGTGCAGAAGAAGAACAACAAGAAGAAGAAATATCTCGAAATATGTCCGTTAGGCCCCTTCCCTTGAGATAAATCTGCAAATATCTCGGAAACGAAGCGAGCTATGGCAAAATGTTAAGAGACCTTTTTTGTAGAGAATTAAGTTTCCTACTTTTTATGTTCTATGATATTTTTTGATCAGATGCGTAGTTCTCGAGATATATCAAGATATTTAAAAGTTCCGAAGCCGCACCAACATAATAGAGATACAGAAACACCGTGGCCCCTTTCTTTGAGATAACTCTGCTCTATTGCGAGCTGCAAATGCCACTTCCAGCTTAGCTGTGCAGAGGAAGAACAACAAGAAAAAGAAGTATCTCGAAATATGTCCGTCAGGCCCGTTCCTTTGAGCTGAATCTGCAAATATCTCGGAAACGAAGCGAGCTATGGCAAAATGTTAAGAGACGTTTTTTGTAGAGAGTTATGTTTCCTACAATTTATGTTCTATGATATTTTTCGATCAGAAGCGTAGTTTTCGAGATATATCGAGATATTTAATAGTTCCGAAGCCGCACCAACATAATAGAGATACAGAAACACCGTGGCCCCTTTCTTTGAGATAACTCTGCACTAGTGCGAGCCGCAAATGCCACTTCCAGCTTAGCTGTGCAGAAGAAGAACAACAAGAAGAAGAAATATCTCGAAATATGTCCGACAGGCCCCTTCCCTTGAGATAAATCTGCAAATATCTCGGAAACGAAGCGAGCTATGGCGAAATGTTAAGAGACCTTTTTTGTAGAGAATTAGGTTTCCTACTTTTTATGTTCTATGATATTTTTTGATCAGACGCGTAGTTCTCGAGATATATCAAGATATTTAAAAGTTCCGAAGCCGCACCAACATAATAGAGATACAGAAACACCGTGGCCCCTTTCTTTGAGATAACTCTGCTCTATTGCGAGCTGCAAATGCCACTTCCAGCTTAGCTGTGCAGAGGAAGAACAACAAGAAAAAGAAGTATCTCGAAATATGTCCGTCAGGCCCGTTCCTTTGAGCTGAATCTGCAAATATCTCGGAAACGAAGCGAGCTATGGCAAAATGTTAAGAGACGTTTTTTGTAGAGAATTATGTTTCCTACAATTTATGTTCTATGATATTTTTCGATCAGAAGCGTAGTTTTCGAGATATATCGAGATATTTAATAGTTCCGAAGCCGCACCAACATAATAGAGATACAGAAACACCGTGGCCCCTTTCTTTGAGATAACTCTGCACTAGTGCGAGCCGCAAATGCCACTTCCAGCTTAGCTGTGCAGAAGAAGAACAACAAGAAGAAGAAATATCTCGAAATATGTCCGACAGGCCCCTTCCCTTGAGATAAATCTGCAAATATCTCGGAAACGAAGCGAGCTATGGCGAAATGTTAAGAGACCTTTTTTGTAGAGAATTAAGTTTCCTACTTTTTATCTTCTATGATATTTTTTGATCAGATGCGTAGTTCTCGAGATATATCAAGATATTTAAAAGTGCCGAAGCCGCACCAACATAATACAGATACAGAAACACCGTGGCCCCTTTCTTTGACATAACTCTGCACTAGTGCGAGCCGCAAATGCCACTTCCAGCTTAGCTGTGCAGAAGAAGAACAACAAGAAGAAGAAATATCTCGAAATATGTCCGTCAGGCCCCTTCCCTTGAGATAAATCTGCAAATATCTCGGAAACGAAGCGAGCTATGGCAAAATGTTAAGAGACCTTTTTTGTAGAGAATTAAGTTTCCTACTTTTTATGTTCTATGATATTTTTTGATCAGATGCGTAGTTCTCGAGATATATCAAGATATTTAAAAGTTCCGAAGCCGCACCAACATAATAGAGATACAGAAACACCGTGGCTCCTTTCTTTGAGATAACTCTGCACTATTGCGAGCCGCAAATGCCACTTCCAGTTTAGCTGTGCAGAAGAAGAACAACAAGAAGAAGAAATATCTCGAAATATGTCCGTTAGGCCCCTTCCCTTGAGATAAATCTGCAAATATCTCGGAAACGAAGCGAGCTATGGCAAAATGTTAAGAGACCTTTTTTGTAGAGAATTAAGTTTCCTACTTTTTATCTTCTATGATATTTTTTGATCAGATGCGTAGTTCTCGAGATATATCAAGATATTTAAAAGTTCCGAAGCCGCACCAACATAATAGAGATACAGAAACACCGTGGCTCCTTTCTTTGAGATAACTCTGCACTATTGCGAGCTGGAAATGCCACTTCCAGTTTAGCTGTGCAGAAGAAGAACAACAAGAAGAAGAAATATCTCGAAATATGTCCGTTAGGCCCCTTCCCTTGAGATAAATCTGCAAATATCTCGGAAACGAAGCGAGCTATGGCAAAATGTTAAGAGACCTTTTTTGTAGAGAATTAAGTTTCCTACGTTTTATGTTCTATGATATTTTTTGATCAGATGCGTAGTTCTCGAGATATATCAAGATATTTAAAAGTTCCGAAGCCGCACCAACATAATACAGATACAGAAACACCGTGGCCCCTTTCTTTGAGATAACTCTGCACTAGTGCGAGCCGCAAATGCCACTTCCAGCTTAGCTGTGCAGAAGAAGAACAACAAGAAGAAGAAATATCTCGAAATATGTCCGTCAGGCCCCTTCCCTTGAGATAAATCTGCAAATATCTCGGAAACGAAGCGAGCTATGGCAAAATGTTAAGAGACCTTTTTTGTAGAGAATTAAGTTTCCTACTTTTTATGTTCTATGATATTTTTTGATCAGATGCGTAGTTCTCGAGATATATCAAGATATTTAAAAGTTCCGAAGCCGCACCAACATAATAGAGATACAGAAACACCGTGGCTCCTTTCTTTGAGATAACTCTGCACTATTGCGAGCTGGAAATGCCACTTCCAGTTTAGCTGTGCAGAAGAAGAACAACAAGAAGAAGAAATATCTCGAAATATGTCCGTTAGGCCCCTTCCCTTGAGATAAATCTGCAAATATCTCGGAAACGACGCGAGCTATGGCAAAATGTTAAGAGACCTTTTTTGTAGAGAATTAAGTTTCCTACTTTTTATGTTCTATGATATTTTTTGATCAGATGCGTAGTTCTCGAGATATATCAAGATATTTAAAAGTTCCGAAGCCGCACCAACATAATAGAGATACAGAAACACCGTGGCCCCTTTCTTTGAGATAACTCTGCACTATTGCGAGCTGGAAATGCCACTTCCAGTTTAGCTGTGCAGAAGAAGAACAACAAGAAGAAGAAATATCTCGAAATATGTCCGTTAGGCCCCTTCCCTTGAGATAAATCTGCAAATATCTCGGAAACGAAGCGAGCTATGGCAAAATGTTAAAAGACCTTTTTTGTAGAAAATTAAGTTTCCTACTTTTTATGTAGTATGATATTTTTTGATCAGATGCGTAGTTCTCGAGATATATCAAGATATTTAAAAGTTCCGAAGCCGCACCAACATAATAGAGATACAGAAACACCGTGGCCCCTTTCTTTGGGATAACTCTGCACTATTGCGAGCTGCAAATGCCGCTTCGAGCTTAGCTGTGCAGAAGAAGAACAACAAGAAGAAGAAATATCTCGAAATATGTCCGTTAGGCCCCTTCCCTTGAGATAAATCTGCAAATATCTCGGAAACGAAGCGAGCTATGGCAAAATGTTAAGAAACCTTTTTTGTAGAGAATTAAGTTTCCTACTTTTTATGTTCTATGATATTTTTTGATCAGAAGCGTAGTTGTCGAGATATATCGAGATATTTAAAAGTTCCGAAGCCGCACCAACATAATAGAGATACAGAAACACGGTGGCCCCTTTCTTTGAGATAACTCTGCACTAGTGCGAGCCGCAAGTGCCACTTCCAGCTTAGCTGTGCAGAAGAAGAACAACAAGAAGAAGAAATATCTCGAAATATGTCCGTTAGGCCCCTTCCCTTGAGATAAATATGCAAATATCTCGGAAACGAAGCGAGCTATGGCAAAATGTTAAGAGACCTTTTTTGTAGAGAATTAAGTTTCCTACTTTTTATGTTCTATGACATTTTTTGATCAGATGCGTAGTTCTCGAGATATATCAAGATATTTAAAAGTTCCGAAGCCGCACCAACATAATAGAGATACAGAAACACCGTGGCCCCTTTCTTTGAGATAACTCTGCACTATTGCGAGCTGTAAATGCCACTTCCAGCTTAGCTGTGCAGAAGAAGAACAACAAGAAGAAGAAATATCTCGAAATATGTCCGTCAGGCCCCTGCCCTTGAGATATATCTGCAAATATCTCGGAAACGAAGCGAGCTATGGCAAAATGTTAAGAGACGTTTTTTGTAGAGAATTATGTTTCCTACAATTTATGTTCTATGATATTTTTCGATCAGAAGCGTAGTTTTCGAGATATATCGAGATATTTAATAGTTCCGAAGCCGCACCAACATAATAGAGATACAGAAACACCGTGGCCCCTTTCTTTGAGATAACTCTGCACTAGTGCGAGCCGCAAATGCCACTTCCAGCTTAGCTGTGCAGAAGAAGAACAACAAGAAGAAGAAATATCTCGAAATATGTCCGACAGGCCCCTTCCCTTGAGATAAATCTGCAAATATCTCGGAAACGAAGCGAGCTATGGCGAAATGTTAAGAGACCTTTTTTGTAGAGAATTAAGTTTCCTACTTTTTATCTTCTATGATATTTTTTGATCAGATGCGTAGTTCTCGAGATATATCAAGATATTTAAAAGTGCCGAAGCCGCACCAACATAATACAGATACAGAAACACCGTGGCCCCTTTCTTTGAGATAACTCTGCACTAGTGCGAGCCGCAAATGCCACTTCCAGCTAAGCTGTGCAGAAGAAGAACAACAAGAAGAAGAAATATCTCGAAATATGTCCGTCAGGCCCCTTCCCTTGAGATAAATCTGCAAATATCTCGGAAACGAAGCGAGCTATGGCAAAATGTTAAGAGACCTTTTTTGTAGAGAATTAAGTTTCCTACTTTTTATGTTCTATGATATTTTTTGATCAGATGCGTAGTTCTCGAGATATATCAAGATATTTAAAAGTTCCGAAGCCGCACCAACATAATAGAGATACAGAAACACCGTGGCTCCTTTCTTTGAGATAACTCTGCACTATTGCGAGCTGGAAATGCCACTTCCAGTTTAGCTGTGCAGAAGAAGAACAACAAGAAGAAGAAATATCTCGAAATATGTCCGTTAGGCCCCTTCCCTTGAGATAAATCTGCAAATATCTCGGAAACGACGCGAGCTATGGCAAAATGTTAAGAGACCTTTTTTGTAGAGAATTAAGTTTCCTACTTTTTATGTTCTATGATATTTTTTGATCAGATGCGTAGTTCTCGAGATATATCAAGATATTTAAAAGTTCCGAAGCCGCACCAACATAATAGAGATACAGAAACACCGTGGCCCCTTTCTTTGAGATAACTCTGCACTATTGCGAGCTGGAAATGCCACTTCCAGTTTAGCTGTGCAGAAGAAGAACAACAAGAAGAAGAAATATCTCGAAATATGTCCGTTAGGCCCCTTCCCTTGAGATAAATCTGCAAATATCTCGGAAACGAAGCGAGCTATGGCAAAATGTTAAAAGACCTTTTTTGTAGAAAATTAAGTTTCCTACTTTTTATGTAGTATGATATTTTTTGATCAGAAGCGTAGTTGTCGAGATATATCGAGATATTTAAAAGTTCCGAAGCCGCACCAACATAATAGAGATACAGAAACACGGTGGCCCCTTTCTTTGAGATAACTCTGCACTAGTGCGAGCCGCAAGTGCCACTTCCAGCTTAGCTGTGCAGAAGAAGAACAACAAGAAGAAGAAATATCTCGAAATATGTCCGTTAGGCCCCTTCCCTTGAGATAAATATGCAAATATCTCGGAAACGAAGCGAGCTATGGCAAAATGTTAAGAGACCTTTTTTGTAGAGAATTAAGTTTCCTACTTTTTATGTTCTATGACATTTTTTGATCAGATGCGTAGTTCTCGAGATATATCAAGATATTTAAAAGTTCCGAAGCCGCACCAACATAATAGAGATACAGAAACACCGTGGCCCCTTTCTTTAAGATAACTCTGCACTATTGCGAGCTGCAAATGCCACTTCCAGCTTAGCTGTGCAGAGGAAGAACAACAAGAAGAAGAAATATCTCGAAATATGTCCGACAGGCCCCTTCCCTTGAGATAAATCTGCAAATATCTCGGAAACGAAGCGAGCTATGGCGAAATGTTAAGAGACCTTTTTTGTAGAGAATTAAGTTTCCTACTTTTTATGTTCTATGATATTTTTTGATCAGATGCGTAGTTCTCGAGATATATCAAGATATTTAAAAGTTCCGAAGCCGCACCAACATAATAGAGATACAGAAACACCGTGGCCCCTTTCTTTGAGATAACTCTGCACTATTGCGAGCTGTAAATGCCACTTCCAGCTTAGCTGTGCAGAAGAAGAACAACAAGAAGAAGAAATATCTCGAAATATGTCCGTCAGGCCCCTGCCCTTGAGATATATCTGCAAATATCTCGGAAACGAAGCGAGCTATGGCAAAATGTTAAGAGACGTTTTTTGTAGAGAATTATGTTTCCTACAATTTATGTTCTATGATATTTTTCGATCAGAAGCGTAGTTTTCTAGATATATCGAGATATTTAATAGTTCCGAAGCCGCACCAACATAATAGAGATACAGAAACACCGTGGCCCCTTTCTTTGAGATAACTCTGCACTAGTGCGAGCCGCAAATGCCACTTCCAGCTTAGCTGTGCAGAAGAAGAACAACAAGAAGAAGAAATATCTCGAAATATGTCCGACAGGCCCCTTCCCTTGAGATAAATCTGCAAATATCTCGGAAACGAAGCGAGCTATGGCGAAATGTTAAGAGACCTTTTTTGTAGAGAATTAAGTTTCCTACTTTTTATCTTCTATGATATTTTTTGATCAGATGCGTAGTTCTCGAGATATATCAAGATATTTAAAAGTGCCGAAGCCGCACCAACATAATACAGATACAGAAACACCGTGGCCCCTTTCTTTGAGATAACTCTGCACTAGTGCGAGCCGCAAATGCCACTTCCAGCTAAGCTGTGCAGAAGAAGAACAACAAGAAGAAGAAATATCTCGAAATATGTCCGTCAGGCCCCTTCCCTTGAGATAAATCTGCAAATATCTCGGAAACGAAGCGAGCTATGGCAAAATGTTAAGAGACCTTTTTTGTAGAGAATTAAGTTTCCTACTTTTTATGTTCTATGATATTTTTTGATCAGATGCGTAGTTCTCGAGATATATCAAGATATTTAAAAGTTCCGAAGCCGCACCAACATAATAGAGATACAGAAACACCGTGGCTCCTTTCTTTGAGATAACTCTGCACTATTGCGAGCTGGAAATGCCACTTCCAGTTTAGCTGTGCAGAAGAAGAACAACAAGAAGAAGAAATATCTCGAAATATGTCCGTTAGGCCCCTTCCCTTGAGATAAATCTGCAAATATCTCGGAAACGAAGCGAGCTCTGGCAAAATGTTAAGAGACCTTTTTTGTAGAGAATTAAGTTTCCTACTTTTTATGTTCTATGATATTTTTTGATCAGATGCGTAGTTCTCGAGATATATCAAGATATTTAAAAGTTCCGAAGCCGCACCAACATAATAGAGATACAGAAACACCGTGGCCCCTTTCTTTGAGATAACTCTGCTCTATTGCGAGCTGCAAATGCCACTTCCAGCTTAGCTGTGCAGAGGAAGAACAACAAGAAAAAGAAGTATCTCCAAATATGTCCGTCAGGCCCGTTCCTTTGAGCTGAATCTGCAAATATCTCGGAAACGAAGCGAGCTATGGCAAAATGTTAAGAGACGTTTTTTGTAGAGAATTATGTTTCCTACAATTTATGTTCTATAATATTTTTCGATCAGAAGCGTAGTTTTCGAGATATATCGAGATATTTAATAGTTCCGAAGCCGCACCAACATAATAGAGATACAGAAACACCGTGGCCCCTTTCTTTGAGATAACTCTGCACTAGTGCGAGCCGCAAATGCCACTTCCAGCTTAGCTGTGCAGAAGAAGAACAACAAGAAGAAGAAATATCTCGAAATATGTCCGACAGGCCCCTTCCCTTGAGATAAATCTGCAAATATCTCGGAAACGAAGCGAGCTATGGCGAAATGTTAAGAGACCTTTTTTGTAGAGAATTAAGTTTCCTACTTTTTATCTTCTATGATATTTTTTGATCAGATGCGTAGTTCTCGAGATATATCAAGATATTTAAAAGTGCCGAAGCCGCACCAACATAATAGAGATACAGAAACACCGTGGCTCCTTTCTTTGAGATAACTCTGCACTATTGCGAGCTGGAAATGCCACTTCCAGTTTAGCTGTGCAGAAGAAGAACAACAAGAAGAAGAAATATCTCGAAATATGTCCGTTAGGCCCCTTCCCTTGAGATAAATCTGCAAATATCTCGGAAACGACGCGAGCTATGGCAAAATGTTAAGAGACCTTTTTTGTAGAGAATTAAGTTTCCTACTTTTTATGTTCTATGATATTTTTTGATCAGATGCGTAGTTCTCGAGATATATCAAGATATTTAAAAGTTCCGAAGCCGCACCAACATAATAGAGATACAGAAACACCGTGGCCCCTTTCTTTGAGATAACTCTGCACTATTGCGAGCTGGAAATGCCACTTCCAGTTTAGCTGTGCAGAAGAAGAACAACAAGAAGAAGAAATATCTCGAAATATGTCCGTTAGGCCCCTTCCCTTGAGATAAATCTGCAAATATCTCGGAAACGAAGCGAGCTATGGCAAAATGTTAAGAGACCTTTTTTGTAGAGAATTAAGTTTCCTACTTTTTATGTTCTATGATATTTTTTGATCAGAAGCGTAGTTTTCGAGATATATCGAGATATTTAAAAGTCCCGAAGCCGCACCAACATAATAGAGATACAGAAACACCGTGGCCCCTTTCTTTGAGGTAACTCTGCACTATTGCGAGCTGCAAATGCCACTTCCAGCTTAGCTGTGCAGAAGAAGAACAACAAGAAGAAGAAATATCTCGAAATATGTCCGTCAGGCCCCTTCCCTTGAGATAAATCTGCAAATATCTCGGAAACGAAGCGAGCTATGGCAAAATGTTTAGAGACCTTTCTTGTAGAGAATTAAGTTTCCTACTTTTTATGTAGTATGATATTTTTTGATCAGAAGCGTAGTTTTCGAGATATATCTAGATATTTAAAAGTTACGAAGCCGCACCAACATAATAGAGATACAGAAACACCGTGGCCCCTTTCTTTGAGATAACTCTGCTCTATTGCGAGCTGCAAATGCCACTTCCAGCTTAGCTGTGCAGAGGAAGAACAACAAGAAAAAGAAGTATCTCGAAATATGTCCGTCAGGCCCGTTCCTTTGAGCTGAATCTGCAAATATCTCGGAAACGAAGCGAGCTATGGCAAAATGTTAAGAGACGTTTTTTGTAGAGAATTATGTTTCCTACAATTTATGTTCTATGATATTTTTCGATCAGAAGCGTAGTTTTCGAGATATATCGAGATATTTAATAGTTCCGAAGCCGCACCAACATAATAGAGATACAGAAACACCGTGGCCCCTTTCTTTGAGATAACTCTGCACTAGTGCGAGCCGCAAATGCCACTTCCAGCTTAGCTGTGCAGAAGAAGAACAACAAGAAGAAGAAATATCTCGAAATATGTCCGACAGGCCCCTTCCCTTGAGATAAATCTGCAAATATCTCGGAAACGAAGCGAGCTATGGCGAAATGTTAAGAGACCTTTTTTGTAGAGAATTAAGTTTCCTACTTTTTATCTTCTATGATATTTTTTGATCAGATGCGTAGTTCTCGAGATATATCAAGATATTTAAAAGTGCCGAAGCCGCACCAACATAATACAGATACAGAAACACCGTGGCCCCTTTCTTTGAGATAACTCTGCACTAGTGCGAGCCGCAAATGCCACTTCCAGCTTAGCTGTGCAGAAGAAGAACAACAAGAAGAAGAAATATCTCGAAATATGTCCGTCAGGCCCCTTCCCTTGAGATAAATCTGCAAATATCTCGGAAACGAAGCGAGCTATGGCAAAATGTTAAGAGACCTTTTTTGTAGAGAATTAAGTTTCCTACTTTTTATGTTCTATGATATTTTTTGATCAGATGCGTAGTTCTCGAGATATATCAAGATATTTAAAAGTTCCGAAGCCGCACCAACATAATAGAGATACAGAAACACCGTGGCTCCTTTCTTTGAGATAACTCTGCACTATTGCGAGCCGCAAATGCCACTTCCAGTTTAGCTGTGCAGAAGAAGAACAACAAGAAGAAGAAATATCTCGAAATATGTCCGTTAGGCCCCTTCCCTTGAGATAAATCTGCAAATATCTCGGAAACGAAGCGAGCTATGGCAAAATGTTAAGAGACCTTTTTTGTAGAGAATTAAGTTTCCTACTTTTTATGTTCTATGATATTTTTTGATCAGATGCGTAGTTCTCGAGATATATCAAGATATTTAAAAGTTCCGAAGCCGCACCAACATAATAGAGATACAGAAACACCGTGGCCCCTTTCTTTGAGATAACTCTGCTCTATTGCGAGCTGCAAATGCCACTTCCATCTTAGCTGTGCAGAGGAAGAACAACAAGAAAAAGAAGTATCTCGAAATATGTCCGTCAGGCCCGTTCCTTTGAGCTGAATCTGCAAATATCTCGGAAACGAAGCGAGCTATGGCAAAATGTTAAGAGACGTTTTTTGTAGAGAATTATGTTTCCTACAATTTATGTTCTATGATATTTTTCGATCAGAAGCGTAGTTTTCGAGATATATCGAGATATTTAATAGTTCCGAAGCCGCACCAACATAATAGAGATACAGAAACACCGTGGCCCCTTTCTTTGAGATAACTCTGCACTAGTGCGAGCCGCAAATGCCACTTCCAGCTTAGCTGTGCAGAAGAAGAACAACAAGAAGAAGAAATATCTCGAAATATGTCCGACAGGCCCCTTCCCTTGAGATAAATCTGCAAATATCTCGGAAACGAAGCGAGCTATGGCGAAATGTTAAGAGACCTTTTTTGTAGAGAATTAAGTTTCCTACTTTTTATCTTCTATGATATTTTTTGATCAGATGCGTAGTTCTCGAGATATATCAAGATATTTAAAAGTGCCGAAGCCGCACCAACATAATACAGATACAGAAACACCGTGGCCCCTTTCTTTGAGATAACTCTGCACTAGTGCGAGCCGCAAATGCCACTTCCAGCTTAGCTGTGCAGAAGAAGAACAACAAGAAGAAGAAATATCTCGAAATATGTCCGTCAGGCCCCTTCCCTTGAGATAAATCTGCAAATATCTCGGAAACGAAGCGAGCTATGGCAAAATGTTAAGAGACCTTTTTTGTAGAGAATTAAGTTTCCTACTTTTTATGTTCTATGATATTTTTTGATCAGATGCGTAGTTCTCGAGATATATCAAGATATTTAAAAGTTCCGAAGCCGCACCAACATAATAGAGATACAGAAACACCGTGGCTCCTTTCTTTGAGATAACTCTGCACTATTGCGAGCTGGAAATGCCACTTCCAGTTTAGCTGTGCAGAAGAAGAACAACAAGAAGAAGAAATATCTCGAAATATGTCCGTTAGGCCCCTTCCCTTGAGATAAATCTGCAAATATCTCGGAAACGACGCGAGCTATGGCAAAATGTTAAGAGACCTTTTTTGTAGAGAATTAAGTTTCCTACTTTTTATGTTCTATGATATTTTTTGATCAGATGCGTAGTTCTCGAGATATATCAAGATATTTAAAAGTTCCGAAGCCGCACCAACATAATAGAGATACAGAAACACCGTGGCCCCTTTCTTTGAGATAACTCTGCACTATTGCGAGCTGGAAATGCCACTTCCAGTTTAGCTGTGCAGAAGAAGAACAACAAGAAGAAGAAATATCTCGAAATATGTCCGTTAGGCCCCTTCCCTTGAGATAAATCTGCAAATATCTCGGAAACGAAGCGAGCTATGGCAAAATGTTAAAAGACCTTTTTTGTAGAAAATTAAGTTTCCTACTTTTTATGTAGTATGATATTTTTTGATCAGATGCGTAGTTCTCGAGATATATCAAGATATTTAAAAGTTCCGAAGCCGCACCAACATAATAGAGATACAGAAACACCGTGGCCCCTTTCTTTGGGATAACTCTGCACTATTGCGAGCTGCAAATGCCGCTTCGAGCTTAGCTATGCAGAAGAAGAACAACAAGAAGAAGAAATATCTCGAAATATGTCCGTTAGGCCCCTTCCCTTGAGATAAATCTGCAAATATCTCGGAAACGAAGCGAGCTATGGCAAAATGTTAAGAAACCTTTTTTGTAGAGAATTAAGTTTCCTACTTTTTATGTTCTATGATATTTTTTGATCAGAAGCGTAGTTGTCGAGATATATCGAGATATTTAAAAGTTCCGAAGCCGCACCAACATAATAGAGATACAGAAACACGGTGGCCCCTTTCTTTGAGATAACTCTGCACTAGTGCGAGCCGCAAGTGCCACTTCCAGCTTAGCTGTGCAGAAGAAGAACAACAAGAAGAAGAAATATCTCGAAATATGTCCGTTAGGCCCCTTCCCTTGAGATAAATATGCAAATATCTCGGAAACGAAGCGAGCTATGGCAAAATGTTAAGAGACCTTTTTTGTAGAGAATTAAGTTTCCTACTTTTTATGTTCTATGACATTTTTTGATCAGATGCGTAGTTCTCGAGATATATCAAGATATTTAAAAGTTCCGAAGCCGCACCAACATAATAGAGATACAGAAACACCGTGGCCCCTTTCTTTAAGATAACTCTGCACTATTGCGAGCTGCAAATGCCACTTCCAGCTTAGCTGTGCAGAGGAAGAACAACAAGAAGAAGAAATATCTCGAAATATGTCCGACAGGCCCCTTCCCTTGAGATAAATCTGCAAATATCTCGGAAACGAAGCGAGCTATGGCGAAATGTTAAGAGACCTTTTTTGTAGAGAATTAAGTTTCCTACTTTTTATCTTCTATGATATTTTTTGATCAGATGCGTAGTTCTCGAGATATATCAAGATATTTAAAAGTTCCGAAGCCGCACCAACATAATACAGATACAGAAACACCGTGGCCCCTTTCTTTGAGATAACTCTGCAATAGTGCGAGCCGCAAATGCCACTTCCAGCTTAGCTGTGCAGAAGAACAACAAGAAGAAGAAATATCTCGAAATATGTCCGTCAGGCCCCTTCCCTTGAGATAAATCTGCAAATATCTCGGAAACGAAGCGAGCTATGGCAAAATGTTAAGAGACCTTTTTTGTAGAGAATTAAGTTTCCTACTTTTTATGTTCTATGATATTTTTTGATCAGATGCGTAGTTCTCGAGATATATCAAGATATTTAAAAGTTCCGAAGCCGCACCAACATAATAGAGATACAGAAACACCGTGGCTCCTTTCTTTGAGATAACTCTGCACTATTGCGAGCCGCAAATGCCACTTCCAGTTTAGCTGTGCAGAAGAAGAACAACAAGAAGAAGAAATATCTCGAAATATGTCCGTTAGGCCCCTTCCCTTGAGATAAATCTGCAAATATCTCGGAAACGAAGCGAGCTATGGCAAAATGTTAAGAGACCTTTTTTGTATAGAATTAAGTTTCCTACTTTTTATGTTCTATGATATTTTTTGATCAGATGCGTAGTTCTCGAGATATATCAAGATATTTAAAAGTTCCGAAGCCGCACCAACATAATAGAGATACAGAAACACCGTGGCCCCTTTCTTTGAGATAACTCTGCTCTATTGCGAGCTGCAAATGCCACTTCCATCTTAGCTGTGCAGAGGAAGAACAACAAGAAAAAGAAGTATCTCGAAATATGTCCGTCAGGCCCGTTCCTTTGAGCTGAATCTGCAAATATCTCGGAAACGAAGCGAGCTATGGCAAAATGTTAAGAGACGTTTTTTGTAGAGAATTATGTTTCCTACAATTTATGTTCTATGATATTTTTCGATCAGAAGCGTAGTTTTCGAGATATATCGAGATATTTAATAGTTCCGAAGCCGCACCAACATAATAGAGATACAGAAACACCGTGGCCCCTTTCTTTGAGATAACTCTGCACTAGTGCGAGCCGCAAATGCCACTTCCAGCTTAGCTGTGCAGAAGAAGAACAACAAGAAGAAGAAATATCTCGAAATATGTCCGACAGGCCCCTTCCCTTGAGATAAATCTGCAAATATCTCGGAAACGAAGCGAGCTATGGCGAAATGTTAAGAGACCTTTTTTGTAGAGAATTAAGTTTCCTACTTTTTATCTTCTATGATATTTTTTGATCAGATGCGTAGTTCTCGAGATATATCAAGATATTTAAAAGTGCCGAAGCCGCACCAACATAATACAGATACAGAAACACCGTGGCCCCTTTCTTTGAGATAACTCTGCACTAGTGCGAGCCGCAAATGCCACTTCCAGCTTAGCTGTGCAGAAGAAGAACAACAAGAAGAAGAAATATCTCGAAATATGTCCGTCAGGCCCCTTCCCTTGAGATAAATCTGCAAATATCTCGGAAACGAAGCGAGCTATGGCAAAATGTTAAGAGACCTTTTTTGTAGAGAATTAAGTTTCCTACTTTTTATGTTCTATGATATTTTTTGATCAGATGCGTAGTTCTCGAGATATATCAAGATATTTAAAAGTTCCGAAGCCGCACCAACATAATAGAGATACAGAAACACCGTGGCTCCTTTCTTTGAGATAACTCTGCACTATTGCGAGCTGGAAATGCCACTTCCAGTTTAGCTGTGCAGAAGAAGAACAACAAGAAGAAGAAATATCTCGAAATATGTCCGTTAGGCCCCTTCCCTTGAGATAAATCTGCAAATATCTCGGAAACGACGCGAGCTATGGCAAAATGTTAAGAGACCTTTTTTGTAGAGAATTAAGTTTCCTACTTTTTATGTTCTATGATATTTTTTGATCAGATGCGTAGTTCTCGAGATATATCAAGATATTTAAAAGTTCCGAAGCCGCACCAACATAATAGAGATACAGAAACACCGTGGCCCCTTTCTTTGAGATAACTCTGCACTATTGCGAGCTGGAAATGCCACTTCCAGTTTAGCTGTGCAGAAGAAGAACAACAAGAAGAAGAAATATCTCGAAATATGTCCGTTAGGCCCCTTCCCTTGAGATAAATCTGCAAATATCTCGGAAACGAAGCGAGCTATGGCAAAATGTTAAAAGACCTTTTTTGTAGAAAATTAAGTTTCCTACTTTTTATGTAGTATGATATTTTTTGATCAGATGCGTAGTTCTCGAGATATATCAAGATATTTAAAAGTTCCGAAGCCGCACCAACATAATAGAGATACAGAAACACCGTGGCCCCTTTCTTTGGGATAACTCTGCACTATTGCGAGCTGCAAATGCCGCTTCGAGCTTAGCTATGCAGAAGAAGAACAACAAGAAGAAGAAATATCTCGAAATATGTCCGTTAGGCCCCTTCCCTTGAGATAAATCTGCAAATATCTCGGAAACGAAGCGAGCTATGGCAAAATGTTAAGAAACCTTTTTTGTAGAGAATTAAGTTTCCTACTTTTTATGTTCTATGATATTTTTTGATCAGAAGCGTAGTTGTCGAGATATATCGAGATATTTAAAAGTTCCGAAGCCGCACCAACATAATAGAGATACAGAAACACGGTGGCCCCTTTCTTTGAGATAACTCTGCACTAGTGCGAGCCGCAAGTGCCACTTCCAGCTTAGCTGTGCAGAAGAAGAACAACAAGAAGAAGAAATATCTCGAAATATGTCCGTTAGGCCCCTTCCCTTGAGATAAATATGCAAATATCTCGGAAACGAAGCGAGCTATGGCAAAATGTTAAGAGACCTTTTTTGTAGAGAATTAAGTTTCCTACTTTTTATGTTCTATGACATTTTTTGATCAGATGCGTAGTTCTCGAGATATATCAAGATATTTAAAAGTTCCGAAGCCGCACCAACATAATAGAGATACAGAAACACCGTGGCCCCTTTCTTTAAGATAACTCTGCACTATTGCGAGCTGCAAATGCCACTTCCAGCTTAGCTGTGCAGAGGAAGAACAACAAGAAGAAGAAATATCTCGAAATATGTCCGACAGGCCCCTTCCCTTGAGATAAATCTGCAAATATCTCGGAAACGAAGCGAGCTATGGCGAAATGTTAAGAGACCTTTTTTGTAGAGAATTAAGTTTCCTACTTTTTATCTTCTATGATATTTTTTGATCAGATGCGTAGTTCTCGAGATATATCAAGATATTTAAAAGTTCCGAAGCCGCACCAACATAATACAGATACAGAAACACCGTGGCCCCTTTCTTTGAGATAACTCTGCAATAGTGCGAGCCGCAAATGCCACTTCCAGCTTAGCTGTGCAGAAGAACAACAAGAAGAAGAAATATCTCGAAATATGTCCGTCAGGCCCCTTCCCTTGAGATAAATCTGCAAATATCTCGGAAACGAAGCGAGCTATGGCAAAATGTTAAGAGACCTTTTTTGTAGAGAATTAAGTTTCCTACTTTTTATGTTCTATGATATTTTTTGATCAGATGCGTAGTTCTCGAGATATATCAAGATATTTAAAAGTTCCGAAGCCGCACCAACATAATAGAGATACAGAAACACCGTGGCCCCTTTCTTTGAGATAACTCTGCAATAGTGCGAGCCGCAAATGCCACTTCCAGCTTAGCTGTGCAGAAGAAGAACAACAAGAAGAAGAAATATCTCGAAATATGTCCGTCAGGCCCCTTCCCTTGAGATAAATCTGCAAATATCTCGGAAACGAAGCGAGCTATGGCAAAATGTTAAGAGACCTTTTTTGTAGAGAATTAAGTTTCCTACTTTTTATGTTCTATGATATTTTTTGATCAGATGCGTAGTTCTCGAGATATATCAAGATATTTAAAAGTTCCGAAGCCGCACCAACATAATAGAGATACAGAAACACCGTGGCCCCTTTCTTTGAGATAACTCTGCACTAGCGCGAGCCGCAAATGCCACTTCCAGCTTAGCTGTGCAGAAGAAGAACAACAAGAAGAAGAAATATCTCGAAATATGTCCGTCAGGCCCCTTCCCTTGAGATAAATCTGCAAATATCTCGGAAACGAAGCGAGCTATGGCAAAATGTTAAGAAACCTTTTTTGTAGAGAATTAAGTTTCCTACTTTTTATGTTCTATGATATTTTTTGATCAGAAGCGTAGTTGTCGAGATATATCGAGATATTTAAAAGTTCCGAAGCCGCACCAACATAATAGAGATACAGAAACACGGTGGCCCCTTTCTTTGAGATAACTCTGCACTAGTGCGAGCCGCAAGTGCCACTTCCAGCTTAGCTGTGCAGAAGAAGAACAACAAGAAGAAGAAATATCTCGAAATATGTCCGTTAGGCCCCTTCCCTTGAGATAAATATGCAAATATCTCGGAAACGAAGCGAGCTATGGCAAAATGTTAAGAGACCTTTTTTGTAGAGAATTAAGTTTCCTACTTTTTATGTTCTATGACATTTTTTGATCAGATGCGTAGTTCTCGAGATATATCAAGATATTTAAAAGTTCCGAAGCCGCACCAACATAATAGAGATACAGAAACACCGTGGCCCCTTTCTTTGAGATAACTCTGCAATAGTGCGAGCCGCAAATGCCACTTCCAGCTTAGCTGTGCAAAAGAAGAACAACAAGAAGAAGAAATATCTCGAAATATGTCCGTCAGGCCCCTTCCCTTGAGATAAATCTGCAAATATCTCGGAAACGAAGCGAGCTATGGCAAAATGTTAAGAGACCTTTTTTGTAGAGAACTAAGTTTCCTACTTTTTATGTTCTATGATATTTTTTGATCAGATGCGTAGTTCTCGAGATATATCAAGATATTTAAAAGTTCCGAAGCCGCACCAACATAATAGAGATACAGAAACACCGTGGCCCCTTTCTTTGAGATAACTCTGCACTAGCGCGAGCCGCAAATGCCACTTCCAGCTTAGCTGTGCAGAAGAAGAACAACAAGAAGAAGAAATATCTCGAAATATGTCCGTCAGGCCCCTTCCCTTGAGATAAATCTGCAAATATCTCGGAAACGAAGCGAGCTATGGCAAAATGTTAAGAGACCTTTTTTGTAGAGAATTAAGTTTCCTACTTTTTATGTTCTATGATATTTTTTGATCAGATGCGTAGTTCTCGAGATATATCAAGATATTTAAAAGTTCCGAAGCCGCACCAACATAATAGAGATACAGAAACACCGTGGCCCCTTTCTTTGAGATAACTCTGCACTATTGCGAGCTGGAAATGCCACTTCCAGTTTAGCTGTGCAGAAGAAGAACAACAAGAAGAAGAAATATCTCGAAATATGTCCGTTAGGCCCCTTCCCTTGAGATAAATCTGCAAATATCTCGGAAACGAAGCGAGCTATGGCAAAATGTTAAGAGACCTTTTTTGTAGAGAATTAAGTTTCCTACTTTTTATGTTCTATGATATTTTTTGATCAGAAGCGTAGTTTTCGAGATATATCGAGATATTTAAAAGTCCCGAAGCCGCACCAACATAATAGAGATACAGAAACACCGTGGCCCCTTTCTTTGAGGTAACTCTGCACTATTGCGAGCTGCAAATGCCACTTCCAGCTTAGCTGTGCAGAAGAAGAACAACAAGAAGAAGAAATATCTCGAAATATGTCCGTCAGGCCCCTTCCCTTGAGATAAATCTGCAAATATCTCGGAAACGAAGCGAGCTATGGCAAAATGTTTAGAGACCTTTCTTGTAGAGAATTAAGTTTCCTACTTTTTATGTAGTATGATATTTTTTGATCAGATGCGTAGTTCTCGAGATATATCAAGATATTTAAAAGTTCCGAAGCCGCACCAACATAATAGAGATACAGAAACACCGTGGCCCCTTTCTTTGGGATAACTCTGCACTATTGCGAGCTGCAAATGCCGCTTCGAGCTTAGCTGTGCAGAAGAAGAACAACAAGAAGAAGAAATATCTCGAAATATGTCCGTTAGGCCCCTTCCCTTGAGATAAATCTGCAAATATCTCGGAAACGAAGCGAGCTATGGCAAAATGTTAAGAAACCTTTTTTGTAGAGAATTAAGTTTCCTACTTTTTATGTTCTATGATATTTTTTGATCAGAAGCGTAGTTGTCGAGATATATCAAGATATTTAAAAGTTCCGAAGCTGCACCAACATAATAGAGGTACAGAAACACCGTGGCCCCTTTCTTTGAGATAACTCTGCACTAGCGCGAGCCGCAAATGCCACTTCCAGCTTAGCTGTGCAGAAGAAGAACAACAAGAAGAAGAAATATCTCGAAATATGTCCGTCAGGCCCCTTCCCTTGAGATAAATCTGCAAATATCTCGGAAACGAAGCGAGCTATGGCAAAATGTTAAGAGACCTTTTTTGTAGAGAATTAAGTTTCCTACTTTTTATGTTCTATGATATTTTTTGATCAGATGCGTAGTTCTCGAGATATATCAAGATATTTAAAAGTTCCGAAGCCGCACCAACATAATACAGATACAGAAACACCGTGGCCCCTTTCTTTGAGATAACTCTGCACTAGTGCGAGCCGCAAATGCCACTTCCAGCTTAGCTGTGCAGAAGAAGAACAACAAGAAGAAGAAATATCTCGAAATATGTCCGTCAGGCCCCTTCCCTTGAGATAAATCTGCAAATATCTCGGAAACGAAGCGAGGTATGGCAAAATGTTAAGAGACCTTTTTTGTAGAGAATTAAGTTTCCTACTTTTTATCTTCTATGATATTTTTTGATCAGATGCGCAGTTCTCGAGATATATCAAGATATTTAAAAGTTCCGAAGCCGCACCATCATAATAGAGATACAGAAACACCGTGGCTCCTTTCTTTGAGATAACTCTGCACTATTGCGAGCTGGAAATGCCACTTCCAGTTTAGCTGTGCAGAAGAAGAACAACAAGAAGAAGAAATATCTCGGAATATGTCCGTTAGGCCCCTTGCCTTGAGATAAATCTGCAAATATCTCGGAAACGAGGCGAGCTATGGCAAAATGTTAAGAGACCTTTTTTGTAGAGAATTAAGTTTCCTACTTATAATGTTCTATGATATTTTTTGATCAGATGCGTAGTTCTCGAGATATATCAAGATATTTAAAAGTTCCGAAGCCGCACCAACATAATAGAGATACAGAAACACCGTGGCCCCTTTCTTTGAGATAACTCTGCACTATTGCGAGCTGGAAATGCCACTTCCAGTTTAGCTGTGCAGAAGAAGAACAACAAGAAGAAGAAATATCTCGAAATATGTCCGTCAGGCCCCTGCCCTTGAGATATATCTGCAAATATCTCGGAAACGAAGCGAGCTATGGCAAAATGTTAAGAGACGTTTTTTGTAGAGAATTATGTTTCCTACAATTTATGTTCTATGATATTTTTTGATCAGAAGCGTAGTTTTCGAGATATATCGAGATATTTAAAAGTTCCGAAGCCGCACCAACATAATAGAGATACAGAAACACCGTGGCCCCTTTCTTTGAGATAACTCTGCACTAGTGCGAGCCGCAAATGCCACTTCCAGCTTAGCTGTGCAGAAGAAGAACAACAAGAAGAAGAAATATCTCGAAATATGTCCGACAGGCCCCTTCCCTTGAGATAAATCTGCCAATATCTCGGAAACGAAGCGAGCTATGGCGAAATGTTAAGAGACCTTTTTTGTAGAGAATTAAGTTTCCTACTTTTTATCTTCTATGATATTTTTTGATCAGATGCGTAGTTCTCGAGATATATCAAGATATTTAAAAGTTCCGAAGCCGCACCAACATAATAGAGATACAGAAACACCGTGGCTCCTTTCTTTGAGATAACTCTGCACTATTGCGAGCTGGAAATGCCACTTCCAGTTTAGCTGTGCAGAAGAAGAACAACAAGAAGAAGAAATATCTCGAAATATGTCCGTTAGGCCCCTTCCCTTGAGATAAATCTGCAAATATCTCGGAAACGAAGCGAGCTATGGCAAAATGTTAAGAGACCTTTTTTGTAGAGAATTAAGTTTCCTACTTTTTATGTTCTATGATATTTTTTGATCAGATGCGTAGTTCTCGAGATATATCAAGATATTTAAAAGTTCCGAAGCCGCACCAACATAATAGAGATACAGAAACACCGTGGCCCCTTTCTTTGAGATAACTCTGCACTATTGCGAGCTGTAAATGCCACTTCCAGCTTAGCTGTGCAGAAGAAGAACAACAAGAAGAAGAAATATCTCGAAATATGTCCGTCAGGCCCCTTCCCTTGAGATATATCTGCAAATATCTCGCAAACGAAGCGAGCTATGGCAAAATGTTAAGACACCTTCTTTGTAGAGAATTATGTTTCCTACAATTTATGTTCTATGATATTTTTTGATCAGAAGCGTAGTTTTCGAGATACATCGAGATATTTAAAAGTTCCGAAGCCGCACCAACATAATAGAGATACAGAAACACCGTGGCCCCTTTCTTTGAGATAACTCTGCACTATTGCGAGCCGCAAATGCCACTTCCAGCTTAGCTGTGCAGAAGAAGAACAACAAGAAGAAGAAATATTTCGAAATATGTCCGTCAGGCCCCTTCCCTTGAGATATATCTGCAAATATCTCGCAAACGAAGCGAGCTATGGCAAAATGTTAAGAGACCTTTTTTGTAGAGAATTAAGTTTCCTACTTTTTATGTTCTATGATATTTTTTGATCAGATGCGTAGTTCTCGAGATATATCAAGATATTTAAAAGTTCCGAAGCCGCACCAACATAATAGAGATACAGAAACACCGTGGCCCCTTTCTTTGAGATAACTCTGCACTATTGCGAGCTGCAAATGCCACTTCCAGCTTAGCTGTGCAGAGGAAGAACAACAAGAAGAAGAAATATCTCGAAATATGTCCGTCAGGCCAGTTCCTTTGAGCTGAATCTGCAAATATCTCGGAAACGAAGCGAGCTATGGCAAAATGTTAAGAGACGTTTTTTATAGAGAATTATGTTTCCTACAATTTATGTTCTATGATATTTTTTGATCAGAAGCGTAGTTTTCGAGATATATCGAGATATTTAAAAGTTCCGAAGCCGCACCAACATAATAGGGATACAGAAACACCGTGGCCCCTTTCTTGAGATAACTCTGCACTAGGCGAGCCGCAAATGCCACTTCCAGCTTAGCTGTGCAGAAGAAGAACAACAAGAAGAAGAAATATCTCGAAATATGTCCGTCAGGCCCCTTCCCTTGAGATAAATCTGCAAATATCTCGGAAACGAAGCGAGCTATGGCAAAATGTTAAGAGAACTTTTTTGTAGAGAATTAAGTTTCCTACTTTTTATGTTCTATGATATTTATTGATCAGATGCGTAGTTCTCGAGATATATCAAGATATTTAAAAGTTCCGAAGCCGCACCAACATAATAGAGATACAGAAACACCGTGGCCCCTTTCTTTGAGATAACTCTGCACTATTGCGAGCTGTAAATGCCACTTCCAGCTTAGCTGTGCAGAAGAAGAACAACAAGAAGAAGAAATATCTCGAAATATGTCCGTCAGGCCCCTTCCCTTGAGATATATCTGCAAATATCTCGGAAACGAAGCGAGCTATGGCAAAATGTTAAGAGACCTTTTTTGTAGAGAATTATGTTTCCTACAATTTATGTTCTATGATATTTTTTGATCAGAAGCGTAGTTTTCGAGATACATCGAGATACTTAAAAGTTCCGAAGCCGCACCAACATAATAGAGATACAGAAACACCGTGGCCCCTTTCTTTGAGATAACTCTGCACTAGTGCGAGCCGCAAATGCCACTTCCAGCTTAGCTGTGCAGAAGAAGAACAACAAGAAGAAGAAATATCTCGAAATATGTCCGTCAGGCCCCTTCCCTTGAGATAAATCTGCAAATATCTCGGAAACGAAGCGAGCTATGGCAAAATGTTAAGAGACCTTTTTTGTAGAGAATTAAGTTTCCTACTTTTTATGTTCTATGATATTTTTTGATCAGATGCGTAGTTCTCGAGATATATCAAGATATTTAAAAGTTCCGAAGCCGCACCAACATAATAGAGATACAGAAACACCGTGGCCCCTTTCTTTGAGATAACTCTGCACTATTGCGAGCTGCAAATGCCACTTCCAGCTTAGCTGTGCAGAGGAAGAACAACAAGAAGAAGAAATATCTCGAAATATGTCCGTCAGGCCAGTTCCTTTGAGCTGAATCTGCAAATATCTCGGAAACGAAGCGAGCTATGGCAAAATGTTAAGAGACGTTTTTTATAGAGAATTATGTTTCCCACAATTTATGTTCTATGATATTTTTTGATCAGAAGCGTAGTTCTCGAGATATATCGAGATATTTAAAAGTTCCGAAGCCGCACCAACATAATAGAGATACAGAAACACCGTGGCCCCTTTCTTTGAGATAACTCTGCACTATTGCGAGCTGTAAATGCCACTTCCAGCTTAGCTGTGCAGAAGAAGAACAACAAGAAGAAGAAATATCTCGAAATATGTCCGTCAGGCCCCTTCCCTTGAGATATATCTGCAAATATCTCGCAAACGAAGCGAGCTATGGCAAAATGTTAAGAGACCTTCTTTGTAGAGAATTATGTTTCCTACAATTTATGTTCTATGATATTTTTTGATCAGAAGCGTAGTTTTCGAGATACATCGAGATATTTAAAAGTTCCGAAGCCGCACCAACATAATAGAGATACAGAAACACCGTGGCCCCTTTCTTTGAGATAACTCTGCACTATTGCGAGCCGCAAATGCCACTTCCAGCTTAGCTGTGCAGAAGAAGAACAACAAGAAGAAGAAATATCTCGAAATATGTCCGTCAGGCCCCTTCCCTTGAGATATATCTGCAAATATCTCGCAAACGAAGCGAGCTATGGCAAAATGTTAAGAGACCTTTTTTGTAGAGAATTATGTTTCCTACAATTTATGTTCTATGATATTTTTTGATCAGATGCGTAGTTCTCGAGATATATCAAGATATTTAAAAGTTCCGAAGCCGCACCAACATAATAGAGATACAGAAACACCGTGGCCCCTTTCTTTGAGATAACTCTGCACTATTGCGAGCTGTAAATGCCACTTCCAGCTTAGCTGTGCAGAAGAAGAACAACAAGAAGAAGAAATATCTCGAAATATGTCCGTCAGGCCCCTTCCCTTGAGATATATCTGCAAATATCTCGGAAACGAAGCGAGCTATGGCAAAATGTTAAGAGACCTTTTTTGTAGAGAATTAAGTTTCCTACTTTTTATGTTCTATGATATTTTTTGATCAGATGCGTAGTTCTCGAGATATATCAAGATATTTAAAAGTTCCGAAGCCGCACCAACATAATAGAGATACAGAAACACCGTGGCCCCTTTCTTTGAGATAACTCTGCACTATTGCGAGCTGCAAATGCCACTTCCAGCTTAGCTGTGCAGAGGAAGAACAACAAGAAGAAGAAATATCTCGAAATATGTCCGTCAGGCCAGTTCCTTTGAGCTGAATCTGCAAATATCTCGGAAACGAAGCGAGCTATGGCAAAATGTTAAGAGACGTTTTTTATAGAGAATTATGTTTCCTACAATTTATGTTCTATGATATTTTTTGATCAGAAGCGTAGTTTTCGAGATATATCGAGATATTTAAAAGTTCCGAAGCCGCACCAACATAATAGGGATACAGAAACACCGTGGCCCCTTTCTTGAGATAACTCTGCACTAGGCGAGCCGCAAATGCCACTTCCAGCTTAGCTGTGCAGAAGAAGAACAACAAGAAGAAGAAATATCTCGAAATATGTCCGTCAGGCCCCTTCCCTTGAGATAAATCTGCAAATATCTCGGAAACGAAGCGAGCTATGGCAAAATGTTAAGAGAACTTTTTTGTAGAGAATTAAGTTTCCTACTTTTTATGTTCTATGATATTTTTTGATCAGATGCGTAGTTCTCGAGATATATCAAGATATTTAAAAGTTCCGAAGCCGCACCAACATAATAGAGATACAGAAACACCGTGGCCCCTTTCTTTGAGATAGCTCTGCACTATTGCGAGCTGTAAATGCCACTTCCAGCTTAGCTGTGCAGAAGAAGAACAACAAGAAGAAGAAATATCTCGAAATATGTCCGTCAGGCCCCTTCCCTTGAGATATATCTGCAAATATCTCGGAAACGAAGCGAGCTATGGCAAAATGTTAAGAGACCTTTTTTGTAGAGAATTATGTTTCCTACAATTTATGTTCTATGATATTTTTTGATCAGAAGCGTAGTTTTCGAGATACATCGAGATACTTAAAAGTTCCGAAGCCGCACCAACATAATAGAGATACAGAAACACCGTGGCCCCTTTCTTTGAGATAACTCTGCACTAGTGCGAGCCGCAAATGCCACTTCCAGCTTAGCTGTGCAGAAGAAGAACAACAAGAAGAAGAAATATCTCGAAATATGTCCGTCAGGCCCCTTCCCTTGAGATAAATCTGCAAATATCTCGGAAACGAAGCGAGCTATGGCAAAATGTTAAGAGACCTTTTTTGTAGAGAATTAAGTTTCCTACTTTTTATGTTCTATGATATTTTTTGATCAGATGCGTAGTTCTCGAGATATATCAAGATATTTAAAAGTTCCGAAGCCGCACCAACATAATAGAGATACAGAAACACCGTGGCCCCTTTCTTTGAGATAACTCTGCACTATTGCGAGCTGCAAATGCCACTTCCAGCTTAGCTGTGCAGAGGAAGAACAACAAGAAGAAGAAATATCTCGAAATATGTCCGTCGGGCCCCTTCCCTTGAGCTGAATCTGCAAATATCTCGGAAACGAAGCGAGCTATGGCAAAATCTTAAGAGACCTTTTTTGTAGAGAATTATGTTTCCTACAATTTACGTTCTATGATATTTTTTGATCAGAAGCGTAGTTTTCGAGATATATCGAGATATTTAAAAGTTCCGAAGCCGCACCAACATAATAGGGATACAGAAACACCGTGGCCCCTTTCTTTGAGATAACTCTGCACTATTGCGAGCTGGAAATGCCACTTCCAGTTTAGCTGTGCAGAAGAAGAACAACAAGAAGAAGAAATATCTCGAAATATGTCCGTCAGGCCCCTTCCCTTGAGATATATCTGCAAATATCTCGGAAACGAAGCGAGCTATGGCAAAATGTTAAGAGACCGTTTTTGTAGAGAATTAAGTTTCCTACTTTTTATGTTCTATGATATTTTTTGATCAGACGCGTAGTTCTCGAGATATATCAAGATATTTAAAAGTTCCGAAGCCGCACCAACATAATAGAGATACAGAAACACCGTGGCCCCTTTCTTTGAGATAACTCTGCACTATTGCGAGCTGCAAATGCCACTTCCAGCTTAGCTGTGCAGAAGAAGAACAACAAGAAGAAGAAATATCTCGAAATATGTCCGTCAGGCCCCTTCCCTTGAGATAAATATGCAAATATCTCGGAAACGAAGCGAGGTATGGCAAAATGTTAAGAGACCTTTTTTGTAGAGAATTAAGTTTCCTACTTTTTATGTTCTATGATATTTTTTGATCAGATGCGTAGTTCTCGAGATATATCAAGATATTTAAAAGTTCCGAAGCCGCACCAACATAATAGAGATACAGAAACACCGTGGCCCCTTTCTTTGGGATAACTCTGCACTATTGCGAGCTGCAAATGCCACTTCCAGCTTAGCTGTGCAGAAGAAGAACAACAAGAAGAAGAAATATCTCGAAATATGTCCGTCAGACCCCTTCCCTTGAGATGAATCTGCAAATATCTCGGAAACGAAGCGAGCTATGGCAAAATGTTAAGAGACCTTTTTTGTAGAGAATTATGTTTCCTACAATTTACGTTCTATGATATTTTTTGATCAGAAGCGTAGTTTTCGATATATATCGAGATATTTAAAAGTTCCGAAGCCGCACCAACATAATAGAGATACAGAAACACCGTGGCCCCTTTCTTTGAGATAACTCTGCACTAGTGCGAGCCGCAAATGCCACTTCCAGCTTAGCTGTGCAGAGGAAGAACAACAAGAAGAAGAAATATCTCGAAACATGTCCGTCAGGCCAGTTCCTTTGAGCTGAATCTGCAAATATCTCGGAAACGAAGCGAGCTATGGCAAAATGTTAAGAGACGATTTTTGTAGAGAATTATGTTTCCTACAATTTATCTTCTATGATATTTTGTGATCAGAAGCGTAGTTTTCGAGATATATCGAGATATTTAAAAGTTCCGAAGACGCACCAACATAATAGAGATACAGAAACACCGTGGCCCCTTTCTTTGAGATAACTGTGCACTAGTGCGAGCCGCAAATGCCACTTCCAGCTTAGCTGTGCAGAAGAAGAACAACAAGAAGAAGAAATATCTCGAAATATGTCCGTCAGGCCCCTTCCCTTGAGATATATGTGCAAATATCTCGGAAACGAAGCGAGCTATGGCAAAATGTTAAGAGACCGTTTTTGTAGAGAATTAAGTTTCCTACTTTTTATGTTCTATGATATTTTTCGATCAGAGGCGTAGTTCTCGAGATATATCAAGATATTTAAAAGTTCCGAAGCCGCACCAACATAATAGAGATACAGAAACACCGTGGCCCCTTTCTTTGAGATAACTCTGCACGATTGCGAGCTGGAAATGCCACTTCCAGTTTAGCTGTGCAGAAGAAGAACAACAAGAAGAAGAAATATCTCGAAATATGTCCATCAGGACCCTTCCCTTGAGATAAATCTGCAAATATCTCGGAAACGAAGCGAGCTATGGCAAAATGTTAAGAGACCTTTTTTGTAGAGAATTAAGTTTCCTACTTTTGATGTTCTATGATATTTTTTGATCAGATGCGTAGTTCTCGAGATATATCAAGATATTTAAAAGTTCCGAAGCCGCACCAACATAATAGAGATACAGAAACACCGTGGCCCCTTTCTTTGAGATAACTCTGCACTATTGCGAGCTGCAAATGCCACTTCCAGCTTAGCTGTGCAGAAGAAGAACAACAAGAAGAAGAAATATCTCGAAATATGTCCGTCAGACCCCTTCCCTTGAGATGAATCTGCAAATATCTCGGAAACGAAGCGAGCTATGGCAAAATGTTAAGAGACCTTTTTTGTAGAGAATTATGTTTCCTACAATTTACGTTCTATGATATTTTTTGATCAGAAGCGTAGTTTTCGATATATATCGAGATATTTAAAAGTTCCGAAGCCGCACTAACATAATAGAGACACAGAAACACCGTGGCCCCTTTCTTTGAGATAACTCTGCACTAGTGCGAGCCGCAAATGCCACTTCCAGCTTAGCTGTGCAGAGGAAGAACAACAAGAAGAAGAAATATCTCGAAACATGTCCGTCAGGCCAGTTCCTTTGAGCTGAATCTGCAAATATCTCGGAAACGAAGCGAGCTATGGCAAAATGTTAAGAGACGATTTTTGTAGAGAATTATGTTTCCTACAATTTATCTTCTATGATATTTTGTGATCAGAAGCGTAGTTTTCGAGATATATCGAGATATTTAAAAGTTCCGAAGACGCACCAACATAATAGAGATACAGAAACACCGTGGCCCCTTTCTTTGAGATAACTGTGCACTAGTGCGAGCCGCAAATGCCACTTCCAGCTTAGCTGTGCAGAAGAAGGACAACAAGAAGAAGAAATATCTCGAAATATGTCCGTCAGGCCCCTTCCCTTGAGATATATGTGCAAATATCTCGGAAACGAAGCGAGCTATGGCAAAATGTTAAGAGACCGTTTTTGTAGAGAATTAAGTTTCCTACTTTTTATGTTCTATGATATTTTTCGATCAGAGGCGTAGTTCTCGAGATATATCAAGATATTTAAAAGTTCCGAAGCCGCACCAACATAATAGAGATACAGAAACACCGTGGCCCCTTTCTTTGAGATAACTCTGCACGATTGCGAGCTGGAAATGCCACTTCCAGTTTAGCTGTGCAGAAGAAGAACAACAAGAAGAAGAAATATCTCGAAATATGTCCATCAGGACCCTTCCCTTGAGATAAATCTGCAAATATCTCGGAAACGAAGCGAGCTATGGCAAAATGTTAAGAGACCTTTTTTGTAGAGAATTATGTTTCCTACTTTTTATGTTCTATGATATTTTTTGATCAGATGCGTAGTTCTCGAGATATATCAAGATATTTAAAAGTTCCGAAGCCGCACCAACATAATAGAGATACAGAAACACCGTGGCCCCTTTCTTTGAGATAACTCTGCACTATTGCGAGCTGCAAATGCCACTTCCAGCTTAGCTGTGCAGAGGAAGAACAACAAGAAGAAGAAATATCTCGAAACATGTCCGTCAGGCCAGTTCCTTTGAGCTGAATCTGCAAATATCTCGGAAACGAAGCGAGCTATGGCAAAATGTTAAGAGACGTTTTTTGTAGAGAATTATGTTTCCTACAATTTATGTTCTATGATATTTTTTGATCAGAAGCGTAGTTTTCGAGATATATCGAGATATTTAAAAGTTCCGAAGACGCACCAACATAATAGAGATACAGAAACACCGTGGCCCCTTTCTTTGAGATAACTGTGCACTAGTGCGAGCCGCAAATGCCACTTCCAGCTTAGCTGTGCAGAAGAAGAACAACAAGAAGAAGAAATATCTCGAAATATGTCCGTCAGGCCCCTTCCCTTGAGATATATGTGCAAATATCTCGGAAACGAAGCGAGCTATGGCAAAATGTTAAGAGACCGTTTTTGTAGAGAATTAAGTTTCCTACTTTTTATGTTCTATGATATTTTTCGATCAGAGGCGTAGTTCTCGAGATATATCAAGATATTTAAAAGTTCCGAAGCCGCACCAACATAATAGAGATACAGAAACACCGTGGCCCCTTTCTTTGAGATAACTCTGCACGATTGCGAGCTGGAAATGCCACTTCCAGTTTAGCTGTGCAGAAGAAGAACAACAAGAAGAAGAAATATCTCGAAATATGTCCATCAGGACCCTTCCCTTGAGATAAATCTGCAAATATCTCGGAAACGAAGCGAGCTGTGGCAAAATGTTAAGAGACCTTTTTTGTAGAGAATTATGTTTCCTACAATTTATGTTCTATGATATTTTTTGATCAGAAGCGTAGTTTTCGAGATATATCGAGATATTTAAAAGTTCCGAAGCCGCACCAACATAATAGAGATACAGAAACACCGTGGCCCCTTTCTTTGAGATAACTCTGCACTATTGCGAGCTGGAAATGCCACTTCCAGTTTAGCTGTGCAGAAGAAGAACAACAAGAAGAAGAAATATCTCGAAATATGTCCGTTAGGCCCCTTCCCTTGAGATAAATCTGCAAATATCTCGGAAACGAAGCGAGCTATGGCAAAATGTTAAGAGACCTTTTTTGTAGAGAATTAAGTTTCCTACTTTTGATGTTCTATGATATTTTTTGATCAGATGCGTAGTTCTCGAGATATATCAAGATATTTAAAAGTTCCGAAGCCGCACCAACATAATAGAGATACAGAAACACCGTGGCCCCTTTCTTTGAGATAACTCTGCACTATTGCGAGCTGCAAATGCCACTTCCAGCTTAGCTGTGCAGAAGAAGAACAACAAGAAGAAGAAATATCTCGAAATATGTCCGTTAGGCCCCTTCCCTTGAGATAAATCTGCAAATATCTCGGAAACGAAGCGAGCTATGGCAAAATGTTAAGAGACCTTTTTTGTAGAGAATTATGTTTCCTACTTTTTATGTTCTATGATATTTTTTGATCAGATGCGTAGTTCTCGAGATATATCAAGATATTTAAAAGTTCCGAAGCCGCACCAACATAATAGAGATACAGAAACACCGTGGCCCCTTTCTTTGAGATAACTCTGCACTAGTGCGAGCCGCAAATGCCACTTCCAGCTTAGCTGTGCCGAAGAAGAACAACAAGAAGAAGAAATATCTCGAAATATGTCCGTTAGGCCCCTTCCCTTGAGATAAATGTGCAAATATCTCGGAAACGAAGCGAGCTATGGCAAAATGTTGAGAGACCTTTTTTGTAGAGAATTAAGTTTCCTACTTTTTATGTTCTATGATATTTTTTGATCAGATGCGTAGTTCTCGAGATATATCAAGATATTTAAAAGTTCCGAAGCCGCACCAACATAATAGAGATACAGAAACACCGTGGCCCCTTTCTTTGAGATAACTCTGCACTATTGCGAGCTGCAAATGCCACTTCCAGCTTAGCTGTGCAGAAGAAGAACAACAAGAAGAAGAAATATCTCGAAATATGTCCGTCAGGCCCCTTCCCTTGAGATAAATCTGCAAATATCTCGGAAACGAAGCGAGCTATGGCAAAATGTTAAGCGACTTTATTTGTAGAGAATTAAGTTTCCCACTTTTTACGTTCTATGATATTTTTTAATCAGATGCGTAGTTCTCGAGATATATAAAGATATTTTAAAGTTCCGAAGCCGCACCAACATAATAGAGATACAGAAACACCGTGGCCCCTTTCTTCGAGATAACTCTGCACTATTGCGAGCTGCAAATGCCACTTCCAGCTTAGCTGTGCAGAAGAAGAACAACAAGAAGAAGAAATATCTCGAAAAATGTCCGTCAGGCCCCTTCCCTTGAGATAAATCTGCAAATATCTCGGAAACGAAGCGAGCTATGGCAAAATGTTAAGACACCTTTTTTGTAGAGAATTAAGTTTCCTACTTTTTATGTTCTATGATAGTTTTTGATCAGATGCGTAGTTCTCGAGATATATCAAGATATTTAAAAGTTCCGAAGCCGCACCAACATAATAGAGATACAGAAACACCGTGGCCCCTTTCTTTGAGATAACTCTGCACTATTGCGAGCTGCAAATGCCACTTCCAGCTTAGCTGTGCAGAGGAAGAACAACAAGAAGAAGAAATATCTCGAAATATGTCCGTCAGGCAAGGTCCTTTGAGTTGAATCTGCAAATATCTCGGAAACGAAGCGAGCTATGGCAAAATGTTAAGAGACCTTTTTTGTAGAGAATTATGTTTCCTACAATTTATGTTCTATGATATTTTTTGATCAGAAGCGTAGTTTTCGAGATATATCGAGATATTTAAAAGTTCCGAAGCCGCACCAACATAATAGAGATACAGAAACACCGTGGCCCCTTTCTTTGAGATAACTCTGCACGATTGCGAGCTGGAAATGCCACTTCCAGTTTAGCTGTGCAGAAGAAGAACAACAAGAAGAAGAAATATCTCGAAATATGTCCATCAGGACCCTTCCCTTGAGATAAATCTGCAAATATCTCGGAAACGAAGCGAGCTATGGCAAAATGTTAAGAGACCTTTTTTGTAGAGAATTAAGTTTCCTACTTTTGATGTTCTATGATATTTTTTGATCAGATGCGTAGTTCTCGAGATATATCAAGATATTTAAAAGTTCCGAAGCCGCACCAACATAATAGAGATACAGAAACACCGTGGCCCCTTTCTTTGAGATAACTCTGCACTATTGCGAGCTGCAAATGCCACTTCCAGCTTAGCTGTGCAGAAGAAGAACAACAAGAAGAAGAAATATCTCGAAATATGTCCGTCAGACCCCTTCCCTTGAGATGAATCTGCAAATATCTCGGAAACGAAGCGAGCTATGGCAAAATGTTAAGAGACCTTTTTTGTAGAGAATTATGTTTCCTACAATTTACGTTCTATGATATTTTTTGATCAGAAGCGTAGTTTTCGATATATATCGAGATATTTAAAAGTTCCGAAGCCGCACTAACATAATAGAGATACAGAAACACCGTGGCCCCTTTCTTTGAGATAACTCTGCACTAGTGCGAGCCGCAAATGCCACTTCCAGCTTAGCTGTGCAGAGGAAGAACAACAAGAAGAAGAAATATCTCGAAACATGTCCGTCAGGCCAGTTCCTTTGAGCTGAATCTGCAAATATCTCGGAAACGAAGCGAGCTATGGCAAAATGTTAAGAGACGATTTTTGTAGAGAATTATGTTTCCTACAATTTATCTTCTATGATATTTTGTGATCAGAAGCGTAGTTTTCGAGATATATCGAGATATTTAAAAGTTCCGAAGACGCACCAACATAATAGAGATACAGAAACACCGTGGCCCCTTTCTTTGAGATAACTGTGCACTAGTGCGAGCCGCAAATGCCACTTCCAGCTTAGCTGTGCAGAAGAAGGACAACAAGAAGAAGAAATATCTCGAAATATGTCCGTCAGGCCCCTTCCCTTGAGATATATGTGCAAATATCTCGGAAACGAAGCGAGCTATGGCAAAATGTTAAGAGACCGTTTTTGTAGAGAATTAAGTTTCCTACTTTTTATGTTCTATGATATTTTTCGATCAGAGGCGTAGTTCTCGAGATATATCAAGATATTTAAAAGTTCCGAAGCCGCACCAACATAATAGAGATACAGAAACACCGTGGCCCCTTTCTTTGAGATAACTCTGCACTATTGCGAGCTGCAAATGCCACTTCCAGCTTAGCTGTGCAGAGGAAGAACAACAAGAAGAAGAAATATCTCGAAACGTGTCCGTCAGGCCAGTTCCTTTGAGCTGAATCTGCAAATATCTCGGAAACGAAGCGAGCTATGGCAAAATGTTAAGAGACGTTTTTTGTAGAGAATTATGTTTCCTACAATTTATGTTCTATGATATTTTTTGATCAGAAGCGTAGTTTTCGAGATATATCGAGATATTTAAAAGTTCCGAAGACGCACCAACATAATAGAGATACAGAAACACCGTGGCCCCTTTCTTTGAGATAACTGTGCACTAGTGCGAGCCGCAAATGCCACTTCCAGCTTAGCTGTGCAGAAGAAGAACAACAAGAAGAAGAAATATCTCGAAATATGTCCGTCAGGCCCCTTCCCTTGAGATATATGTGCAAATATCTCGGAAACGAAGCGAGCTATGGCAAAATGTTAAGAGACCGTTTTTGTAGAGAATTAAGTTTCCTACTTTTTATGTTCTATGATATTTTTCGATCAGAGGCGTAGTTCTCGAGATATATCAAGATATTTAAAAGTTCCGAAGCCGCACCAACATAATAGAGATACAGAAACACCGTGGCCCCTTTCTTTGAGATAACTCTGCACGATTGCGAGCTGGAAATGCCACTTCCAGTTTAGCTGTGCAGAAGAAGAACAACAAGAAGAAGAAATATCTCGAAATATGTCCATCAGGACCCTTCCCTTGAGATAAATCTGCAAATATCTCGGAAACGAAGCGAGCTGTGGCAAAATGTTAAGAGACCTTTTTTGTAGAGAATTATGTTTCCTACAATTTATGTTCTATGATATTTTTTGATCAGAAGCGTAGTTTTCGAGATATATCGAGATATTTAAAAGTTCCGAAGCCGCACCAACATAATAGAGATACAGAAACACCGTGGCCCCTTTCTTTGAGATAACTCTGCACTATTGCGAGCTGGAAATGCCACTTCCAGTTTAGCTGTGCAGAAGAAGAACAACAAGAAGAAGAAATATCTCGAAATATGTCCGTTAGGCCCCTTCCCTTGAGATAAATCTGCAAATATCTCGGAAACGAAGCGAGCTATGGCAAAATGTTAAGAGACCTTTTTTGTAGAGAATTAAGTTTCCTACTTTTGATGTTCTATGATATTTTTTGATCAGATGCGTAGTTCTCGAGATATATCAAGATATTTAAAAGTTCCGAAGCCGCACCAACATAATAGAGATACAGAAACACCGTGGCCCCTTTCTTTGAGATAACTCTGCACTATTGCGAGCTGCAAATGCCACTTCCAGCTTAGCTGTGCAGAAGAAGAACAACAAGAAGAAGAAATATCTCGAAATATGTCCGTTAGGCCCCTTCCCTTGAGATAAATCTGCAAATATCTCGGAAACGAAGCGAGCTATGGCAAAATGTTAAGAGACCTTTTTTGTAGAGAATTATGTTTCCTACTTTTTATGTTCTATGATATTTTTTGATCAGATGCGTAGTTCTCGAGATATATCAAGATATTTAAAAGTTCCGAAGCCGCACCAACATAATAGAGATACAGAAACACCGTGGCCCCTTTCTTTGAGATAACTCTGCACTAGTGCGAGCCGCAAATGCCACTTCCAGCTTAGCTGTGCCGAAGAAGAACAACAAGAAGAAGAAATATCTCGAAATATGTCCGTTAGGCCCCTTCCCTTGAGATAAATGTGCAAATATCTCGGAAACGAAGCGAGCTATGGCAAAATGTTGAGAGACCTTTTTTGTAGAGAATTAAGTTTCCTACTTTTTATGTTCTATGATATTTTTTGATCAGATGCGTAGTTCTCGAGATATATCAAGATATTTAACAGTTCCGAAGCCGCACCAACATAATAGAGATACAGAAACACCGTGGCCTCTTTCTTTGAGATAACTCTGCACTATTGCGAGCTGCAAATGCCACTTCCAGCTTAGCTGTGCAGAAGAAGAACAACAAGAAGAAGAAATATCTCGAAATATGTCCGTCAGGCCCCTTCCCTTGAGATAAATCTGCAAATATCTCGGAAACGAAGCGAGCTATGGCAAAATGTTAAGCGACTTTATTTGTAGAGAATTAAGTTTCCCACTTTTTACGTTCTATGATATTTTTTAATCAGATGCGTAGTTCTCGAGATATATAAAGATATTTTAAAGTTCCGAAGCCGCACCAACATAATAGAGATACAGAAACACCGTGGCCCCTTTCTTCGAGATAACTCTGCACTATTGCGAGCTGCAAATGCCACTTCCAGCTTAGCTGTGCAGAAGAAGAACAACAAGAAGAAGAAATATCTCGAAAAATGTCCGTCAGGCCCCTTCCCTTGAGATAAATCTGCAAATATCTCGGAAACGAAGCGAGCTATGGCAAAATGTTAAGAGACCTTTTTTGTAGAGAATTAAGTTTCCTACTTTTTATGTTCTATGATATTTTTTGATCAGATGCGTAGTTCTCGAGATATATCAAGATATTTAAAAGTTCCGAAGCCGCACCAACATAATAGAGATACAGAAACACCGTGGCCCCTTTCTTTGAGATAACTCTGCACTATTGCGAGCTGCAAATGCCACTTCCAGCTTAGCTGTGCAGAGGAAGAACAACAAGAAGAAGAAATATCTCGAAATATGTCCGTCAGGCAAGGTCCTTTGAGTTGAATCTGCAAATATCTCGGAAACGAAGCGAGCTATGGCAAAATGTTAAGAGACCTTTTTTGTAGAGAATTATGTTTCCTACAATTTATGTTCTATGATATTTTTTGATCAGAAGCGTAGTTTTCGAGATATATCGAGATATTTAAAAGTTCCGAAGCCGCACCAACATAATAGAGATACAGAAACACCGTGGCCCCTTTCTTTGAGATAACTCTGCACTATTGCGAGCTGGAAATGCCACTTCCAGTTTAGCTGTGCAGAAGAAGAACAACAAGAAGAAGAAATATCTCGAAATATGTCCGTTAGGCCCCTTCCCTTGAGATAAATCTGCAAATATCTCGGAAACGAAGCGAGCTATGGCAAAATGTTAAGAGACCTTTTTTGTAGAGAATTAAGTTTCCTACTTTTTATGTTCTATGATATTTTTTGATCAGATGCGTAGTTCTCGAGATATATCAAGATATTTAAAAGTTCCGAAGCCGCACCAACATAATAGAGATACAGAAACACCGTGGCCCCTTTCTTTGAGATAACTCTGCCCTATTGCGAGCTGCAAATGCCACTTCCAGCTTAGCTGTGCAGAAGAAGAACAACAAGAAGAAGAAATATCTCGAAATATGTCCGTCAGGCCCCTTCCCTTGAGATATATCTGCAAATATCTCGGAAACGAAGCGAGCTATGGCAAAATGTTAAGAGACCTTTTTTGTAGAGAATTAAGTTTCCTACTTTTTATGTTCTATGATATTTTTTGATCAGATGCGTAGTTCTCGAGATATATCAAGATATTTAAAAGTTCCGAAGCCGCACCAACATAATAGAGATACAGAAACACCGTGGCCCCTTTCTTTGGGATAACTCTGCACTATTGCGAGCTGCAAATGCCACTTCCAGCTTAGCTGTGCAGAAGAAGAACAACAAGAAGAAGAAATATCTCGAAATATGTCCGTCAGACCCCTTCCCTTGAGATGAATCTGCAAATATCTCGGAAACGAAGCGAGCTATGGCAAAATGTTAAGAGACCTTTTTTGTAGAGAATTATGTTTCCTACAATTTACGTTCTATGATATTTTTTGATCAGAAGCGTAGTTTTCGATATATATCGAGATATTTAAAAGTTCCGAAGCCGCACCAACATAATAGAGATACAGAAACACCGTGGCCCCTTTCTTTGAGATAACTCTGCACTAGTGCGAGCCGCAAATGCCACTTCCAGCTTAGCTGTGCAGAGGAAGAACAACAAGAAGAAGAAATATCTCGAAACATGTCCGTCAGGCCAGTTCCTTTGAGCTGAATCTGCAAATATCTCGGAAACGAAGCGAGCTATGGCAAAATGTTAAGAGACGATTTTTGTAGAGAATTATGTTTCCTACAATTTATCTTCTATGATATTTTGTGATCAGAAGCGTAGTTTTCGAGATATATCGAGATATTTAAAAGTTCCGAAGACGCACCAACATAATAGAGATACAGAAACACCGTGGCCCCTTTCTTTGAGATAACTGTGCACTAGTGCGAGCCGCAAATGCCACTTCCAGCTTAGCTGTGCAGAAGAAGAACAACAAGAAGAAGAAATATCTCGAAATATGTCCGTCAGGACCCTTCCCTTGAGATAAATCTGCAAATATCTCGGAAACGAAGCGAGCTATGGCAAAATGTTAAGAGACCTTTTTTGTAGAGAATTATGTTTCCTACTTTTTATGTTCTATGATATTTTTTGATCAGATGCGTAGTTCTCGAGATATATCAAGATATTTAAAAGTTCCGAAGCCGCACCAACATAATAGAGATACAGAAACACCGTGGCCCCTTTCTTTGAGATAACTCTGCACTATTGCGAGCTGCAAATGCCACTTCCAGCTTAGCTGTGCAGAGGAAGAACAACAAGAAGAAGAAATATCTCGAAACATGTCCGTCAGGCCAGTTCCTTTGAGCTGAATCTGCAAATATCTCGGAAACGAAGCGAGCTATGGCAAAATGTTAAGAGACCTTTTTTGTAGAGAATTAAGTTTCCTACTTTTGATGTTCTATGATATTTTTTGATCAGATGCGTAGTTCTCGAGATATATCAAGATATTTAAAAGTTCCGAAGCCGCACCAACATAATAGAGATACAGAAACACCGTGGCCCCTTTCTTTGAGATAACTCTGCACTATTGCGAGCTGCAAATGCCACTTCCAGCTTAGCTGTGCAGAAGAAGAACAACAAGAAGAAGAAATATCTCGAAATATGTCCGTCAGACCCCTTCCCATGAGATGAATCTGCAAATATCTCGGAAACGAAGCGAGCTATGGCAAAATGTTAAGAGACCTTTTTTGTAGAGAATTATGTTTCCTACAATTTACGTTCTATGATATTTTTTGATCAGAAGCGTAGTTTTCGATATATATCGAGATATTTAAAAGTTCCGAAGCCGCACCAACATAATAGAGATACAGAAACACCGTGGCCCCTTTCTTTGAGATAACTCTGCACTATTGCGAGCTGCAAATGCCACTTCCAGCTTAGCTGTGCAGAGGAAGAACAACAAGAAGAAGAAATATCTCGAAACATGTCCGTCAGGCCAGTTCCTTTGAGCTGAATCTGCAAATATCTCGGAAACGAAGCGAGCTATGGCAAAATGTTAAGAGACGTTTTTTGTAGAGAATTATGTTTCCTACAATTTATGTTCTATGATATTTTTTGATCAGAAGCGTAGTTTTCGAGATATATCGAGATATTTAAAAGTTCCGAAGACGCACCAACATAATAGAGATACAGAAACACCGTGGCCCCTTTCTTTGAGATAACTGTGCACTAGTGCGAGCCGCAAATGCCACTTCCAGCTTAGCTGTGCAGAAGAAGAACAACAAGAAGAAGAAATATCTCGAAATATGTCCGTCAGGCCCCTTCCCTTGAGATATATGTGCAAATATCTCGGAAACGAAGCGAGCTATGGCAAAATGTTAAGAGACCGTTTTTGTAGAGAATTAAGTTTCCTACTTTTTATGTTCTATGATATTTTTCGATCAGAGGCGTAGTTCTCGAGATATATCAAGATATTTAAAAGTTCCGAAGCCGCACCAACATAATAGAGATACAGAAACACCGTGGCCCCTTTCTTTGAGATAACTCTGCACGATTGCGAGCTGGAAATGCCACTTCCAGTTTAGCTGTGCAGAAGAAGAACAACAAGAAGAAGAAATATCTCGAAATATGTCCATCAGGACCCTTCCCTTGAGATAAATCTGCAAATATCTCGGAAACGAAGCGAGCTGTGGCAAAATGTTAAGAGACCTTTTTTGTAGAGAATTATGTTTCCTACAATTTATGTTCTATGATATTTTTTGATCAGAAGCGTAGTTTTCGAGATATATCGAGATATTTAAAAGTTCCGAAGCCGCACCAACATAATAGAGATACAGAAACACCGTGGCCCCTTTCTTTGAGATAACTCTGCACTATTGCGAGCTGGAAATGCCACTTCCAGTTTAGCTGTGCAGAAGAAGAACAACAAGAAGAAGAAATATCTCGAAATATGTCCGTTAGGCCCCTTCCCTTGAGATAAATCTGCAAATATCTCGGAAACGAAGCGAGCTATGGCAAAATGTTAAGAGACCTTTTTTGTAGAGAATTAAGTTTCCTACTTTTGATGTTCTATGATATTTTTTGATCAGATGCGTAGTTCTCGAGATATATCAAGATATTTAAAAGTTCCGAAGCCGCACCAACATAATAGAGATACAGAAACACCGTGGCCCCTTTCTTTGAGATAACTCTGCACTATTGCGAGCTGCAAATGCCACTTCCAGCTTAGCTGTGCAGAAGAAGAACAACAAGAAGAAGAAATATCTCGAAATATGTCCGTTAGGCCCCTTCCCTTGAGATAAATCTGCAAATATCTCGGAAACGAAGCGAGCTATGGCAAAATGTTAAGAGACCTTTTTTGTAGAGAATTATGTTTCCTACTTTTTATGTTCTATGATATTTTTTGATCAGATGCGTAGTTCTCCAGATATATCAAGATATTTAAAAGTTCCGAAGCCGCACCAACATAATAGAGATACAGAAACACCGTGGCCCCTTTCTTTGAGATAACTCTGCACTAGTGCGAGCCGCAAATGCCACTTCCAGCTTAGCTGTGCAGAAGAAGAACAACAAGAAGAAGAAATATCTCGAAATATGTCCGTTAGGCCCCTTCCCTTGAGATAAATGTGCAAATATCTCGGAAACGAAGCGAGCTATGGCAAAATGTTGAGAGACCTTTTTTGTAGAGAATTAAGTTTCCTACTTTTTATGTTCTATGATATTTTTTGATCAGATGCGTAGTTCTCGAGATATATCAAGATATTTAAAAGTTCCGAAGCCGCACCAACATAATAGAGATACAGAAACACCGTGGCCCCTTTCTTTGAGATAACTCTGCACTATTGCGAGCTGCAAATGCCACTTCCAGCTTAGCTGTGCAGAAGAAGAACAACAAGAAGAAGAAATATCTCGAAATATGTCCGTCAGGCCCCTTCCCTTGAGATAAATCTGCAAATATCTCGGAAACGAAGCGAGCTATGGCAAAATGTTAAGCGACTTTATTTGTAGAGAATTAAGTTTCCCACTTTTTACGTTCTATGATATTTTTTAATCAGATGCGTAGTTCTCGAGATATATAAAGATATTTTAAAGTTCCGAAGCCGCACCAACATAATAGAGATACAGAAACACCGTGGCCCCTTTCTTCGAGATAACTCTGCACTATTGCGAGCTGCAAATGCCACTTCCAGCTTAGCTGTGCAGAAGAAGAACAACAAGAAGAAGAAATATCTCGAAAAATGTCCGTCAGGCCCCTTCCCTTGAGATAAATCTGCAAATATCTCGGAAACGAAGCGAGCTATGGCAAAATGTTAAGAGACCTTTTTTGTAGAGAATTAAGTTTCCTACTTTTTATGTTCTATGATATTTTTTGATCAGATGCGTAGTTCTCGAGATATATCAAGATATTTAAAAGTTCCGAAGCCGCACCAACATAATAGAGATACAGAAACACCGTGGCCCCTTTCTTTGAGATAACTCTGCACTATTGCGAGCTGCAAATGCCACTTCCAGCTTAGCTGTGCAGAGGAAGAACAACAAGAAGAAGAAATATCTCGAAATATGTCCGTCAGGCAAGGTCCTTTGAGTTGAATCTGCAAATATCTCGGAAACGAAGCGAGCTATGGCAAAATGTTAAGAGACCTTTTTTGTAGAGAATTATGTTTCCTACAATTTATGTTCTATGATATTTTTTGATCAGAAGCGTAGTTTTCGAGATATATCGAGATATTTAAAAGTTCCGAAGCCGCACCAACATAATAGAGATACAGAAACACCGTGGCCCCTTTCTTTGAGATAACTCTGCACTATTGCGAGCTGGAAATGCCACTTCCAGTTTAGCTGTGCAGAAGAAGAACAACAAGAAGAAGAAATATCTCGAAATATGTCCGTTAGGCCCCTTCCCTTGAGATAAATCTGCAAATATCTCGGAAACGAAGCGAGCTATGGCAAAATGTTAAGAGACCTTTTTTGTAGAGAATTAAGTTTCCTACTTTTTATGTTCTATGATATTTTTTGATCAGATGCGTAGTTCTCGAGATATATCAAGATATTTAAAAGTTCCGAAGCCGCACCAACATAATAGAGATACAGAAACACCGTGGCCCCTTTCTTTGAGATAACTCTGCACTATTGCGAGCTGCAAATGCCACTTCCAGCTTAGCTGTGCAGAAGAAGAACAACAAGAAGAAGAAATATCTCGAAATATGTCCGTCAGGCCCCTTCCCTTGAGATATATCTGCAAATATCTCGGAAACGAAGCGAGCTATGGCAAAATGTTAAGAGACCTTTTTTGTAGAGAATTATGTTTCCTACAATTTAGGTTCTATGATATTTTTTAATCAGTTGCGTAGTTCTCGAGATATATAAAGATATTTTAAAGTTCCGAAGCCGCACCAACATAATAGAGATACAGAAACACCGTGGCCCCTTTCTTCGAGATAACTCTGCACTATTGCGAGCTACAAATGCCACTTCCAGCTTAGCTGTGCAGAAGAAGAACAACAAGAAGAAGAAATATCTCGAAAAATGTCCGTCAGGCCCCTTCCCTTGAGATAAATCTGCAAATATCTCGGAAACGAAGCGAGCTATGGCAAAATGTTAAGAGACCTTTTTTGTAGAGAATTAAGTTTCCTACTTTTTATGTTCTATGATATTTTTTGATCAGATGCGTAGTTCTCGAGATATATCAAGATATTTAAAAGTTCCGAAGCCGCACCAACATAATAGAGATACAGAAACACCGTGGCCCCTTTCTTTGAGATAACTCTGCACTATTGCGAGCTGCAAATGCCACTTCCAGCTTAGCTGTGCAGAGGAAGAACAACAAGAAGAAGAAATATCTCGAAATATGTCCGTCAGGCAAGGTCCTTTGAGTTGAATCTGCAAATATCTCGGAAACGAAGCGAGCTATGGCAAAATGTTAAGAGACCTTTTTTGTAGAGAATTATGTTTCCTACAATTTATGTTCTATGATATTTTTTGATCAGAAGCGTAGTTTTCGAGATATATCGAGATATTTAAAAGTTCCGAAGCCGCACCAACATAATAGAGATACAGAAACACCGTGGCCCCTTTCTTTGAGATAACTCTGCACTATTGCGAGCTGGAAATGCCACTTCCAGTTTAGCTGTGCAGAAGAAGAACAACAAGAAGAAGAAATATCTCGAAATATGTCCGTTAGGCCCCTTCCCTTGAGATAAATCTGCAAATATATCGGAAACGAAGCGAGCTATGGCAAAATGTTAAGAGACCTTTTTTGTAGAGAATTAAGTTTCCTACTTTTTATGTTCTATGATATTTTTTGATCAGATGCGTAGTTCTCGAGATATATCAAGATATTTAAAAGTTCCGAAGCCGCACCAACATAATAGAGATACAGAAACACCGTGGCCCCTTTCTTTGAGATAACTCTGCACTATTGCGAGCTGCAAATGCCACTTCCAGCTTAGCTGTGCAGAAGAAGAACAACAAGAAGAAGAAATATCTCGAAATATGTCCGTCAGGCCAGTTCCTTTGAGTTGAATCTGCAAATATCTCGGAAACGAAGCGAGCTATGGCAAAATGTTAGGAGACCTTTTTTGTAGAGAATTATGTTTCCTACAATTTATGTTCTATGATATTTTTTGATCAGAAGCGTAGTTTTCGAGATATATCGAGATATTTAAAAGTTCCGAAGCCGCACCAACATAATAGAGATACAGAAACACCGTGGCCCCTTTCTTTGAGATAACTCTGCACTAGTGCGAGCCGCAAATGCCACTTCCAGCTTAGCTGTGCAGAAGAAGAACAACAAGAAGAAGAAATATCTCGAAATATGTCCGTCAGGCCCCTTCCCTTGAGATAAATCTGCACATAACTCGGAAACGAAGCGAGCTATGGCAAAATGTGAAGAGACCTTTTGTGTAGAGAATTAAGTTTCCTACTTTTTATCTTCTATGATATTTTTTGATCAGATGCGTAGTTCTCGAGATATATAAAGATATTTTAAAGTTCCGAAGCCGCACCAACATAATAGAGATACAGAAACACCGTGGCCCCTTTCTTTGAGATAACTCTGCACTATTGCGAGCTGCAAATGCCACTTCCAGCTTAGCTGTGCAGAGGAAGAACAACAAGAAGAAGAAATATCTCGAAACATGTCCGTCAGGCCAGTTCCTTTGAGCTGAATCTGCAAATATCTCGGAAACGAAGCGAGCTATGGCAAAATGTTAAGAGACGTTTTTTGTAGAGAATTATGTTTCCTACAATTTATGTTCTATGATATTTTTTGATCAGAAGCGGAGTTTTCGAGATATATCGAGATATTTAAAAGTTCCGAAGACGCACCAACATAATAGAGATACAGAAACACCGTGGCCCCTTTCTTTGAGATAACTGTGCACTAGTGCGAGCCGCAAATGCCACTTCCAGCTTAGCTGTGCAGAAGAAGAACAACAAGAAGAAGAAATATCTCGAAATATGTCCGTCAGGCCCCTTCCCTTGAGATATATGTGCAAATATCTCGGAAACGAAGCGAGCTATGGCAAAATGTTAAGAGACCGTTTTTGTAGAGAATTAAGTTTCCTACTTTTTATGTTCTATGATATTTTTCGATCAGAGGCGTAGTTCTCGAGATATATCAAGATATTTAAAAGTTCCGAAGCCGCACCAACATAATAGAGATACAGAAACACCGTGGCCCCTTTCTTTGAGATAACTCTGCACGATTGCGAGCTGGAAATGCCACTTCCAGTTTAGCTGTGCAGAAGAAGAACAACAAGAAGAAGAAATATCTCGAAATATGTCCATCAGGACCCTTCCCTTGAGATAAATCTGCAAATATCTCGGAAACGAAGCGAGCTGTGGCAAAATGTTAAGAGACCTTTTTTGTAGAGAATTATGTTTCCTACAATTTATGTTCTATGATATTTTTTGATCAGAAGCGTAGTTTTCGAGATATATCGAGATATTTAAAAGTTCCGAAGCCGCACCAACATAATAGAGATACAGAAACACCGTGGCCCCTTTCTTTGAGATAACTCTGCACTATTGCGAGCTGGAAATGCCACTTCCAGTTTAGCTGTGCAGAAGAAGAACAACAAGAAGAAGAAATATCTCGAAATATGTCCGTTAGGCCCCTTCCCTTGAGATAAATCTGCAAATATCTCGGAAACGAAGCGAGCTATGGCAAAATGTTAAGAGACCTTTTTTGTAGAGAATTAAGTTTCCTACTTTTGATGTTCTATGATATTTTTTGATCAGATGCGTAGTTCTCGAGATATATCAAGATATTTAAAAGTTCCGAAGCCGCACCAACATAATAGAGATACAGAAACACCGTGGCCCCTTTCTTTGAGATAACTCTGTACTATTGCGAGCTGCAAATGCCACTTCCAGCTTAGCTGTGCAGAAGAAGAACAACAAGAAGAAGAAATATCTCGAAATATGTCCGTCAGACCCCTTCCCTTGAGATGAATCTGCAAATATCTCGGAAACGAAGCGAGCTATGGCAAAATGTTAAGAGACCTTTTTTGTAGAGAATTATGTTTCCTACAATTTACGTTCTATGATATTTTTTGATCAGAAGCGTAGTTTTCGATATATATCGAGATATTTAAAAGTTCCGAAGCCGCACCAACATAATAGAGATACAGAAACACCGTGGCCCCTTTCTTTGAGATAACTCTGCACTAGTGCGAGCCGCAAATGCCACTTCCAGCTTAGCTGTGCAGAGGAAGAACAACAAGAAGAAGAAATATCTCGAAACATGTCCGTCAGGCCAGTTCCTTTGAGCTGAATCTGCAAATATCTCGGAAACGAAGCGAGCTATGGCAAAATGTTAAGAGACGATTTTTGTAGAGAATTATGTTTCCTACAATTTATCTTCTATGATATTTTGTGATCAGAAGCGTAGTTTTCGAGATATATCGAGATATTTAAAAGTTCCGAAGACGCACCAACATAATAGAGATACAGAAACACCGTGGCCCCTTTCTTTGAGATAACTGTGCACTAGTGCGAGCCGCAAATGCCACTTCCAGCTTAGCTGTGCAGAAGAAGAACAACAAGAAGAAGAAATATCTCGAAATATGTCCGTCAGGCCCCTTCCCTTGAGATATATGTGCAAATATCTCGGAAACGAAGCGAGCTATGGCAAAATGTTAAGAGACCGTTTTTGTAGAGAATTAAGTTTCCTACTTTTTATGTTCTATGATATTTTTCGATCAGAGGCGTAGTTCTCGAGATATATCAAGATATTTAAAAGTTCCGAAGCCGCACCAACATAATAGAGATACAGAAACACCGTGGCCCCTTTCTTTGAGATAACTCTGCACTATTGCGAGCTGGAAATGCCACTTCCAGTTTAGCTGTGCAGAAGAAGAACAACAAGAAGAAGAAATATCTCGAAATATGTCCGTTAGGCCCCTTCCCTTGAGATAAATCTGCAAATATCTCGGAAACGAAGCGAGCTATGGCAAAATGTTAAGAGACCTTTTTTGTAGAGAATTAAGTTTCCTACTTTTTATGTTCTATGATATTTTTTGATCAGATGCGTAGTTCTCGAGATATATCAAGATATTTAAAAGTTCCGAAGCCGCACCAACATAATAGAGATACAGAAACACCGTGGCCCCTTTCTTTGAGATAACTCTGCACTATTGCGAGCTGCAAATGCCACTTCCAGCTTAGCTGTGCAGAAGAAGAACAACAAGAAGAAGAAATATCTCGAAATATGTCCGTCAGGCCCCTTCCCTTGAGATATATCTGCAAATATCTCGGAAACGAAGCGAGCTATGGCAAAATGTTAAGAGACCTTTTTTGTAGAGAATTATGTTTCCTACAATTTAGGTTCTATGATATTTTTTAATCAGATGCGTAGTTCTCGAGATATATAAAGATATTTTAAAGTTCCGAAGCCGCACCAACATAATAGAGATACAGAAACACCGTGGCCCCTTTCTTCGAGATAACTCTGCACTATTGCGAGCTGCAAATGCCACTTCCAGCTTAGCTGTGCAGAAGAAGAACAACAAGAAGAAGAAATATCTCGAAAAATGTCCGTCAGGCCCCTTCCCTTGAGATAAATCTGCAAATATCTCGGAAACGAAGCGAGCTATGGCAAAATGTTAAGAGACCTTTTTTGTAGAGAATTAAGTTTCCTACTTTTTATCTTCTATGATATTTTTTGATCAGATGCGTAGTTCTCGAGATATATCAAGATATTTAAAAGTTCCGAAGCCGCACCAACATAATAGAGATACAGAAACACCGTGGCCCCTTTCTTTGAGATAACTCTGCACTATTGCGAGCTGCAAATGCCACTTCCAGCTTAGCTGTGCAGAGGAAGAACAACAAGAAGAAGAAATATCTCGAAATCTGTCCGTCAGGCAAGGTCCTTTGAGTTGAATCTGCAAATATCTCGGAAACGAAGCGAGCTATGGCAAAATGTTAAGAGACCTTTTTTGTAGAGAATTATGTTTCCTACAATTTATGTTCTATGATATTTTTTGATCAGAAGCGTAGTTTTCGAGATATATCGAGATATTTAAAAGTTCCGAAGCCGCACCAACATAATAGAGATACAGAAACACCGTGGCCCCTTTCTTTGAGATAACTCTGCACTATTGCGAGCTGGAAATGCCACTTCCAGTTTAGCTGTGCAGAAGAAGAACAACAAGAAGAAGAAATATCTCGAAATATGTCCGTTAGGCCCCTTCCCTTGAGATAAATCTGCAAATATCTCGGAAACGAAGCGAGCTATGGCAAAATGTTAAGAGACCTTTTTTGTAGAGAATTAAGTTTCCTACTTTTTATGTTCTATGATATTTTTTGATCAGATGCGTAGTTCTCGAGATATATCAAGATATTTAAAAGTTCCGAAGCCGCACCAACATAATAGAGATACAGAAACACCGTGGCCCCTTTCTTTGAGATAACTCTGCACTATTGCGAGCTGCAAATGCCACTTCCAGCTTAGCTGTGCAGAAGAAGAACAACAAGAAGAAGAAATATCTCGAAATATGTCCGTCAGGCCCCTTCCCTTGAGATATATCTGCAAATATCTCGGAAACGAAGCGAGCTATGGCAAAATGTTAAGAGACCTTTTTTGTAGAGAATTATGTTTCCTACAATTTAGGTTCTATGATATTTTTTGATCAGAAGCGTAGTTTTCGAGATATATCGAGATATTTAAAAGTTCCGAAGCCGCACCAACATAATAGAGATACAGAAACACCGTGCCCCTTTCTTTGAGATAACTCTGCACTAGTGCGAGCCGCAAATGCCACTTCCAGCTTAGCTGTGCAGAAGAAGAACAACAAGAAGAAGAAATATCTCGAAATATGTCCGTCAGGCCCCATCCCTTGAGATAAATCTGCAAATATCTCGGAAACGAAGAGAGCTATGGCAAAATGTTAAGAGACCTTTTTTGTAGAGAATTAAGTTTCCTACATTTCATGTTCTATGATATTTTTTGATCAGGTGCGTAGTTCTCGAGATATATCAAGATATTTAAAAGTTCCGAACCCGCACCAACATAATAGAGATACAGAAACACCGTGGCCCCTTTCGTTGAGATAACTCTGCACTATTGCGAGCTGTAAATGCCACTTCCAGCTTAGCTGTGCAGAAGAAGAACAACAAGAAGAAGAAATATCTCGAAATATGTCCGTCAGGCCCCTTCCCTTGAGATATATCTGCAAATATCACGGAAACGAAGCGAGCTATGGCAAAATGTTGAGAGACCTTTTTTGTAGAGAATTATGCTTCCTACAATTTATGTTCTATGATATTTTTTGATCAGAAGCGTAGTTTTCGAGATATATCGAGATATTTAAAAGTTCCGAAGCCGCACCAACATAATAGAGATACAGAAACACCGTGGCCCCTTTCTTTGAGATAACTCTGCACTAGTGCGAGCCGCAAATGCCACTTCCAGCTTAGCTGTGCAGAAGAAGAACAACAAGAAGAAGAAATATCTCGTAATATGTCCGTCAGGCCCCTTCCCTTGAGATAAATATGCAAATATCTCGGAAACGAAGCGAGCTATGGCAAAATGTTAAGAGACCTTTTTTGTAGAGAATTAGGTTTCCTACTTTTTATGTTCTATGATATTTTTTGATCAGATGCGTAGTTCTCGAGATATATCAAGATATTTAAAAGTTCCGAAGCCGCACCAACATAATAGAGATACAGAAACACCGTGGCCCCTTTCTTTGAGATAACTCTGCACTATTGCGAGCTGCAAATGCCACTTCCAGCTTAGCTGTGCAGAGGAAGAACAACAAGAAGAAGAAATATCTCGAAATATGTCCGTCAGGCCACTTCCTTTGAGTTGAATCTGCAAATATCTCGGAAACGAAGCGAGCTATGGCAAAATGTTAAGAGACCTTTTTTGTAGAGAATTATGTTTCCTACAATTTATGTTCTATGATATTTTTTGATCAGAAGCGTAGTTTTCGAGATATATCGAGATATTTAAAAGTTCCGAAGCCGCACCAACATAATAGAGATACAGAAACACCGTGGCCCCTTTCTTTGAGATAACTCTGCACTATTGCGAGCTGCAAATGCCACTTCCAGCTTAGCTGTGCCGAAGAAGAACAACAAGAAGAAGAAATATCTCGAAATATGTCCGTCAGGCCCCATCCCTTGAGATAAATCTGCAAATATCTCGGAAACGAAGAGAGCTATGGCAAAATGTTAAGAGACCTTTTTTGTAGAGAATTAAGTTTCCTACTTTTTATGTTCTATGATATTTTTTGATCAGATGCGTAGTTCTCGAGATATATCAAGATATTTAAAAGTTCCGAAGCCGCACCAACATGATAGAGATACAGAAACACCGTGGCCCCTTTCTTTGGGATAACTCTGCACTATTGCGAGCTGCAAATGCCACTTCCAGCTTAGCTGTGCAGAAGAAGAACAACAAGAAGAAGAAATATCTCGAAATATGTCCGTCAGGCCACTTCCCTTGAGATAAATCTGCAAATATCTCGGAAACGAAGCGAGCTATGGCAAAATGTTAAGAGACCTTTTTTGTAGAGAATAATGTTTCCTACTTTTTATGTTCGATGATATTTATTGATCAGAAGCGTAGTTCTCGAGATATATCAAGATATTTAAAAGTTCCGAAGCCGCACCAACATAATAGAGATACAGAAACACCGTGGCCCCTTTCTTTGAGATAACTCTGCACTATTGCGAGCTGCAAATGCCACTTCCAGCTTAGCTGTGCAGAAGAAGAACAACAAGAAGAAGAAATATCTCGAAATATGTCCGTCAGGCCCCTTCCCTTGAGATATATCTGCAAATATCTCGGAAACGAAGCGAGCTATGGCAAAATGTTAAGAGACCTTTTTTGTAGAGAATTATGTTTCCTACAATTTATGTTCTATGATATTTTTTGATCATAAGCGTAGTTTTCGAGATATATCGAGATATTTAAAAGTTCCGAAGCCGCACCAACATAATAGAGATACAGAAACACCGTGGCCCCTTTCTTTGAGATAACTCTGCACTAGTGCGAGCCGCAAATGCCACTTCCAGCTTAGCTGTGCAGAAGAAGAACAACAAGAAGAAGAAATATCTCGAAATATGTCCGTCAGGCCCCTTCCCTTGAGATAAATCTGCACATAACTCGGAAACGAAGCGAGCTATGGCAAAATGTGAAGAGACCTTTTGTGTGGAGAATTAAGTTTCCTACTTTTTATCTTCTATGATATTTTTTGATCAGATGCGTAGTTCTCGAGATATATCAAGATATTTAAAAGTTCCGAAGCCGCACCAACATAATAGAGATACAGAAACACCGTGGCCCCTCTCTTTGAGATAACTCTGCACTATTGCGAGCTGGAAATGCCACTTCCAGTTTAGCTGTGCAGAAGAAGAACAACAAGAAGAAGAAATATCTCGAAATATGTCCGTTAGGCCCCTTCCCTTGAGATAAATGTGCAAATATCTCGGAAACGAAGCGAGCTATGGCAAAATGTTAAGAGACCTTTTTTGTAGAGAATTATGTTTCCTACTTTTTATGTTCGATGATATTTTTTGATCAGATGCGTAGTTCTCGAGATATATCAAGATATTTAAAAGTTCCGAAGCCGCACCAACATAATAGTGATACAGAAACACCGTGGCCCCTTTCTTTGAGATAACTCTGCACTATTGCGAGCTGCAAATGCCACTTCCAGCTTAGCTGTGCAGGGGAAGAACAACAAGAAGAAGAAATATCTCGAAATATGTCCGTCAGGCCCGTTCCTTTGAGCTGAATCTGCAAATATCTCGGAAACGAAGCGAGCTATGGCAAAATGTTAGGAGACCTTTTTTGTAGAGAATGAAGTTTCCTACTTTTTATGTTCTATGATATTTTTTGATCAGAAGCGTAGTTTTCGAGATATATCGAGATATTTAAAAGTTCCGAAGTCGCACCAACATAATAGAGATACAGAAACACCGTGGCCCCTTTCTTTGAGATAACTCTGCACTAGTGCGAGCCGCAAATGCCACTTCCAGCTTAGCTGTGCAGAAGAAGAACAACAAGAAGAAGAAATATCTCGAAATATGTCCGTCAGGCCCCTTCCCTTGAGATAAATCTGCACATAACTCGGAAACGAAGCGAGCTATGGCAAAATGTGAAGAGACCTTTTGTGTAGAGAATTAAGTTTCCTACTTTTTATCTTCTATGATATTTTTTGATCAGATGCGTAGTTCTCGAGATATATCAAGATATTTAAAAGTTCCGAAGCCGCACCAACATAATAGAGATACAGAAACACCGTGGCCCCTCTCTTTGAGATAACTCTGCACTATTGCGAGCTGGAAATGCCACTTCCAGTTTAGCTGTGCAGAAGAAGAACAACAAGAAGAAGAAATATCTCGAAATATGTCGGTTAGGCCCCTTCCCTTGAGATAAATGTGCAAATATCTCGGAAACGAAGCGAGCTATGGCAAAATGTTGAGAGACCTTTTTTGTAGAGAATTAAGTTTCCTACTTTTTATGTTCTATGATATTTTTTGATCAGATGCGTAGTTCTCGAGATATATCAAGATATTTAAAAGTTCCGAAGCCGCACCAACATAATAGAGATACAGAAACACCGTGGCCCCTTTCTTTGAGATAACTCTGCACTATTGCGAGCTGCAAATGCCACTTCCAGCTTAGCTGTGCAGAGGAAGAACAACAAGAAGAAGAAATATCTCGAAATATGTCCGTCAGGCCAGTTCCTTTGAGTTGAATCTGCAAATATCTCGGAAACGAAGCGAGCTATGGCAAAATGTTAAGAGACCTTTTTTGTAGAGAATTATGTTTCCTACAATTTATGTTCTATGATATTTTTTGATCAGAAGCGTAGTTTTCGAGATATATCGAGATATTTAAAAGTTCCGAAGCCGCACCAACATAATAGAGATACAGAAACACCGTGGCCCCTTTCTTTGAGATAACTCTGCACTAGTGCGAGCCGCAAATGCCACTTCCAGCTTAGCTGTGCAGAAGAAGAACAACAAGAAGAAGAAATATCTCGAAATATGTCCGTCAGGCCCCTTCCCTTGAGATAAATCTGCACATAACTCGGAAACGAAGCGAGCTATGGCAAAATGTGAAGAGACCTTTTGTGTAGAGAATTAAGTTTCCTACTTTTTATCTTCTATGATATTTTTTGATCAGATGCGTAGTTCTCGAGATATATCAAGATATTTAAAAGTTCCGAAGCCGCACCAACATAATAGAGATACAGAAACACCGTGGCCCCTCTCTTTGAGATAACTCTGCACTATTGCGAGCTGGAAATGCCACTTCCAGTTTAGCTGTGCAGAAGAAGAACAACAAGAAGAAGAAATATCTCGAAATATGTCCGTTAGGCCCCTTCCCTTGAGATAAATGTGCAAATATCTCGGAAACGAAGCGAGCTATGGCAAAATGTTGAGAGACCTTTTTTGTAGAGAATTAAGTTTCCTACTTTTTATGTTCTATGATATTTTTTGATCAGATGCGTAGTTCTCGAGATATATCAAGATATTTAAAAGTTCCGAAGCCGCACCAACATAATAGAGATACAGAAACACCGTGGCCCCTTTCTTTGAGATAACTCTGCACTATTGCGAGCTGCAAATGCCACTTCCAGCTTAGCTGTGCAGAGGAAGAACAACAAGAAGAAGAAATATCTCGAAATATGTCCGTCAGGCCAGTTCCTTTGAGTTGAATCTGCAAATATCTCGGAAACGAAGCGAGCTATGGCAAAATGTTAAGAGACCTTTTTTGTAGAGAATTATGTTTCCTACAATTTATGTTCTATGATATTTTTTGATCAGAAGCGTAGTTTTCGAGATATATCGAGATATTTAAAAGTTCCGAAGCCGCACCAACATAATAGAGATACAGAAACACCGTGGCCCCTTTCTTTGAGATAACTCTGCACTAGTGCGAGCCGCAAATGCCACTTCCAGCTTAGCTGTGCAGAAGAAGAACAACAAGAAGAAGAAATATCTCGAAATATGTCCGTCAGGCCCCTTGCCTTGAGATAAATCTGCACATAACTCGGAAACGAAGCGAGCTATGGCAAAATGTGAAGACACCTTTTGTGTAGAGAATTAAGTTTCCTACTTCTTATCTCCTATGATATTTTTTGATCAGATGCGTAGTTCTCGAGATATATCAAGATATTTAAAAGTTCCGAAGCCGCACCAACATAATAGAGATACAGAAACACCGTGGCCCCTCTCTCTGAGATAACTCTGCACTATTGCGAGCTGGAAATGCCACTTCCAGTTTAGCTGTGCAGAAGAAGAACAACAAGAAGAAGAAATATCTCGAAATATGTCGGTTAGGCCCCTTCCCTTGAGATAAATGTGCAAATATCTCGGAAACGAAGCGAGCTATGGCAAAATGTTGAGAGACCTTTTTTGTAGAGAATTAAGTTTCCTACTTTTTATGTTCTATGATATTTTTTGATCAGATGCGTAGTTCTCGAGATATATCAAGATATTTAAAAGTTCCGAAGCCGCACCAACATAATAGAGATACAGAAACACCGTGGCCCCTTTCTTTGGGATAACTCTGCACTATTGCGAGCTGCAAATGCCACTTCCAGCTTAGCTGTGCAGAGGAAGAACAACAAGAAGAAGAAATATCTCGAAATATGTCCGTCAGGCCACTTCCTTTGAGTTGAATCTGCAAATATCTCGGAAACGAAGCGAGCTATGGCAAAATGTTAAGAGACCTTTTTTGTAGAGAATTATGTTTCCTACAATTTATGTTCTATGATATTTTTTGATCAGAAGCGTAGTTTTCGAGATATATCGAGATATTTAAAAGTTCCGAAGCCGCACCAACATAATAGAGATACAGAAACACCGTGGCCCCTTTCTTTGAGATAACTCTGCACTAGTGCGAGCCGCAAATGCCACTTCCAGCTTAGCTGTGCAGAAGAAGAACAACAAGAAGAAGAAATATCTCGAAATATGTCCGTCAGGCCCCTTCCCTTGAGATAAATCTGCACATAACTCGGAAACGAAGCGAGCTATGGCAAAATGTGAAGAGACCTTTTGTGTAGAGAATTAAGTTTCCTACTTTTTATCTTCTATGATATTTTTTGATCAGATGCGTAGTTCTCGAGATATATCAAGATATTTAAAAGTTCCGAAGCCGCACCAACATAATAGAGATACAGAAACACCGTGGCCCCTCTCTTTGAGATAACTCTGCACTATTGCGAGCTGGAAATGCCACTTCCAGTTTAGCTGTGCAGAAGAAGAACAACAAGAAGAAGAAATATCTCGAAATATGTCCGTTAGGCCCCTTCCCTTGAGATAAATGTGCAAATATCTCGGAAACGAAGCGAGCTATGGCAAAATGTTGAGAGACCTTTTTTGTAGAGAATTAAGTTTCCTACTTTTTATGTTCTATGATATTTTTTGATCAGATGCGTAGTTCTCGAGATATATCAAGATATTTAAAAGTTCCGAAGCCGCACCAACATAATAGAGATACAGAAACACCGTGGCCCCTTTCTTTGAGATAACTCTGCACTATTGCGAGCTGCAAATGCCACTTCCAGCTTAGCTGTGCAGAAGAAGAACAACAAGAAGAAGAAATATCTCGAAATATGTCCGTCAGGCCCCTTCCCTTGAGATAAATCTGCAAATATCTCGGAAACGAAGCGAGCTATGGCAAAATGTTAAGCGACTTTATTTGTAGAGAATTAAGTTTCCTACTTTTTACGTTCTATGATATTTTTTAATCAGATGCGTAGTTCTCGAGATATATAAAGATATTTTAAAGTTCCGAAGCCGCACCAACATAATAGAGATACAGAAACACCGTGGCCCCTTTCTTCGAGATAACTCTGCACTATTGCGAGCTGCAAATGCCACTTCCAGCTTAGCTGTGCAGAAGAAGAACAACAAGAAGAAGAAATATCTCGAAAAATGTCCGTCAGGCCCCTTCCCTTGAGATAAATCTGCAAATATCTCGGAAACGAAGCGAGCTATGGCAAAATGTTAAGAGACCTTTTTTGTAGAGAATTAAGTTTCCTACTTTTTATGTTCTATGATATTTTTTGATCAGATGCGTAGTTCTCGAGATATATCAAGATATTTAAAAGTTCCGAAGCCGCACCAACATAATAGAGATACAGAAACACCGTGGCCCCTTTCGTTGAGATAACTCTGCACTATTGCGAGCTGCAAATGCCACTTCCAGCTTAGCTGTGCAGAGGAAGAACAACAAGAAGAAGAAATATCTCGAAATATGTCCGTCAGGCAAGGTCCTTTGAGTTGAATCTGCAAATATCTCGGAAACGAAGCGAGCTATGGCAAAATGTTAAGAGACCTTTTTTGTAGAGAATTATGTTTCGTACAATTTATGTTCTATGATATTTTTTGATCAGAAGCGTAGTTTTCGAGATATATCGAGATATTTAAAAGTTCCGAAGCCGCACCAACATAATAGAGATACAGAAACACCGTGGCCCCTTTCTTTGAGATAACTCTGCACTATTGCGAGCTGCAAATGCCACTTCCAGCTTAGCTGTGCAGAGGAAGAACAACAAGAAGAAGAAATATCTCGAAATATGTCCGTCAGGCCAGTTCCTTTGAGTTGAATCTGCAAATATCTCGGAAACGAAGCGAGCTATGGCAAAATGTTAAGAGACCTTTTTTGTAGAGAATTATGTTTCCTACAATTTATGTTCTATGATATTTTTTGATCAGAAGCGTAGTTTTCGAGATATATCGGGATATTTAAAAGTTCCGAAGCCGCACCAACATAATAGAGATACAGAAACACCGTGGCCCCTTTCTTTGAGATAACTCTGCACTAGTGCGAGCTACAAATGCCACTTCCAGCTTAGCTGTGCAGAAGAAGAACAACAAGAAGAAGAAATATCTCGAAATATGTCCGTCAGGCCCCTTCCCTTGAGATATATCTGCAAATATCTCGGAAACGAAGCGAGCTATGGCAAAATGTTAAGAGACCTTTTTTGTAGAGAATTATGTTTCCTACAATTTATGTTCTATGATATTTTTTGATCAGAAGCGTAGTTTTCGAGATATATCGAGATATTTAAAAGTTCCGAAGCCGCACCAACATAATAGAGATACAGAAACACCGTGGCCCCTTTCTTTGAGATAACTCTGCACTAGTGCGAGCCGCAAATGCCACTTCCAGCTTAGCTGTGCAGAAGAAGAACAACAAGAAGAAGAAATATCTCGAAATATGTCCGTCAGGCCCCTTCCCTTGAGATAAATCTGCACATAACTCGGAAACGAAGCGAGCTATGGCAAAATGTGAAGAGACCTTTTGTGTAGAGAATTAAGTTTCCTACTTTTTATCTTCTATGATATTTTTTGATCAGATGCGTAGTTCTCGAGATATATCAAGATATTTAAAAGTTCCGAAGCCGCACCAACATAATACAGATACAGAAACACCGTGGCCCCTCTCTTTGAGATAACTCTGCACTATTGCGAGCTGGAAATGCCACTTCCAGTTTAGCTGTGCAGAAGAAGAACAACAAGAAGAAGAAATATCTCGAAATATGTCCGTTAGGCCCCTTCCCTTGAGATAAATGTGCAAATATCTCGGAAACGAAGCGAGCTATGGCAAAATGTTGAGAGACCTTTTTTGTAGAGAATTAAGTTTCCTACTTTTTATGTTCTATGATATTTTTTGATCAGATGCGTAGTTCTCGAGATATATCAAGATATTTAAAAGTTCCGAAGCCGCACCAACATAATAGAGATACAGAAACACCGTGGCCCCTTTCGTTGAGATAACTCTGCACTATTGCGAGCTGCAAATGCCACTTCCAGCTTAGCTGTGCAGAGGAAGAACAACAAGAAGAAGAAATATCTCGAAATATGTCCGTCAGGCAAGGTCCTTTGAGTTGAATCTGCAAATATCTCGGAAACGAAGCGAGCTATGGCAAAATGTTAAGAGACCTTTTTTGTAGAGAATTATGTTTCCTACAATTTATGTTCTATGATATTTTTTGATCAGAAGCGTAGTTTTCGAGATATATCGAGATATTTAAAAGTTCCGAAGCCGCACCAACATAATAGAGATACAGAAACACCGTGGCCCCTTTCTTTGAGATAACTCTGCACTATTGCGAGCTGGAAATGCCACTTCCAGTTTAGCTGTGCAGAAGAAGAACAACAAGAAGAAGAAATATCTCGAAATATGTCCGTTAGGCCCCTTCCCTTGAGATAAATCTGCAAATATCTCGGAAACGAAGCGAGCTATGGCAAAATGTTAAGAGACCTTTTTTGTAGAGAATTAAGTTTCCTACTTTTTATCTTCTATGATATTTTTTGATCAGATGCGTAGTTCTCGAGATATATCAAGATATTTAAAAGTTCCGAAGCCGCACCAACATAATAGAGATACAGAAACACCGTGGCCCCTTTCTTTGAGATAACTCTGCACTATTGCGAGCTGCAAATGCCACTTCCAGCTTAGCTGTGCAGAAGAAGAACAACAAGAAGAAGAAATGTCTCGAAATATGTCCGTCAGGCCCCTTCCCTTGAGATAAATATGCAAATATCTCGGAAACAAAGCGAGCTATGGCAAAATGTTAAGAGACCTTTTTTGTAGAGAATTAGGTTTCCTACTTTTTATGTTCTATGATATTTTTTGATCAGATGCGTAGTTCTCGAGATATATCAAGATATTTAAAAGTTCCGAAGCCGCACCAACATAATAGAGATACAGAAACACCGTGGCCCCTTTCTTTGAGATAACTCTGCACTATTGCGAGCTGCAAATGCCACTTCCAGCTTAGCTGTGCAGAGGAAGAACAACAAGAAGAAGAAATATCTCGAAATATGTCCGTCAGGCCAGTTCCTTTGAGTTGAATCTGCAAATATCTCGGAAACGAAGCGAGCTATGGCAAAATGTTAAGAGACCTTTTTTGTAGAGAATTATGTTTCCTACAATTTATGTTCTATGATATTTTTTGATCAGAAGCGTAGTTTTCGAGATATATCGGGATATTTAAAAGTTCCGAAGCCGCACCAACATAATAGAGATACAGAAACACCGTGGCCCCTTTCTTTGAGATAACTCTGCACTAGTGCGAGCCGCAAATGCCACTTCCAGCTTAGCTGTGCAGAAGAAGAACAACAAGAAGAAGAAATATCTCGAAATATGTCCGTCAGGCCCCTTCCCTTGAGATAAATCTGCACATATCTCGGAAACGAAGCGAGCTATGGCAAAATGTTGAGAGACCTTTTTTGTAGAGAATTAACTTTCCTACTTTTTATGTTCTATGATATTTTTTGATCAGATGCGTAGTTCTCGAGATATATCAAGATATTTAAAAGTTCCGAAGCCGCACCAACATAATAGAGATACAGAAACACCGTGGCCCCTTTCTTTGAGATAACTCTGCACTATTGCGAGCTGCAAATGCCACTTCCAGCTTAGCTGTGCAGAAGAAGAACAACAAGAAGAAGAAATGTCTCGAAATATGTCCGTCAGGCCCCTTCCCTTGAGATAAATCTGCAAATATCTCGGAAACGAAGCGAGCTATGGCAAAATGTTAAGCGACTTTATTTGTAGAGAATTAAGTTTCCTACTTTTTACGTTCTATGATATTTTTTAATCAGATGCGTAGTTCTCGAGATATATAAAGATATTTTAAAGTTCCGAAGCCGCACCAACATAATAGAGATACAGAAACACCGTGGCCCCTTTCTTCGAGATAACTCTGCACTATTGCGAGCTGCAAATGCCACTTCCAGCTTAGCTGTGCAGAAGAAGAACAACAAGAAGAAGAAATATCTCGAAATATGTCCGTCAGGCCAGTTCCTTTGAGTTGAATCTGCAAATATCTCGGAAACGAAGCGAGCTATGGCAAAATGTTAAGAGACCTTTTTTGTAGAGAATTATGTTTCCTACAATTTATGTTCTATGATATTTTTTGATCAGAAGCGTAGTTTCCGAGATATATCGAGATATTTAAAAGTTCCGAAGCCGCACCAACATAATAGAGATACAGAAACACCGTGGCCCCTTTCTTTGAGATAACTCTGCACTAGTGCGAGCCGCAAATGCCACTTCCAGCTTAGCTGTGCAGAAGAAGAACAACAAGAAGAAGAAATATCTCGAAATATGTCCGTCAGGCCCCTTCCCTTGAGATAAATCTGCACATAACTCGGAAACGAAGCGAGCTATGGCAAAATGTGAAGAGACCTTTTGTGTAGAGAATTAAGTTTCCTACTTTTTATCTTCTATGATATTTTTTGATCAGATGCGTAGTTCTCGAGATATATCAAGATATTTAAAAGTTCCGAAGCCGCACCAACATAATAGAGATACAGAAACACCGTGGCCCCTCTCTTTGAGATAACTCTGCACTATTGCGAGCTGGAAATGCCACTTCCAGTTTAGCTGTGCAGAAGAAGAACAACAAGAAGAAGAAATATCTCGAAATATGTCCGTTAGGCCCCGTCCCTTGAGATAAATGTGCAAATATCTCGGAAACGAAGCGAGCTATGGCAAAATGTTGAGAGACCTTTTTTGTAGAGAATTAAGTTTCCTACTTTTTATGTTCTATGATATTTTTTGATCAGAAGCGTAGTTCTCGAGATATATCAAGATATTTAAAAGTTCCGAAGCCGCACCAACATAATAGAGATACAGAAACACCGTGGCCCCTTTCTTTGAGATAACTCTGCACTAGTGCGAGCCGCAAATGCCACTTCCAGCTTAGCTGTGCAGAAGAAGAACAACAAGAAGAAGAAATATCTCGAAATATGTCCGTCAGGCCCCTTCCCTTGAGATAAATATGCAAATATCTCGGAAACGAAGCGAGCTATGGCAAAATGTTAAGAGACCTTTTTTGTAGAGAATTAGGTTTCCTACTTTTTATGTTCTATGATATTTTTTGATCAGATGCGTAGTTCTCGAGATATATCAAGATATTTAAAAGTTCCGAAGCCGCACCAACATAATAGAGATACAGAAACACCGTGGCCCCTTTCTTTGAGATAACTCTGCACTATTGCGAGCTGCAAATGCCACTTCCAGCTTAGCTGTGCAGAGGAAGAACAACAAGAAGAAGAAATATCTCGAAATATGTCCGTCAGGCCAGTTCCTTTGAGTTGAATCTGCAAATATCTCGGAAACGAAGCGAGCTATGGCAAAATGTTAAGAGACCTTTTTTGTAGAGAATTATGTTTCCTACAATTTATGTTCTATGATATTTTTTGATCAGAAGCGTAGTTTTCGAGATATATCGAGATATTTAAAAGTTCCGAAGCCGCACCAACATAATAGAGATACAGAAACACCGTGGCCCCTTTCTTTGAGATAACTCTGCACTAGTGCGAGTCGCAAATGCCACTTCCAGCTTAGCTGTGCAGAAGAAGAACAACAAGAAGAAGAAATATCTCGAAATATGTCGGTTAGGCCCCTTCCCTTGAGATAAATGTGCAAATATCTCGGAAACGAAGCGAGCTATGGCAAAATGTTGAGAAACCTTTTTTGTAGAGAATTAAGTTTCCTACTTTTTATGTTCTATGATATTTTTTGATCAGATGCGTAGTTCTCGAGATATATCAAGATATTTAAAAGTTCCGAAGCCGCACCAACATAATAGAGATACAGAAACACCGTGGCCCCTCTCTTTGAGATAACTCTGCACTATTGCGAGCTGGAAATGCCACTTCCAGTTTAGCTGTGCAGAAGAAGAACAACAAGAAGAAGAAATATCTCGAAATATGTCGGTTAGGCCCCTTCCCTTGAGATAAATGTGCAAATATCTCGGAAACGAAGCGAGCTATGGCAAAATGTTGAGAGACCTTTTTTGTAGAGAATTAAGTTTCCTACTTTTTATGTTCTATGATATTTTTTGATCAGATGCGTAGTTCTCGAGATATATCAACATATTTAAAAGTTCCGAAGCCGCACCAACATAATAGAGATACAGAAACACCGTGGCCCCTTTCTTTGAGATAACTCTGCACTATTGCGAGCTGCAAATGCCACTTCCAGCTTAGCTGTGCAGAGGAAGAACAACAAGAAGAAGAAATATCTCGAAATATGTCCGTCAGGCCAGTTCCTTTGAGTTGAATCTGCAAATATCTCGGAAACGAAGCGAGCTATGGCAAAATGTTAAGAGACCTTTTTTGTAGAGAATTATGTTTCCTACAATTTATGTTCTATGATATTTTTTGATCAGAAGCGTAGTTTTCGAGATATATCGAGATATTTAAAAGTTCCGAAGCCGCACCAACATAATAGAGATACAGAAACACCGTGGCCCCTTTCTTTGAGATAACTCTGCACTAGTGCGAGCCGCAAATGCCACTTCCAGCTTAGCTGTGCAGAAGAAGAACAACAAGAAGAAGAAATATCTCGAAATATGTCCGTCAGGCCCCTTCCCTTGAGATAAATCTGCACATAACTCGGAAACGAAGCGAGCTATGGCAAAATGTGAAGAGACCTTTTGTGTAGAGAATTAAGTTTCCTACTTTTTATCTTCTATGATATTTTTTGATCAGATGCGTAGTTCTCGAGATATATCAAGATATTTAAAAGTTCCGAAGCCGCACCAACATAATAGAGATACAGAAACACCGTGGCCCCTCTCTTTGAGATAACTCTGCACTATTGCGAGCTGGAAATGCCACTTCCAGTTTAGCTGTGCAGAAGAAGAACAACAAGAAGAAGAAATATCTCGAAATATGTCCGTTAGGCCCCTTCCCTTGAGATAAATGTGCAAATATCTCGGAAACGAAGCGAGCTATGGCAAAATGTTGAGAGACCTTTTTTGTAGAGAATTAAGTTTCCTACTTTTTATGTTCTATGATATTTTTTGATCAGATGCGTAGTTCTCGAGATATATCAAGATATTTAAAAGTTCCGAAGCCGCACCAACATAATAGAGATACAGAAACACCGTGGCCCCTTTCTTTGAGATAACTCTGCACTATTGCGAGCTGCAAATGCCACTTCCAGCTTAGCTGTGCAGAAGAAGAACAACAAGAAGAAGAAATATCTCGAAATATGTCCGTCAGGCCCCTTCCCTTGAGATAAATCTGCAAATATCTCGGAAACGAAGCGAGCTATGGCAAAATGTTAAGCGACTTTATTTGTAGAGAATTAAGTTTCCTACTTTTTACGTTCTATGATATTTTTTAATCAGATGCGTAGTTCTCGAGATATATAAAGATATTTTAAAGTTCCGAAGCCGCACCAACATAATAGAGATACAGAAACACCGTGGCCCCTTTCTTCGAGATAACTCTGCACTATTGCGAGCTGCAAATGCCACTTCCAGCTTAGCTGTGCAGAAGAAGAACAACAAGAAGAAGAAATATCTCGAAAAATGTCCGTCAGGCCCCTTCCCTTGAGATAAATCTGCAAATATCTCGGAAACGAAGCGAGCTATGGCAAAATGTTAAGAGACCTTTTTTGTAGAGAATTAAGTTTCCTACTTTTTATGTTCTATGATATTTTTTGATCAGATGCGTAGTTCTCGAGATATATCAAGATATTTAAAAGTTCCGAAGCCGCACCAACATAATAGAGATACAGAAACACCGTGGCCCCTTTCGTTGAGATAACTCTGCACTATTGCGAGCTGCAAATGCCACTTCCAGCTTAGCTGTGCAGAGGAAGAACAACAAGAAGAAGAAATATCTCGAAATATGTCCGTCAGGCAAGGTCCTTTGAGTTGAATCTGCAAATATCTCGGAAACGAAGCGAGCTATGGCAAAATGTTAAGAGACCTTTTTTGTAGAGAATTATGTTTCGTACAATTTATGTTCTATGATATTTTTTGATCAGAAGCGTAGTTTTCGAGATATACCGAGATATTTAAAAGTTCCGAAGCCGCACCAACATAATAGAGATACAGAAACACCGTGGCCCCTTTCTTTGAGATAACTCTGCACTATTGCGAGCTGCAAATGCCACTTCCAGCTTAGCTGTGCAGAGGAAGAACAACAAGAAGAAGAAATATCTCGAAATATGTCCGTCAGGCCAGTTCCTTTGAGTTGAATCTGCAAATATCTCGGAAACGAAGCGAGCTATGGCAAAATGTTAAGAGACCTTTTTTGTAGAGAATTATGTTTCCTACAATTTATGTTCTATGATATTTTTTGATCAGATGCGTAGTTCTCGAGATATATCAAGATATTTAAAAGTTCCGAAGCCGCACCAACATAATAGAGATACAGAAACACCGTGGCCCCTTTCTTTGAGATAACTCTGCACTATTGCGAGCTGCAAATGCCACTTCCAGCTTAGCTGTGCAGAAGAAGAACAACAAGAAGAAGAAATATCTCGAAATATGTCCGTTAGGCCCCTTCCCTTGAGATAAATCTGCAAATATCTCGGAAACGAAGCGAGCTATGGCAAAATGTTAAGCGACCTTTTTTGTAGAGAATTAAGTTTCCTACTTTTTATGTTCTATGATATTTTTTGATCAGATGCGTAGTTCTCGAGATATATCAAGATATTTAAAAGTTCCGAAGCCGCACCAACATAATAGAGATACAGAAACACCGTGGCCCCTTTCTTTGAGATAACTCTGCACTATTGCGAGCTGCAAATGCCACTTCCAGCTTAGCTGTGCAGAAGAAGAACAACAAGAAGAAGAAATATCTCGAAATATGTCCGTCAGGCCCCTTCCCTTGAGATATATCTGCAAATATCTCGGAAACGAAGCGAGCTATGGCAAAATGTTAAGAGACCTTTTTTGTAGAGAATTATGTTTCCTACAATTTATGTTCTATGATATTTTTTGATCAGAAGCGTAGTTTTCGAGATATATCGAGATATTTAAAAGTTCCGAAGCCGCACCAACATAATAGAGATACAGAAACACCGTGGCCCCTTTCTTTGAGATAACTCTGCACTATTGCGAGCTACAAATGCCACTTCCAGCTTAGCTGTGCAGAAGAAGAACAACAAGAAGAAGAAATATCTCGAAATATGTCCGTCAGGCCCCTTCCCTTGAGATATATCTGCAAATATCTCGGAAACGAAGCGAGCTATGGCAAAATGTTAAGAGACCTTTTTTGTAGAGAATTATGTTTCCTACAATTTATGTTCTATGATATTTTTTGATCAGAAGCGTAGTTTTCGAGATATATCGAGATATTTAAAAGTTCCGAAGCCGCACCAACATAATAGAGATACAGAAACACCGTGGCCCCTTTCTTTGAGATAACTCTGCACTAGTGCGAGCCGCAAATGCCACTTCCAGCTTAGCTGTGCAGAAGAAGAACAACAAGAAGAAGAAATATCTCGAAATATGTCCGTCAGGCCCCTTCCCTTGAGATAAATCTGCACGTAACTCGGAAACGAAGCGAGCTATGGCAAAATGTGAAGAGACCTTTTGTGTAGAGAATTAAGTTTCCTACTTTTTATCTTCTACGATATTTTTTGATCAGATGCGTAGTTCTCGAGATATATCAAGATATTTAAAAGTTCCGAAGCCGCACCAACATAATACAGATACAGAAACACCGTGGCCCCTCTCTTTGAGATAACTCTGCACTATTGCGAGCTGGAAATGCCACTTCCAGTTTAGCTGTGCAGAAGAAGAACAACAAGAAGAAGAAATATCTCGAAATATGTCCGTTAGGCCCCTTCCCTTGAGATAAATGTGCAAATATCTCGGAAACGAAGCGAGCTATGGCAAAATGTTGAGAGACCTTTTTTGTAGAGAATTAACTTTCCTACTTTTTATGTTCTATGATATTTTTTGATCAGATGCGTAGTTCTCGAGATATATCAAGATATTTAAAAGTTCCGAAGCCGCACCAACATAATAGAGATACAGAAACACCGTGGCCCCTTTCTTTGAGATAACTCTGCACTATTGCGAGCTGCAAATGCCACTTCCAGCTTAGCTGTGCAGAAGAAGAACAACAAGAAGAAGAAATATCTCGAAATATGTCCGTCAGGCCCCTTCCCTTGAGATAAATCTGCAAATATCTCGGAAACGAAGCGAGCTATGGCAAAATGTTAAGCGACTTTATTTGTAGAGAATTAAGTTTCCTACTTTTTACGTTCTATGATATTTTTTAATCAGATGCGTAGTTCTCGAGATATATAAAGATATTTTAAAGTTCCGAAGCCGCACCAACATAATAGAGATACAGAAACACCGTGGCCCATTTCTTCGAGATAACTCTGCACTATTGCGAGCTGCAAATGCCACTTCCAGCTTAGCTGTGCAGAAGAAGAACAACAAGAAGAAGAAATATCTCGAAATATGTCCGTCAGGCCAGTTCCTTTGAGTTGAATCTGCAAATATCTCGGAAACGAAGCGAGCTATGGCAAAATGTTAAGAGACCTTTTTTGTAGAGAATTATGTTTCCTACAATTTATGTTCTATGATATTTTTTGATCAGAAGCGTAGTTTTCGAGATATATCGAGATATTTAAAAGTTCCGAAGCCGCACCAACATAATAGAGATACAGAAACACCGTGGCCCCTTTCTTTGAGATAACTCTGCACTAGTGCGAGCCGCAAATGCCACTTCCAGCTTAGCTGTGCAGAAGAAGAACAACAAGAAGAAGAAATATCTCGAAATATGTCCGTCAGGCCCCTTCCCTTGAGATAAATCTGCACATAACTCGGAAACGAAGCGAGCTATGGCAAAATGTGAAGAGACCTTTTGTGTAGAGAATTAAGTTTCCTACTTTTTATCTTCTATGATATTTTTTGATCAGATGCGTAGTTCTCGAGATATATCAAGATATTTAAAAGTTCCGAAGCCGCACCAACATAATAGAGATACAGAAACACCGTGGCCCCTCTCTTTGAGATAACTCTGCACTATTGCGAGCTGGAAATGCCACTTCCAGTTTAGCTGTGCAGAAGAAGAACAACAAGAAGAAGAAATATCTCGAAATATGTCCGTTAGGCCCCTTCCCTTGAGATAAATGTGCAAATATCTCGGAAACGAAGCGAGCTATGGCAAAATGTTGAGAGACCTTTTTTGTAGAGAATTAAGTTGCCTATTTTTTATGTTCTATGATATTTTTTGATCAGATGCGTAGTTCTCGAGATATATCAAGATATTTAAAAGTTACGAAGCCGCACCAACATAATAGAGATACAGAAACACCGTGGCCCCTTTCTTTGAGATAACTCTGCACTATTGCGAGCTGCAAATGCCACTTCCAGCTTAGCTGTGCAGAAGAAGAACAACAAGAAGAAGAAATATCTCGAAATATGTCCGTCAGGCCCCTTCCCTTGAGATAAATCTGCAAATATCTCGGAAACGAAGCGAGCTATGGCAAAATGTTAAGCGACTTTATTTGTAGAGAATTAAGTTTCCTACTTTTTACGTTCTATGATATTTTTTAATCAGATGCGTAGTTCTCGAGATATATAAAGATATTTTAAAGTTCCGAAGCCGCACCAACATAATAGAGATACAGAAACACCGTGGCCCCTTTCTTTGAGATAACTCTGCACTATTGCGAGCTGCAAATGCCACTTCCAGCTTAGCTGTGCAGAAGAAGAACAACAAGAAGAAGAAATATCTCGAAATATGTCCGTCAGGCCCCTTCCCTTGAGATATATCTGCAAATATCTCGGAAACGAAGCGAGCTATGGCAAAATGTTAAGAGACCTTTTTTGTAGAGAATAATGTTTCCTACAATTTACGTTCTATGATATTTTTTGATCAGAAGCGTAGTTCTCGAGATATATCAAGATATTTAAAAGTTCCGAAGCCGCACCAACATAATAGAGATACAGAAACACCGTGGCCCCTTTCTTTGAGATAACTCTGCACTAGTGCGAGCCGCAAATGCCACTTCCAGCTTAGCTGTGCAGAAGAAGAACAACAAGAAGAAGAAATATCTCGAAATATGTCCGTCAGGCCCCTTCCCTTGAGATAAATATGCAAATATCTCGGAAACGAAGCGAGCTATGGCAAAATGTTAAGAGACCTTTTTTGTAGAGAATTAGGTTTCCTACTTTTTATGTTCTATGATATTTTTTGATCAGATGCGTAGTTCTCGAGATATATCAAGATATTTAAAAGTTCCGAAGCCGCACCAACATAATAGAGATACAGAAACACCGTGGCCCCTTTCTTTGAGATAACTCTGCACTATTGCGAGCTGCAAATGCCACTTCCAGCTTAGCTGTGCAGAGGAAGAACAACAAGAAGAAGAAATATCTCGAAATATGTCCGTCAGGCCAGTTCCTTTGAGTTGAATCTGCAAATATCTCGGAAACGAAGCGAGCTATGGCAAAATGTTAAGAGACCTTTTTTGTAGAGAATTATGTTTCCTACAATTTATGTTCTATGATATTTTTTGATCAGAAGCGTAGTTTTCGAGATATATCGAGATATTTAAAAGTTCCGAAGCCGCACCAACATAATAGAGATACAGAAACACCGTGGCCCCTTTCTTTGAGATAACTCTGCACTAGTGCGAGCCGCAAATGCCACTTCCAGCTTAGCTGTGCAGAAGAAGAACAACAAGAAGAAGAAATATCTCGAAATATGTCCGTCAGGCCCCTTCCCTTGAGATAAATCTGCACATAACTCGGAAACGAAGCGAGCTATGGCAAAATGTGAAGAGACCTTTTGTGTAGAGAATTAAGTTTCCTACTTTTTATCTTCTATGATATTTTTTGATCAGATGCGTAGTTCTCGAGATATATCAAGATATTTAAAAGTTCCGAAGCCGCACCAACATAATACAGATACAGAAACACCGTGGCCCCTCTCTTTGAGATAACTCTGCACTATTGCGAGCTGGAAATGCCACTTCCAGTTTAGCTGTGCAGAAGAAGAACAACAAGAAGAAGAAATATCTCGAAATATGTCCGTTAGGCCCCTTCCCTTGAGATAAATGTGCAAATATCTCGGAAACGAAGCGAGCTATGGCAAAATGTTGAGAGACCTTTTTTGTAGAGAATTAAGTTTCCTACTTTTTATGTTCTATGATATTTTTTGATCAGATGCGTAGTTCTCGAGATATATCAAGATATTTAAAAGTTCCGAAGCCGCACCAACATAATAGAGATACAGAAACACCGTGGCCCCTTTCGTTGAGATAACTCTGCACTATTGCGAGCTGCAAATGCCACTTCCAGCTTAGCTGTGCAGAGGAAGAACAACAAGAAGAAGAAATATCTCGAAATATGTCCGTCAGGCAAGGTCCTTTGAGTTGAATCTGCAAATGTCTCGGAAACGAGGCGAGCTATGGCAAAATGTTAAGAGACCTTTTTTGTAGAGAATTATGTTTCCTACAATTTATGTTCTATGATATTTTTTGATCAGAAGCGTAGTTTTCGAGATATATCGAGATATTTAAAAGTTCCGAAGCCGCACCAACATAATAGAGATACAGAAACACCGTGGCCCCTTTCTTTGAGATAACTCTGCACTATTGCGAGCTGGAAATGCCACTTCCAGTTTAGCTGTGCAGAAGAAGAACAACAAGAAGAAGAAATATCTCGAAATATGTCCGTTAGGCCCCTTCCCTTGAGATAAATCTGCAAATATCTCGGAAACGAAGCGAGCTATGGCAAAATGTTAAGAGACCTTTTTTGTAGAGAATTAAGTTTCCTACTTTTTATCTTCTATGATATTTTTTGATCAGATGCGTAGTTCTCGAGATATATCAAGATATTTAAAAGTTCCGAAGCCGCACCAACATAATAGAGATACAGAAACACCGTGGCCCCTTTCTTTGAGATAACTCTGCACTATTGCGAGCTGCAAATGCCACTTCCAGCTTAGCTGTGCAGAAGAAGAACAACAAGAAGAAGAAATGTCTCGAAATATGTCCGTCAGGCCCCTTCCCTTGAGATAAATATGCAAATATCTCGGAAACAAAGCGAGCTATGGCAAAATGTTAAGAGACCTTTTTTGTAGAGAATTGGGTTTCCTACTTTTTATGTTCTATGATATTTTTTGATCAGATGCGTAGTTCTCGAGATATATCAAGATATTTAAAAGTTCCGAAGCCGCACCAACATAATAGAGATACAGAAACACCGTGGCCCCTTTCTTTGAGATAACTCTGCACTATTGCGAGCTGCAAATGCCACTTCCAGCTTAGCTGTGCAGAGGAAGAACAACAAGAAGAAGAAATATCTCGAAATATGTCCGTCAGGCCAGTTCCTTTGAGTTGAATCTGCAAATATCTCGGAAACGAAGCGAGCTATGGCAAAATGTTAAGAGACCTTTTTTGTAGAGAATTATGTTTCCTACAATTTATGTTCTATGATATTTTTTGATCAGAAGCGTAGTTTTCGAGATATATCGGGATATTTAAAAGTTCCGAAGCCGCACCAACATAATAGAGATACAGAAACACCGTGGCCCCTTTCTTTGAGATAACTCTGCACTAGTGCGAGCCGCAAATGCCACTTCCAGCTTAGCTGTGCAGAAGAAGAACAACAAGAAGAAGAAATATCTCGAAATATGTCCGTCAGGCCCCTTCCCTTGAGATAAATCTGCACATATCTCGGAAACGAAGCGAGCTATGGCAAAATGTTGAGAGACCTTTTTTGTAGAGAATTAACTTTCCTACTTTTTATGTTCTATGATATTTTTTGATCAGATGCGTAGTTCTCGAGATATATCAAGATATTTAAAAGTTCCGAAGCCGCACCAACATAATAGAGATACAGAAACACCGTGGCCCCTTTCTTTGAGATAACTCTGCACTATTGCGAGCTGCAAATGCCACTTCCAGCTTAGCTGTGCAGAAGAAGAACAACAAGAAGAAGAAATGTCTCGAAATATGTCCGTCAGGCCCCTTCCCTTGAGATAAATCTGCAAATATCTCGGAAACGAAGCGAGCTATGGCAAAATGTTAAGCGACTTTATTTGTAGAGAATTAAGTTTCCTACTTTTTACGTTCTATGATATTTTTTAATCAGATGCGTAGTTCTCGAGATATATAAAGATATTTTAAAGTTCCGAAGCCGCACCAACATAATAGAGATACAGAAACACCGTGGCCCCTTTCTTCGAGATAACTCTGCACTATTGCGAGCTGCAAATGCCACTTCCAGCTTAGCTGTGCAGAAGAAGAACAACAAGAAGAAGAAATATCTCGAAATATGTCCGTCAGGCCAGTTCCTTTGAGTTGAATCTGCAAATATCTCGGAAACGAAGCGAGCTATGGCAAAATGTTAAGAGACCTTTTTTGTAGAGAATTATGTTTCCTACAATTTATGTTCTATGATATTTTTTGATCAGAAGCGTAGTTTCCGAGATATATCGAGATATTTAAAAGTTCCGAAGCCGCACCAACATAATAGAGATACAGAAACACCGTGGCCCCTTTCTTTGAGATAACTCTGCACTAGTGCGAGCCGCAAATGCCACTTCCAGCTTAGCTGTGCAGAAGAAGAACAACAAGAAGAAGAAATATCTCGAAATATGTCCGTCAGGCCCCTTCCCTTGAGATAAATCTGCACATAACTCGGAAACGAAGCGAGCTATGGCAAAATGTGAAGAGACCTTTTGTGTAGAGAATTAAGTTTCCTACTTTTTATCTTCTATGATATTTTTTGATCAGATGCGTAGTTCTCGAGATATATCAAGATATTTAAAAGTTCCGAAGCCGCACCAACATAATAGAGATACAGAAACACCGTGGCCCCTCTCTTTGAGATAACTCTGCACTATTGCGAGCTGGAAATGCCACTTCCAGTTTAGCTGTGCAGAAGAAGAACAACAAGAAGAAGAAATATCTCGAAATATGTCCGTTAGGCCCCTTCCCTTGAGATAAATGTGCAAATATCTCGGAAACGAAGCGAGCTATGGCAAAATGTTGAGAGACCTTTTTTGTAGAGAATTAAGTTTCCTACTTTTTATGTTCTATGATATTTTTTGATCAGATGCGTAGTTCTCGAGATATATCAAGATATTTAAAAGTTCCGAAGCCGCACCAACATAATAGAGATACAGAAACACCGTGGCCCCTTTCTTTGAGATAACTCTGCACTATTGCGAGCTGCAAATGCCACTTCCAGCTTAGCTGTGCAGAGGAAGAACAACAAGAAGAAGAAATATCTCGAAATATGTCCGTCAGGCCAGTTCCTTTGAGTTGAATCTGCAAATATCTCGGAAACGAAGCGAGCTATGGCAAAATGTTAAGAGACCTTTTTTGTAGAGAATTATGTTTCCTACAATTTATGTTCTATGATATTTTTTGATCAGAAGCGTAGTTTTCGAGATATATCGAGATATTTAAAAGTTCCGAAGCCGCACCAACATAATAGAGATACAGAAACACCGTGGCCCCTTTCTTTGAGATAACTCTGCACTAGTGCGAGCCGCAAATGCCACTTCCAGCTTAGCTGTGCAGAAGAAGAACAACAAGAAGAAGAAATATCTCGAAATATGTCCGTCAGGCCCCTTCCCTTGAGATAAATCTGCACATAACTCGGAAACGAAGCGAGCTATGGCAAAATGTGAAGAGACCTTTTGTGTAGAGAATTAAGTTTCCTACTTTTTATGTTCTATGATATTTTTTGATCAGATGCGTAGTTCTCGAGATATATCAAGATATTTAAAAGTTCCGAAGCCGCACCAACATAATAGAGATACAGAAACACCGTGGCCCCTTTCTTTGAGATAACTCTGCACTATTGCGAGCTGCAAATGCCACTTCCAGCTTAGCTGTGCAGAAGAAGAACAACAAGAAGAAGAAATATCTCGAAATATGTCCGTCAGGCCCCTTCCCTTGAGATAAATCTGCAAATATCTCGGAAACGAAGCGAGCTATGGCGAAATGTTAAGCGACTTTATTTGTAGAGAATTAAGTTTCCTACTTTTTACGTTCTATGATATTTTTTAATCAGATGCGTAGTTCTCGAGATATATAAAGATATTTTAAAGTTCCGAAGCCGCACCAACATAATAGAGATACAGAAACACCGTGGCCCCTTTCTTCGAGATAACTCTGCACTATTGCGAGCTGCAAATGCCACTTCCAGCTTAGCTGTGCAGAAGAAGAACAACAAGAAGAAGAAATATCTCGAAAAATGTCCGTCAGGCCCCTTCCCTTGAGATAAATCTGCAAATATCTCGGAAACGAAGCGAGCTATGGCAAAATGTTAAGAGACCTTTTTTGTAGAGAATTAAGTTTCCTACTTTTTATGTTCTATGATATTTTTTGATCAGATGCGTAGTTCTCGAGATATATCAAGATATTTAAAAGTTCCGAAGCCGCACCAACATAATAGAGATACAGAAACACCGTGGCCCCTTTCTTTGAGATAACTCTGCACTATTGCGAGCTGCAAATGCCACTTCCAGCTTAGCTGTGCAGAGGAAGAACAACAAGAAGAAGAAGTATCTCGAAATATGTCCGTCAGGCAAGGTCCTTTGAGCTGAATCTGCAAATATCTCGGAAACGAAGCGAGCTATGGCAAAATGTTAAGAGACCTTTTTTGTAGAGAATTATGTTTCCTACAATTTATGTTCTATGATATTTTTTGATCAGAAGCGTAGTTTTCGAGATATATCGAGATATTTAAAAGTTCCGAAGCCGCACCAACATAATAGAGATACAGAAACACCGTGGCCCCTTTCTTTGAGATAACTCTGCACTATTGCGAGCTGGAAATGCCACTTCCAGTTTAGCTGTGCAGAAGAAGAACAACAAGAAGAAGAAATATCTCGAAATATGTCCGTTAGGCCCCTTCCCTTGAGATAAATCTGCAAATATCTCGGAAACGAAGCGAGCTATGGCAAAATGTTAAGAGACCTTTTTTGTAGAGAATTAAGTTTCCTACTTTTTATGTTCTATGATATTTTTTGATCAGATGCGTAGTTCTCGAGATATATCAAGATATTTAAAAGTTCCGAAGCCGCACCAACATAATAGAGATACAGAAACACCGTGGCCCCTTTCTTTGAGATAACTCTGCACTATTGCGAGCTGCAAATGCCACTTCCAGCTTAGCTGTGCAGAAGAAGAACAACAAGAAGAAGAAATATCTCGAAATATGTCCGTCAGGCCCCTTCCCTTGAGATATATCTGCAAATATCTCGGAAACGAAGCGAGCTATGGCAAAATGTTAAGAGACCTTTTTTGTAGAGAATTATGTTTCCTACAATTTAGGTTCTATGATATTTTTTGATCAGAAGCGTAGTTATCGAGATATATCGAGATATTTAAAAGTTCCGAAGCCGCACCAACATAATAGAGATACAGAAACACCGTGGCCCCTTTCTTTGCGATAACTCTGCACTATTGCGAGCTGCAAATGCAACTTCCAGCATAGCTGTGCAGAAGAAGAACAACAAGAAGAAGAAATATCTCGAAATATGTCCGTCAGGCCCCTTCCCTTGAGATAAATTTGCAAATATCTCGGAAACGAAGCGAGCTACGGCAAAATGTTAAGAGACGTTTTTTGTAGAAAATTAGGTTTCCTACTTTTTATTTTCTATGATATTTTTTGATCAGATGCGTAGTTCTCGAGATATATCAAGATATTTAAAAGTTCCGAAGCCGCACCAACATAATAGAGATACAGAAACACCGTGGCCCCTTTCTTTGAGATAACTCTGCACTATTGCGAGCTGTAAATGCCACTTCCAGCTTAGCTGTGCAGAAGAAGAACAACAAGAAGAAGAAATATCTCGAAATATGTCCGTCAGGCCCCTTCCCTTGAGATATATCTGCAAATATCTCGGAAACGAAGCGAGCTATGGCAAAATGTTAAGAGACCTTTTTGGAGAGAATTATGTTTCCTACAATTTATGTTCTATGATATTTTTTGATCAGAAGCGTAGTTTTCGAGATATATCGAGATATTTAAAAGTTCCGAAGCCGCACCAACATAATAGAGATACAGAAACACCGTGGCCCCTTTCTTTGAGATAACTCTGCACTAGTGCGAGCCGCAAATGCCACTTCCAGCTTAGCTGTGCAGAAGAAGAACAACAAGGAGAAGAAATACCTCGAAATATGTCCGTCAGGCCCCTTCCCTTGAGATAAATCTGCAAATATCTCGGAAACGAAGAGAGATATGGCAAAATGTTAAGAGACCTTTTTTGTAGAGAATTAAGTTTCCTACTTTTTATGTTCTATGATATTTTTTGATCAGATGCGTAGTTCTCGAGATATATCGAGATATTTAAAAGTTCCTAAGCCGCACCAACATAATAGAGATACAGAAACACCGTGGCCCCTTTCTTTGAGATAACTCTGCACTATTGCGAGCTGGAAATGCCACTTCCAGTTTAGCTGTGCAGAAGAAGAACAACAAGAAGAAGAAATATCTCGAAATATGTCCGTTAGGCCCCTTCCCTTGAGATAAATCTGCAAATATCTCGGAAACGAAGCGAGCTATGGCAAAATGTTAAGAGACCTTTTTTGTAGAGAATTAAGTTTCCTACTTTTTATGTTCTATGATATTTTTTGATCAGATGCGTAGTTCTCGAGATATATCAAGATATTTAAAAGTTCCGAAGCCGCACCAACATAATAGAGATACAGAAACACCGTGGCCCCTTTCTTTGAGATAACTCTGCACTATTGCGAGCTGCAAATGCCACTTCCAGCTTAGCTGTGCAGAAGAAGAACAACAAGAAGAAGAAATATCTCGAAATATGTCCGTCAGGCCCCTTCCCTTGAGATATATCTGCAAATATCTCGGAAACGAAGCGAGCTATGGCAAAATGTTAAGAGACCTTTTTTGTAGAGAATTATGTTTCCTACAATTTAGGTTCTATGATATTTTTTGATCAGAAGCGTAGTTATCGAGATATATCGAGATATTTAAAAGTTCCGAAGCCGCACCAACATAATAGAGATACAGAAACACCGTGGCCCCTTTCTTTGCGATAACTCTGCACTATTGCGAGCTGCAAATGCAACTTCCAGCATAGCTGTGCAGAAGAAGAACAACAAGAAGAAGAAATATCTCGAAATATGTCCGTCAGGCCCCTTCCCTTGAGATAAATTTGCAAATATCTCGGAAACGAAGCGAGCTACGGCAAAATGTTAAGAGACGTTTTTTGTAGAAAATTAGGTTTCCTACTTTTTATTTTCTATGATATTTTTTGATCAGATGCGTAGTTCTCGAGATATATCAAGATATTTAAAAGTTCCGAAGCCGCACCAACATAATAGAGATACAGAAACACCGTGGCCCCTTTCTTTGAGATAACTCTGCACTATTGCGAGCTGTAAATGCCACTTCCAGCTTAGCTGTGCAGAAGAAGAACAACAAGAAGAAGAAATATCTCGAAATATGTCCGTCAGGCCCCTTCCCTTGAGATATATCTGCAAATATCTCGGAAACGAAGCGAGCTATGGCAAAATGTTAAGAGACCTTTTTGGAGAGAATTATGTTTCCTACAATTTATGTTCTATGATATTTTTTGATCAGAAGCGTAGTTTTCGAGATATATCGAGATATTTAAAAGTTCCGAAGCCGCACCAACATAATAGAGATACAGAAACACCGTGGCCCCTTTCTTTGAGATAACTCTGCACTAGTGCGAGCCGCAAATGCCACTTCCAGCTTAGCTGTGCAGAAGAAGAACAACAAGGAGAAGAAATACCTCGAAATATGTCCGTCAGGCCCCTTCCCTTGAGATAAATCTGCAAATATCTCGGAAACGAAGAGAGATATGGCAAAATGTTAAGAGACCTTTTTTGTAGAGAATTAAGTTTCCTACTTTTTATGTTCTATGATATTTTTTGATCAGATGCGTAGTTCTCGAGATATATCGAGATATTTAAAAGTTCCTAAGCCGCACCAACATAATAGAGATACAGAAACACCGTGGCCCCTTTCTTTGAGATAACTCTGCACTAGTGCGAGCCGCAAATGCCACTTCCAGCTTAGCTGTGCAGAAGAAGAACAACAAGAAGAAGAAATATCTCGAAATATGTCCGTCAGGCCCCTTCCCTTGAGATAAATCTGCAAATATCTCGGAAACGAAGCGAGCTATGGCAAAATGTTAAGACACCTTTTTTGTAGAGAATTAAGTTTCCTACTTTTTATGTTCTATGATATTTTTTGATCAGATGCGTAGTTCTCGAGATATATCAAGATATTTAAAAGTTCCGAAGCCGCACCAACATAATAGAGATGCAGAAACACCGTGGCCCCTTTCTTTGAGATAACTCTGCACTATTGCGAGCTGCAAATGCCACTTCCAGCTTAGCTGTGCAGAGGAAGAACAACAAGAAGAAGAAATATCTCGAAATATGTCCGTCAGGCCCGTTCCTTTGAGCTGAATCTGCAAATATCTCGGAAACGAAGCGAGCTATGGCAAAATGTTAAGGGACGTTTTTAGTAGAGAATTATGTTTCCTACAATTTATGTTCTATGATATTTTTTGATCAGAAGCGTAGTTTTCGAGATATATCGAGATATTTAAAAGTTCCGAAGCCGCACCAACATAATAGAGATACAGAAACACCGTGGCCCCTTCCTTTGAGATAACTCTGCACTAGTGCGAGCCGCAAATGCCACTTCCAGCTTAGCTGTGCAGAAGAAGAACAACAAGAAGAAGAAATATCTCGAAATATGTCCGTCAGGCCCCTTCCCTTGAGATAAATCTGCAAATATCTCGGAAACGAAGCGAGCTATGGCAAAATGTTAAGAAACCTTTTTTGTAGAGAATTAAGTTTCCTACTTTTTATGTTCTATGATATTTTTTGATCAGATGCGTAGTTCTCGAGATATATCAAGATATTTAAAAGTTCCGAAGCCGCACCAACATAATAGAGATACAGAAACACCGTGGCCCCTTTCTTTGAGATAACTCTGCACTATTACGAGCTGTAAATGCCACTTCCAGCTTAGCTGTGTAGAAGAAGAACAACACGAAGAAGAAATATCTCGAAATATGTCCGTCAGGCCCCTTCCCTTGAGATAAATCTGCAAATATCTCGGAAACGAAGCGAGCTATGGCAAAATGTTAAGAGACCTGTTTTGTAGAGAATTAAGTTTCCTACTTTTTATGTTCTATGATATTTTTCGATCAGATGCGTAGTTCTCGAGATATATCAAGATATTTAAAAGTTCCGAAGCCGCACCAACATAATAGAGATACAGAAACACCGTGGCCCCTTTCTTTGAGATAACTCTGCACTATTGCGAGCTGCAAATGCCACTTCGAGCTTAGCTGTGCAGAAGAAGAACAACAAGAAGAAGAAATATCTCGAAATATGTCCGTCAAGCCCCTTCCCTTGAGATAAATCTGCAAATATCTCGGAAACGAAGCGAGCTACTGCAAAATGTTAAGAGACCTTTTTTGTAGAAAATTAGGTTTCCTACTTTTTATGTTCTATGATATTTTTTGATCAGATGCGTAGTTCTCGAGATATATCAAGATATTTAAAAGTTCCGAAGCCGCACCAACATAATAGAGCTACAGAAACACCGTGGCCCCTTTCTTTGAGATAACTCTGCACTATTGCGCGCTGCAAATGCCACTTCCAGCTTAGCTGTGCAGAAGAAGAACAACAAGAAGAAGAAATATCTCGAAATATGTCCGTCAGGCCCCTTCCCTTGAGATAAATCTGCAAATATCTCGGAAACGAAGCGAGCTATGGCAAAATGTTAAGAGACCTTTTTTGTAGAGAAGTATGTTTCCTACAATTTACGTTCTATGATATTTTTTGATCAGAAGCGTAGTTTTCGAGATATATCGAGATATTTAAAAGTTCCGAAGCCGCACCAACATAATAGAGATACAGAAACACCGTGGCCCCTTTCTTTGAGATAACTCTGCACAATTGCGACCTGCAAATGCCACTTCCAGCTTAGCTGTGCAGAAGAAGAACAACAAGAAGAATAAATATCCCGAAATATGTCCGTCAGGCCCCTTCCCTTGAGATAAATCTGCAAATATCTCGGAAAGGAAGCGAACTATGGCAAAATGTTAAGACACCTTTTTTGTAGAGAATTATGTTTCCTACAATTTATGTTCTATGATATTTTTTGATCAGAAGCGTAGTTTTCGAGATATATCGAGATATTTAAAAGTTCCGAAGCCGCACCAACATAATAGAGATACAGAAACACCGTGGCCCCTTCCTTTGAGATAACTCTGCACTAGTGCGAGCCGCAAATGCCACTTCCAGCTTAGCTGTGCAGAAGAAGAACAACAAGAAGAAGAAATATCTCGAAATATGTCCGTCAAGCCCCTTCCCTTGAGATAAATCTGCAAATATCTCGGAAACGAAGCGAGCTACTGCAAAATGTTAAGAGACCTTTTTTGTAGAAAATTAGGTTTCCTACTTTTTATGTTCTATGATATTTTTTGATCAGATGCGTAGTTCTCGAGATATATCAAGATACTTAAAAGTTCCGAAGCCGCACCAACATAATAGAGATACAGAAACACCGTGGCCCCTTTCTTTGAGATAACTCTGCACTATTGCGAGCTGCAAATGCCACTTCCAGCTTAGCTGTGCAGAAGAAGAACAACAAGAAGAAGAAATATCTCGAAATATGTCCGTCAGGCCCCTTCCCTTGAGATAAATCTTCAAATATCTCGGAAACGAAGCGAGCTATGGCAAAATGTTAAGAGACCTTTTTTGTAGAGAATTATGTTTCCTACAATTTACGTTCTCTGATATTTTTTGATCAGAAGCGTAGTTTTCGAGATATATCGAGATATTTAAAAGTTCCGAAGCCGCACCAACATAATAGAGATACAGAAACACCGTGGCCCCTTTCTTTGAGATAACGCTGCACTATTGCGAGCTGCAAATGCCACTTCCAGCTTAGCTGTGCAGAAGAAGAACAACAAGAAGAAGAAATATCTCGAAATATGTCCGTCAGGCCCCTTCCCTTGAGATAAATCTGCAAATATCTCGGAAACGAAGCGAGCTATGGCAAAATGTTAAGAGACCTTTTTTGTAGAGAATTATGTTTCCTACTTTTTAGGTTCTATGATATTTTTTGATCAGACGCGTAGTTCTCGAGATATATCAAGATATTTAAAAGTTCCGAAGCCGGACCAACATAATAGAGATACAGAAACACCGTGGCCCCTTTCTTTGAGATAACTCTGCACTATTGCGAGCCGCAAATGCCACTTCCAGCTTAGCTGTGCAGAAGAAGAACAACAAGAAGAAGAAATATCTGGAAATATGTCCGTTAGGCCCCTTCCCTTGAGATATATCTGCAAATATCTCGGAAACGAAGCGAGCTATGGCAAAATGTTGAGAGACCTTTGTTGTAGAGAATTAAGTTTCCTACAATTTATGTTCTATGATATTTTTTGATCAGAAGCGTAATTTTCGAGATATATCGAGATATTTAAAAGTTCCGAAGCCGCACCAACATAATAGAGATACAGAAACACCGTGGCCCCTTTCTTTGAGATAACACTGCACTAGTGCGAGCCGCAAATGCCACTTCCAGCTTAGCTGTGAAGAAGAAGAACAACAAGAAGAAGAAGTATCTCGAAATATGTCCGTCAGGCCCCTTCCCTTGAGATAAATCTGCAAATATCTCGGAAACGAAGCGAGCTATGGCAAAATGTTAAGAGACCTTTTTTGTAGAGAATTAAGTTTCCTACTTTTTATGTTCTATGATATTTTTCGATCAGAGGCGTAGTTCTCGAGATATATCAAGATATTTAAAAGTTCCGAAGCCGCACCAACATAATAGAGATACAGAAACACCGTGGCCCCTTTCTTTGAGATAACTCTGCACTAGTGCGAGCCGCAAATGCCACTTCCAGTTTAGCTGTGCAGAAGAAGAACAACAAGAAGAAGAAATATCTCGAAATATGTCCGTCAGGCCCCTTCCCTTGAGATAAATCTGCAAATATCTCGGAAACGAAGCGAGCTATGGCAAAATGTTAAGAGACGTTTTTTGTAGAGAATTAAGTTTCCTACTTTTTATGTTCTATGATATTTTTTGATCAGATGCGTAGTTCTCGAGATATATCAAGATATTTAAAAGTTCCGAAGCCGCACCAACATAATAGAGATACAGAAACACCGTGGCCCCTTTCTTTGAGATAACTCTGCACTAGTGCGAGCCGCAAATGCCACTTCCAGCTTAGCTGTGCAGAAGAAGAACAACAAGAAGAAATATCTCGAAATATGTCCGTCAGGCCCCGTTCCTTGAGATAAATCTGCAAATATCTCGGAAACGAAGCGAGCTATGGCAAAATGTTAAGAGACCTTTTTTGTAGAGAATTAAGTTTTCTACTTTTTATGTTCCATGATATTTTTTGATCAGATGCGTAGTTCTCGAGATATATCAAGATATTTAAACGTTCTGAAGCTGCACCAACGTAATAGAGATACAGAAACACCGTGGCCCCTTTCTTTGAGATAACTCTGCACTAGTGCGAGCCGCAAATGCCACTTCCAGCTTAGCTGTGCAGAAGAAGAACAACAAGAAGAAGAAATATCTGGAAATATGTCCGTTAGGCCCCTTCCCTTGAGATATATCTGCAAATATCTCGGAAACGAAGCGAGCTATGGCAAAATGTTGAGAGACCTTTGTTGTAGAGAATTAAGTTTCCTACAATTTATGTTCTATGATATTTTTTGATCAGAAGCGTAGTTTTCGAGATATATCGAGATATTTAAAAGTTCCGAAGCCGCACCAACATAATAGAGATACAGAAACACCGTGGCCCCTTTCTTTGAGATTACACTGCACTAGTGCGAGCCGCAAATGCCACTTCCAGCTTAGCTGTGAAGAAGAAGAACAACAAGAAGAAGAAGTATCTCGAAATATGTCCGTCAGGCCCCTTCCCTTGAGATAAATCTGCAAATATCTCGGAAACGAAGCGAGCTATGGCAAAATGTTAAGAGACTTTTTTGTAGAGAATTAAGTTTCCTACTTTTTATGTTCTATGATATTTTTTGATCAGATGCGTAGTTCTCGAGATATATCAAGATATTTAAAAGTTCCGAAGCCGCACCAACATAATAGGGATACAGAAACACCGTGGCCCCTTTCTTTGTGATAACTCTGCACTATTGCGAGCTGCAAATGCCACGTCCAGCTTAGCTGTGCAGAAGAAGAACAACAAGAAGAAGAAATATCTGGAAATATGTCCGTTAGGCCCCTTCCCTTGAGATATATCTGCAAATATCTCGGAAACGAAGCGAGCTATGGCAAAATGTTGAGAGACCTTTGTTGTAGAGAATTAAGTTTCCTACAATTTATGTTCTATGATATTTTTTGATCAGAAGCGTAATTTTCGAGATATATCGAGATATTTAAAAGTTCCGAAGCCGCACCAACATAATAGAGATACAGAAACACCGTGGCCCCTTTCTTTGAGATAACACTGCACTAGTGCGAGCCGCAAATGCCACTTCCAGCTTAGCTGTGAAGAAGAAGAACAACAAGAAGAAGAAGTATCTCGAAATATGTCCGTCAGGCCCCTTCCCTTGAGATAAATCTGCAAATATCTCGGAAACGAAGCGAGCTATGGCAAAATGTTAAGAGACCTTTTTTGTAGAGAATTAAGTTTCCTACTTTTTATGTTCTATGATATTTTTCGATCAGAGGCGTAGTTCTCGAGATATATCAAGATATTTAAAAGTTCCGAAGCCGCACCAACATAATAGAGATACAGAAACACCGTGGCCCCTTTCTTTGAGATAACTCTGCACTAGTGCGAGCCGCAAATGCCACTTCCAGTTTAGCTGTGCAGAAGAAGAACAACAAGAAGAAGAAATATCTCGAAATATGTCCGTCAGGCCCCTTCCCTTGAGATAAATCTGCAAATATCTCGGAAACGAAGCGAGCTATGGCAAAATGTTAAGAGACGTTTTTTGTAGAGAATTAAGTTTCCTACTTTTTATGTTCTATGATATTTTTTGATCAGATGCGTAGTTCTCGAGATATATCAAGATATTTAAAAGTTCCGAAGCCGCACCAACATAATAGAGATACAGAAACACCGTGGCCCCTTTCTTTGAGATAACTCTGCACTAGTGCGAGCCGCAAATGCCACTTCCAGCTTAGCTGTGCAGAAGAAGAACAACAAGAAGAAATATCTCGAAATATGTCCGTCAGGCCCCGTTCCTTGAGATAAATCTGCAAATATCTCGGAAACGAAGCGAGCTATGGCAAAATGTTAAGAGACCTTTTTTGTAGAGAATTAAGTTTTCTACTTTTTATGTTCCATGATATTTTTTGATCAGATGCGTAGTTCTCGAGATATATCAAGATATTTAAACGTTCTGAAGCTGCACCAACGTAATAGAGATACAGAAACACCGTGGCCCCTTTCTTTGAGATAACTCTGCACTAGTGCGAGCCGCAAATGCCACTTCCAGCTTAGCTGTGCAGAAGAAGAACAACAAGAAGAAGAAATATCTGGAAATATGTCCGTTAGGCCCCTTCCCTTGAGATATATCTGCAAATATCTCGGAAACGAAGCGAGCTATGGCAAAATGTTGAGAGACCTTTGTTGTAGAGAATTAAGTTTCCTACAATTTATGTTCTATGATATTTTTTGATCAGAAGCGTAGTTTTCGAGATATATCGAGATATTTAAAAGTTCCGAAGCCGCACCAACATAATAGAGATACAGAAACACCGTGGCCCCTTTCTTTGAGATTACACTGCACTAGTGCGAGCCGCAAATGCCACTTCCAGCTTAGCTGTGAAGAAGAAGAACAACAAGAAGAAGAAGTATCTCGAAATATGTCCGTCAGGCCCCTTCCCTTGAGATAAATCTGCAAATATCTCGGAAACGAAGCGAGCTATGGCAAAATGTTAAGAGACTTTTTTGTAGAGAATTAAGTTTCCTACTTTTTATGTTCTATGATATTTTTTGATCAGATGCGTAGTTCTCGAGATATATCAAGATATTTAAAAGTTCCGAAGCCGCACCAACATAATAGGGATACAGAAACACCGTGGCCCCTTTCTTTGTGATAACTCTGCACTATTGCGAGCTGCAAATGCCACTTCCAGCTTAGCTGTGCAGAAGAAGAACAACAAGAAGAAGAAATATCTCGAAATATGTCCGTCAGGCCCCTTCCCTTGAGATATATCTGCAAATATCTCGGAAACGAAGCGAGCTATGGCAAAATGTTAAGAGACCTTTTTTGTAGAGAATTATGTTTCCTACAATTTGCGTTCTCTGATATTTTCTGATCAGAAGCGTAGTTTTCGAGATATATCGAGATATTTAAAAGTTCCGAAGCCGCACCAACATAATAGAGATACAGAAACACCGTGGCCCCTTTCCTTGAGATAACTCTGCACTATTGCGACCTGCAAATGCCACTTCCAGCTTAGCTGTACAGAAGAAGAACAACAAGAAGAAGAAATATCTCGAAATATGTCCGTCAGGCCCCTTCCCTTGAGATAAATCTGCAAATGTCTCCGAAACGAAGCGAGCTATGGCAAAATGTTAAGAGACCTTTTTTGTAGAGAATTAAGTTTTCTACTTTTTATGTTCCATGATATTTTTTGATCAGATGCGTAGTTCTCGAGATATATCAAGATATTTAAAAGTTCTGAAGCTGCACCAACGTAATAGAGATACAGAAACACCGTGGCCCCTTTCTTTGAGATAACTCTGCACTAGTGCGAGCCGCAAATGCCACTTCCAGCTTAGCTGTGCAGAAGAAGAACAACAAGAAGAAGAAATATCTGGAAATATGTCCGTTAGGCCCCTTCCCTTGAGATATATCTGCAAATATCTCGGAAACGAAGCGAGCTATGGCAAAATGTTGAGAGACCTTTGTAGTAGAGAATTAAGTTTCCTACAATTTATGATCTATGATATTTTTGGATCAGAAGCGTAGTTTTCGAGATATATCGAGATATTTAAAAGTTCCGAAGCCGCACCAACATAATAGAGATACAGAAACACCGTGGCCCCTTTCTTTGAGATAACACTGCACTAGTGCGAGCCGCAAATGCCACTTCCAGCTTAGCTGTGCAGAAGAAGAACAACAAGAAGAAGAAATATCTCGAAATATGTCCGTCAGGCCCCTTCCCTTGAGATAAATCTGCAAATATCTCGGAAACGAAGCGAGCTATGGCAAAATGTTAAGAGACCTTTGTAGTAGAGAATTAAGTTTCCTACTTTTTATGTTCTATGATATTTTTTGATCAGATGCGTAGTTCTCGAGATATATCAAGATATTTAAAAGTTCCGAAGCCGCACCAACATAATAGGGATACAGAAACACCGTGGCCCCTTTCTTTGAGATAACTCTGCACTATTGCGAGCTGCAAATGCCACTTCCAGCTTAGCTGTGCAGAAGAAGAACAACAAGAAGAAGAAATATCTCGAAATATGTCCGTCAGGCCCCTTCCCTTGAGATATATCTGCAAATATCTCGGAAACAAAGCGAGCTATGGCAAAATGTTAAGAGACCTTTTTTGTAGAGAATTATGTTTCCTACAATTTGCGTTCTCTGATATTTTCTGATCAGAAGCGTAGTTTTCGAGATATATCGAGATATTTAAAAGTTCCGAAGCCGCACCAACATAATAGAGATACAGAAACACCGTGGCCCCTTTCCTTGAGATAACTCTGCACTATTGCGACCTGCAAATGCCACTTCCAGCTTAGCTGTACAGAAGAAGAACAACAAGAAGAAGAAATATCTCGAAATATGTCCGTCAGGCCCCTTCCCTTGAGATAAATCTGCAAATGTCTCCGAAACGAAGCGAGCTATGGCAAAATGTTAAGAGACCTTTTTTGTAGAGAATTAAGTTTTCTACTTTTTATGTTCCATGATATTTTTTGATCAGATGCGTAGTTCTCGAGATATATCAAGATATTTAAAAGTTCTGAAGCTGCACCAACGTAATAGAGATACAGAAACACCGTGGCCCCTTTCTTTGAGATAACTCTGCACTAGTGCGAGCCGCAAATGCCACTTCCAGCTTAGCTGTGCAGAAGAAGAACAACAAGAAGAAGAAATATCTGGAAATATGTCCGTTAGGCCCCTTCCCTTGAGATATATCTGCAAATATCTCGGAAACGAAGCGAGCTATGGCAAAATGTTGAGAGACCTTTGTAGTAGAGAATTAAGTTTCCTACAATTTATGTTCTATGATATTTTTTGATCAGAAGCGTAGTTTTCGAGATATATCGAGATATTTAAAAGTTCCGAAGCCGCACCAACATAATAGAGATACAGAAACACCGTGGCCCCTTTCTTTGAGATAACACTGCACTAGTGCGAGCCGCAAATGCCACTTCCAGCTTAGCTGTGCAGAAGAAGAACAACAAGAAGAAGAAATATCTCGAAATATGTCCGTCAGGCCCCTTCCCTTGAGATAAATCTGCAAATATCTCGGAAACGAAGCGAGCTATGGCAAAATGTTAAGAGACGTTTTTTGTAGAGAATTAAGTTTCCTACTTTTTATGTTCTATGATATTTTTTGATCAGATGCGTAGTTCTCGAGATATATCAAGATATTTAAAAGTTCCGAAGCCGCACCAACATAATAGAGATACAGAAACACCGTGGCCCCTTTCTTTGAGATAACTCTGCACTAGTGCGAGCCGCAAATGCCACTTCCAGCTTAGCTGTGCAGAAGAAGAACAACAAGAAGAAATATCTCGAAATATGTCCGTCAGGCCCCGTCCCTTGAGATAAATCTGCAAATATCTCGGAAACGAAGCGAGCTATGGCAAAATGTTAAGAGACCTTTCTTGTAGAGAATTAAGTTGCCTACTTTTGATGTAGTATGATATTTTTTGATCAGATGCGTAGTTCTCGAGATATATCAAGATATTTAAAAGTTCCGAAGCCGCACCAACATAATAGAGATACAGAAACACCGTGGCCCCTTTCTTTGAGATAACTCTGCACTATTGCGAGCTGGAAATGCCACTTCCAGTCTAGCTGTGCAGAAGAAGAACAACAAGAAGAAGAAATATCTCGAAATATGTCCGTCAGGACCCTTCCCTTGAGATAAATCTGCAAATATCTCGGAAACGAAGCGAGCTATGGCAAAATGTTAAGAGCCCTTTTTTGTAGAGAATTAAGTTTCCTACTTTTTATCTTCTATGATATTTTTTGATCAGATGCGTAGTTCTCGAGATATATCAAGATATTTAAAAGTTCCGAAGCCGCACCAACATAATAGAGATACAGAAACACCGTGGCCCCTCTCTTTGAGATAACTCTGCACTATTGCGAGCTGGAAATGCCACTTCCAGTTTAGCTGTGCAGAAGAAGAACAACAAGAAGAAATATCTCGAAATATGTCCGTCAGGCCCCTTCCCTTGAGATAAATCTGCAAATATCTCGGAAACGAAGCGAGCTATGGCAAAATGTTAAGAGACCTTTTTTGTAGAGAATTAAGTTTCCTACTTTTTATGTTCTATGATATTTTTTGATCAGATGCGTAGTTCTCGAGATATATCAAGGTATTTAAAAGTTCCGAAGCCGCACCAACATAATAGAGATACAGAAACACCGTGGCCCCTTTCTTTGAGATAACTCTGCACTAGTGCGAGCCGCAAATGCCACTTCCAGCTTAGCTGTGCAGAAGAAGAACAACAAGAAGAAATATCTCGAAATATGTCAGTCAGGCCCCGTCCCTTGAGATAAATCTGCAAATATCTCGGAAACGAAGCGAGCTATGGCAAAATGTTAAGAGACCTTTCTTGTAGAGAATTAAGTTGCCTACTTTTGATGTAGTATGATATTTTTTGATCAGATGCGTAGTTCTCGAGATATATCAAGATATTTAAAAGTTCCGAAGCCGCACCAACGTAATAGAGATACAGAAACACCGTGGCCCCTTTCTTTGAGATAACTCTGCACTATTGCGAGCTGGAAATGCCACTTCCAGTTTAGCTGTGCAGAAGAAGAACAACAAGAAGAAGAAATATCTCGAAATATGTCCGTCAGGCCCCTTCCCTTGAGATAAATCTGCAAATATCTCGGAAACGAAGCGAGCTATGGCAAAATGTTAAGAGACCTTTTTTGTAGAGAATTATGTTTCCTACAATTTATGTTCTATGATATTTTTTGATCAGAAGCGTAGTTTTCGAGATATATCGAGATATTTAAAAGTTCCGAAGCCGCACCAACATAATAGAGATACAGAAACACCGTGGCCCCTTTCTTTGAGATAACACTGCACTAGTGCGAGCCGCAAATGCCACTTCCAGCTTAGCTGTGCAGAAGAAGAACAACAAGAAGAAGAAATATCTCGAAATATGTCCGTCAGGCCCCTTCCCTTGAGATAAATCTGCAAATATCTCGGAAACGAAGCGAGCTATGGCAAAATGTTAAGAGACCTTTGTAGTAGAGAATTAAGTTTCCTACTTTTTATGTTCTATGATATTTTTTGATCAGATGCGTAGTTCTCGAGATATATCAAGATATTTAAAAGTACCGAAGCCGCACCAACATAATAGGGATACAGAAACACCGTGGCCCCTTTCTTTGAGATAACTCTGCACTATTGCGAGCTGCAAATGCCACTTCCAGCATAGCTGTGCAGAAGAAGAACAACAAGAAGAAGAAATATCTCGAAATATGTCCGTCAGGCCCCTTCCCTTGAGATATATCTGCAAATATCTCGGAAACAAAGCGAGCTATGGCAAAATGTTAAGAGACCTTTTTTGTAGAGAATTATGTTTCCTACAATTTACGTTCTCTAATATTTTCTCATCAGAAGCGTAGTTTTCGAGATATATCGAGATATTTAAAAGTTCCGAAGCCGCACCAACATAATAGAGATACAGAAACACCGTGGCCCGTTTCCTTGAGATAACTCTGCACTATTGCGACCTGCAAATGCCACTTCCAGCTTAGCTGTACAGAAGAAGAACAACAAGAAGAAGAAATATCTCGAAATATGTCCGTCAGGCCCCTTCCCTTGAGATAAATCTGCAAATATCTCGGTAACGAAGCGAGCTATGGCAAAATGTTAAGAGACCTTTTTTGTAGAGAATTAAGTTTTCTACTTTTTATGTTCCATGATATTTTTTGATCAGATGCGTAGTTCTCGAGATATATCAAGATATTTAAAAGTTCTGAAGCTGCACCAACATAATAGAGATACAGAAACACCGTGGCCCCTTTCTTTGAGATAACTCTGCACTAGTGCGAGCCGCAAATGCCACTTCCAGCTTAGCTGTGCAGAAGAAGAACAACAAGAAGAAGAAATATCTGGAAATATGTCCGTTAGGCCCCTTCCCTTGAGATATATCTGCAAATATCTCGGAAACGAAGCGAGCTATGGCAAAATGTTGAGAGACCTGTGTTGTAGAGAATTAAGTTTCCTACAATTTATGTTCTATGATATTTTTTGATCAGAAGCGTAGTTTTCGAGATATATCGAGATATTTAAAAGTTCCGAAGCCGCACCAACATAATAGAGATACAGAAACACCGTGGCCCCTTTCTTTGAGATTACACTGCACTAGTGCGAGCCGCAAATGCCACTTCCAGCTTAGCTGTGAAGAAGAAGAACAACAAGAAGAAGAAGTATCTCGAAATATGTCCGTCAGGCCCCTTCCCTTGAGATAAATCTGCAAATATCTCGGAAACGAAGCGAGCTATGGCAAAATGTTAAGAGACTTTTTTGTAGAGAATTAAGTTTCCTACTTTTTATGTTCTATGATATTTTTTGATCAGATGCGTAGTTCTCGAGATATATCAAGATATTTAAAAGTTCCGAAGCCGCACCAACATAATAGGGATACAGAAACACCGTGGCCCCTTTCTTTGTGATAACTCTGCACTATTGCGAGCTGCAAATGCCACTTCCAGCTTAGCTGTGCAGAAGAAGAACAACAAGAAGAAGAAATATCTCGAAATATGTCCGTCAGGCCCCTTCCCTTGAGATATATCTGCAAATATCTCGGAAACGAAGCGAGCTATGGCAAAATGTTAAGAGACCTTTTTTGTAGAGAATTATGTTTCCTACAATTTGCGTTCTCTGATATTTTCTGATCAGAAGCGTAGTTTTCGAGATATATCGAGATATTTAAAAGTTCCGAAGCCGCACCAACATAATAGAGATACAGAAACACCGTGGCCCCTTTCCTTGAGATAACTCTGCACTATTGCGACCTGCAAATGCCACTTCCAGCTTAGCTGTACAGAAGAAGAACAACAAGAAGAAGAAATATCTCGAAATATGTCCGTCAGGCCCCTTCCCTTGAGATAAATCTGCAAATGTCTCCGAAACGAAGCGAGCTATGGCAAAATGTTAAGAGACCTTTTTTGTAGAGAATTAAGTTTTCTACTTTTTATGTTCCATGATATTTTTTGATCAGATGCGTAGTTCTCGAGATATATCAAGATATTTAAAAGTTCTGAAGCTGCACCAACGTAATAGAGATACAGAAACACCGTGGCCCCTTTCTTTGAGATAACTCTGCACTAGTGCGAGCCGCAAATGCCACTTCCAGCTTAGCTGTGCAGAAGAAGAACAACAAGAAGAAGAAATATCTGGAAATATGTCCGTTAGGCCCCTTCCCTTGAGATATATCTGCAAATATCTCGGAAACGAAGCGAGCTATGGCAAAATGTTGAGAGACCTTTGTAGTAGAGAATTAAGTTTCCTACAATTTATGATCTATGATATTTTTGGATCAGAAGCGTAGTTTTCGAGATATATCGAGATATTTAAAAGTTCCGAAGCCGCACCAACATAATAGAGATACAGAAACACCGTGGCCCCTTTCTTTGAGATAACACTGCACTAGTGCGAGCCGCAAATGCCACTTCCAGCTTAGCTGTGCAGAAGAAGAACAACAAGAAGAAGAAATATCTCGAAATATGTCCGTCAGGCCCCTTCCCTTGAGATAAATCTGCAAATATCTCGGAAACGAAGCGAGCTATGGCAAAATGTTAAGAGACCTTTGTAGTAGAGAATTAAGTTTCCTACTTTTTATGTTCTATGATATTTTTTGATCAGATGCGTAGTTCTCGAGATATATCAAGATATTTAAAAGTTCCGAAGCCGCACCAACATAATAGGGATACAGAAACACCGTGGCCCCTTTCTTTGAGATAACTCTGCACTATTGCGAGCTGCAAATGCCACTTCCAGCTTAGCTGTGCAGAAGAAGAACAACAAGAAGAAGAAATATCTCGAAATATGTCCGTCAGGCCCCTTCCCTTGAGATATATCTGCAAATATCTCGGAAACAAAGCGAGCTATGGCAAAATGTTAAGAGACCTTTTTTGTAGAGAATTATGTTTCCTACAATTTGCGTTCTCTGATATTTTCTGATCAGAAGCGTAGTTTTCGAGATATATCGAGATATTTAAAAGTTCCGAAGCCGCACCAACATAATAGAGATACAGAAACACCGTGGCCCCTTTCCTTGAGATAACTCTGCACTATTGCGACCTGCAAATGCCACTTCCAGCTTAGCTGTACAGAAGAAGAACAACAAGAAGAAGAAATATCTCGAAATATGTCCGTCAGGCCCCTTCCCTTGAGATAAATCTGCAAATGTCTCCGAAACGAAGCGAGCTATGGCAAAATGTTAAGAGACCTTTTTTGTAGAGAATTAAGTTTTCTACTTTTTATGTTCCATGATATTTTTTGATCAGATGCGTAGTTCTCGAGATATATCAAGATATTTAAAAGTTCTGAAGCTGCACCAACGTAATAGAGATACAGAAACACCGTGGCCCCTTTCTTTGAGATAACTCTGCACTAGTGCGAGCCGCAAATGCCACTTCCAGCTTAGCTGTGCAGAAGAAGAACAACAAGAAGAAGAAATATCTGGAAATATGTCCGTTAGGCCCCTTCCCTTGAGATATATCTGCAAATATCTCGGAAACGAAGCGAGCTATGGCAAAATGTTGAGAGACCTTTGTAGTAGAGAATTAAGTTTCCTACAATTTATGTTCTATGATATTTTTTGATCAGAAGCGTAGTTTTCGAGATATATCGAGATATTTAAAAGTTCCGAAGCCGCACCAACATAATAGAGATACAGAAACACCGTGGCCCCTTTCTTTGAGATAACACTGCACTAGTGCGAGCCGCAAATGCCACTTCCAGCTTAGCTGTGCAGAAGAAGAACAACAAGAAGAAGAAATATCTCGAAATATGTCCGTCAGGCCCCTTCCCTTGAGATAAATCTGCAAATATCTCGGAAACGAAGCGAGCTATGGCAAAATGTTAAGAGACGTTTTTTGTAGAGAATTAAGTTTCCTACTTTTTATGTTCTATGATATTTTTTGATCAGATGCGTAGTTCTCGAGATATATCAAGATATTTAAAAGTTCCGAAGCCGCACCAACATAATAGAGATACAGAAACACCGTGGCCCCTTTCTTTGAGATAACTCTGCACTAGTGCGAGCCGCAAATGCCACTTCCAGCTTAGCTGTGCAGAAGAAGAACAACAAGAAGAAATATCTCGAAATATGTCCGTCAGGCCCCGTCCCTTGAGATAAATCTGCAAATATCTCGGAAACGAAGCGAGCTATGGCAAAATGTTAAGAGACCTTTCTTGTAGAGAATTAAGTTGCCTACTTTTGATGTAGTATGATATTTTTTGATCAGATGCGTAGTTCTCGAGATATATCAAGATATTTAAAAGTTCCGAAGCCGCACCAACATAATAGAGATACAGAAACACCGTGGCCCCTTTCTTTGAGATAACTCTGCACTATTGCGAGCTGGAAATGCCACTTCCAGTCTAGCTGTGCAGAAGAAGAACAACAAGAAGAAGAAATATCTCGAAATATGTCCGTCAGGACCCTTCCCTTGAGATAAATCTGCAAATATCTCGGAAACGAAGCGAGCTATGGCAAAATGTTAAGAGCCCTTTTTTGTAGAGAATTAAGTTTCCTACTTTTTATCTTCTATGATATTTTTTGATCAGATGCGTAGTTCTCGAGATATATCAAGATATTTAAAAGTTCCGAAGCCGCACCAACATAATAGAGATACAGAAACACCGTGGCCCCTCTCTTTGAGATAACTCTGCACTATTGCGAGCTGGAAATGCCACTTCCAGTTTAGCTGTGCAGAAGAAGAACAACAAGAAGAAATATCTCGAAATATGTCCGTCAGGCCCCTTCCCTTGAGATAAATCTGCAAATATCTCGGAAACGAAGCGAGCTATGGCAAAATGTTAAGAGACCTTTTTTGTAGAGAATTAAGTTTCCTACTTTTTATGTTCTATGATATTTTTTGATCAGATGCGTAGTTCTCGAGATATATCAAGGTATTTAAAAGTTCCGAAGCCGCACCAACATAATAGAGATACAGAAACACCGTGGCCCCTTTCTTTGAGATAACTCTGCACTAGTGCGAGCCGCAAATGCCACTTCCAGCTTAGCTGTGCAGAAGAAGAACAACAAGAAGAAATATCTCGAAATATGTCAGTCAGGCCCCGTCCCTTGAGATAAATCTGCAAATATCTCGGAAACGAAGCGAGCTATGGCAAAATGTTAAGAGACCTTTCTTGTAGAGAATTAAGTTGCCTACTTTTGATGTAGTATGATATTTTTTGATCAGATGCGTAGTTCTCGAGATATATCAAGATATTTAAAAGTTCCGAAGCCGCACCAACGTAATAGAGATACAGAAACACCGTGGCCCCTTTCTTTGAGATAACTCTGCACTATTGCGAGCTGGAAATGCCACTTCCAGTTTAGCTGTGCAGAAGAAGAACAACAAGAAGAAGAAATATCTCGAAATATGTCCGTCAGGCCCCTTCCCTTGAGATAAATCTGCAAATATCTCGGAAACGAAGCGAGCTATGGCAAAATGTTAAGAGACCTTTTTTGTAGAGAATTATGTTTCCTACAATTTATGTTCTATGATATTTTTTGATCAGATGCGTAGTTCTGGAGATATATCAAGATATTTAAAAGTTCCGAAGCCGCACCAACATAATAGAGATACAGAAACACCGTGGCCCCTTTCTTTGAGATAACACTGCACTAGTGCGAGCCGCAAATGCCACTTCCAGCTTAGCTGTGCAGAAGAAGAACAACAAGAAGAAGAAATATCTCGAAATATGTCCGTCAGGCCCCTTCCCTTGAGATAAATCTGCAAATATCTCGGAAACGAAGCGAGCTATGGCAAAATGTTAAGAGACCTTTGTAGTAGAGAATTAAGTTTCCTACTTTTTATGTTCTATGATATTTTTTGATCAGATGCGTAGTTCTCGAGATATATCAAGATATTTAAAAGTACCGAAGCCGCACCAACATAATAGGGATACAGAAACACCGTGGCCCCTTTCTTTGAGATAACTCTGCACTATTGCGAGCTGCAAATGCCACTTCCAGCATAGCTGTGCAGAAGAAGAACAACAAGAAGAAGAAATATCTCGAAATATGTCCGTCAGGCCCCTTCCCTTGAGATATATCTGCAAATATCTCGGAAACAAAGCGAGCTATGGCAAAATGTTAAGAGACCTTTTTTGTAGAGAATTATGTTTCCTACAATTTACGTTCTCTAATATTTTCTCATCAGAAGCGTAGTTTTCGAGATATATCGAGATATTTAAAAGTTCCGAAGCCGCACCAACATAATAGAGATACAGAAACACCGTGGCCCGTTTCCTTGAGATAACTCTGCACTATTGCGACCTGCAAATGCCACTTCCAGCTTAGCTGTACAGAAGAAGAACAACAAGAAGAAGAAATATCTCGAAATATGTCCGTCAGGCCCCTTCCCTTGAGATAAATCTGCAAATATCTCGGTAACGAAGCGAGCTATGGCAAAATGTTAAGAGACCTTTTTTGTAGAGAATTAAGTTTTCTACTTTTTATGTTCCATGATATTTTTTGATCAGATGCGTAGTTCTCGAGATATATCAAGATATTTAAAAGTTCTGAAGCTGCACCAACATAATAGAGATACAGAAACACCGTGGCCCCTTTCTTTGAGATAACTCTGCACTAGTGCGAGCCGCAAATGCCACTTCCAGCTTAGCTGTGCAGAAGAAGAACAACAAGAAGAAGAAATATCTGGAAATATGTCCGTTAGGCCCCTTCCCTTGAGATATATCTGCAAATATCTCGGAAACGAAGCGAGCTATGGCAAAATGTTGAGAGACCTGTGTTGTAGAGAATTAAGTTTCCTACAATTTATGTTCTATGATATTTTTTGATCAGAAGCGTAGTTTTCGAGATATATCGAGATATTTAAAAGTTCCGAAGCCGCACCAACATAATAGAGATACAGAAACACCGTGGCCCCTTTCTTTGAGATAACACTGCACTAGTGCGAGCCGCAAATGCCACTTCCAGCTTAGCTGTGCAGAAGAAGAACAACAAGAAGAAGAAATATCTCGAAATATGTCCGTCAGGCCCCTTCCCTTGAGATAAATCTGCAAATATCTCGGAAACGAAGCGAGCTATGGCAAAATGTTAAGAGACGTTTTTTGTAGAGAATTAAGTTTCCTACTTTTTATGTTCTATGATATTTTTTGATCAGATGCGTAGTTCTCGAGATATATCAAGATATTTAAAAGTTCCGAAGCCGCACCAACATAATAGAGATTCAGAAACACCGTGGCCCCTTTCTTTGAGATAACTCTGCACTAGTGCGAGCCGCAAATGCCACTTCCAGCTTAGCTGTGCAGAAGAAGAACAACAAGAAGAAATATCTCGAAATATGTCCGTCAGGCCCCGTCCCTTGAGATAAATCTGCAAATATCTCGGAAACGAAGCGAGCTATGGCAAAATGTTAAGAGACCTTTCTTGTAGAGAATTAAGTTGCCTACTTTTGATGTAGTATGATATTTTTTGATCAGATGCGTAGTTCTCGAGATATATCAAGATATTTAAAAGTTCCGAAGCCGCACCAACATAATAGAGATACAGAAACACCGTGGCCCCTTTCTTTGAGATAACTCTGCACTATTGCGAGCTGGAAATGCCACTTCCAGTCTAGCTGTGCAGAAGAAGAACAACAAGAAGAAGAAATATCTCGAAATATGTCCGTCAGGACCCTTCCCTTGAGATAAATCTGCAAATATCTCGGAAACGAAGCGAGCTATGGCAAAATGTTAAGAGCCCTTTTTTGTAGAGAATTAAGTTTCCTACTTTTTATCTTCTATGATATTTTTTGATCAGATGCGTAGTTCTCGAGATATATCAAGATATTTAAAAGTTCCGAAGCCGCACCAACATAATAGAGATACAGAAACACCGTGGCCCCTCTCTTTGAGATAACTCTGCACTATTGCGAGCTGGAAATGCCACTTCCAGTTTAGCTGTGCAGAAGAAGAACAACAAGAAGAAATATCTCGAAATATGTCCGTCAGGCCCCTTCCCTTGAGATAAATCTGCAAATATCTCGGAAACGAAGCGAGCTATGGCAAAATGTTAAGAGACCTTTTTTGTAGAGAATTAAGTTTCCTACTTTTTATGTTCTATGATATTTTTTGATCAGATGCGTAGTTCTCGAGATATATCAAGATATTTAAAAGTTCCGAAGCCGCACCAACATAATAGAGATTCAGAAACACCGTGGCCCCTTTCTTTGAGATAACTCTGCACTAGTGCGAGCCGCAAATGCCACTTCCAGCTTAGCTGTGCAGAAGAAGAACAACAAGAAGAAATATCTCGAAATATGTCCGTCAGGCCCCGTCCCTTGAGATAAATCTGCAAATATCTCGGAAACGAAGCGAGCTATGGCAAAATGTTAAGAGACCTTTCTTGTAGAGAATTAAGTTGCCTACTTTTGATGTAGTATGATATTTTTTGATCAGATGCGTAGTTCTCGAGATACATCAAGATATTTAAAAGTTCCGAAGCCGCACCAACATAATAGAGATACAGAAACACCGTGGCCCCTTTCTTTGAGATAACTCTGCACTATTGCGAGCTGGAAATGCCACTTCCAGTCTAGCTGTGCAGAAGAAGAACAACAAGAAGAAGAAATATCTCGAAATATGTCCGTCAGGACCCTTCCCTTGAGATAAATCTGCAAATATCTCGGAAACGAAGCGAGCTATGGCAAAATGTTAAGAGCCCTTTTTTGTAGAGAATTAAGTTTCCTACTTTTTATCTTCTATGATATTTTTTGATCAGATGCGTAGTTCTCGAGATATATCAAGATATTTAAAAGTTCCGAAGCCGCACCAACATAATAGAGATACAGAAACACCGTGGCCCCTCTCTTTGAGATAACTCTGCACTATTGCGAGCTGGAAATGCCACTTCCAGTTTAGCTGTGCAGAAGAAGAACAACAAGAAGAAATATCTCGAAATATGTCCGTCAGGCCCCTTCCCTTGAGATAAATCTGCAAATATCTCGGAAACGAAGCGAGCTATGGCAAAATGTTAAGAGACCTTTTTTGTAGAGAATTAAGTTTCCTACTTTTTATGTTCTATGATATTTTTTGATCAGATGCGTAGTTCTCGAGATATATCAAGGTATTTAAAAGTTCCGAAGCCGCACCAACATAATAGAGATACAGAAACACCGTGGCCCCTTTCTTTGAGATAACTCTGCACTAGTGCGAGCCGCAAATGCCACTTCCAGCTTAGCTGTGCAGAAGAAGAACAACAAGAAGAAATATCTCGAAATATGTCAGTCAGGCCCCGTCCCTTGAGATAAATCTGCAAATATCTCGGAAACGAAGCGAGCTATGGCAAAATGTTAAGAGACCTTTCTTGTAGAGAATTAAGTTGCCTACTTTTGATGTAGTATGATATTTTTTGATCAGATGCGTAGTTCTCGAGATATATCAAGATATTTAAAAGTTCCGAAGCCGCACCAACGTAATAGAGATACAGAAACACCGTGGCCCCTTTCTTTGAGATAACTCTGCACTATTGCGAGCTGGAAATGCCACTTCCAGTTTAGCTGTGCAGAAGAAGAACAACAAGAAGAAGAAATATCTCGAAATATGTCCGTCAGGCCCCTTCCCTTGAGATATATCTGCAAATATCTCGGAAACGAAGCGAGCTATGGCAAAATGTTAAGAGACCTTTTTTGTAGAGAATTATGTTTCCTACAATTTATGTTCTATGATATTTTTTGATCAGAAGCGTAGTTTTCGAGATATATCGAGATATTTAAAAGTTCCGAAGCCGCACCAACATAATAGAGATACAGAAACACCGTGGCCCCTTTCTTTGGGATAACTCTGCACTATTGCGAGCTGGAAATGCCACTTCCAGTCTAGCTGTGCAGAAGAAGAACAACAAGAAGAAGAAATATCTCGAAATATGTCCGTCAGGACCCTTCCCTTGAGATAAATCTGCAAATATCTCGGAAACGAAGCGAGCTATGGCAAAATGTTAAGAGCCCTTTTTTGTAGAGAATTAAGTTTCCTACTTTTTATCTTCTATGATATTTTTTGATCAGATGCGTAGTTCTCGAGATATATCAAGATATTTAAAAGTTCCGAAGCCGCACCAACATAATAGAGATACAGAAACACCGTGGCCCCTCTCTTTGAGATAACTCTGCACTATTGCGAGCTGGAAATGCCACTTCCAGTTTAGCTGTGCAGAAGAAGAACAACAAGAAGAAATATCTCGAAATATGTCCGTCAGGCCCCTTCCCTTGAGATAAATCTGCAAATATCTCGGAAACGAAGCGAGCTATGGCAAAATGTTAAGAGACCTTTTTTGTAGAGAATTAAGTTTCCTACTTTTTATGTTCTATGATATTTTTTGATCAGATGCGTAGTTCTCGAGATATATCAAGGTATTTAAAAGTTCCGAAGCCGCACCAACATAATAGAGATACAGAAACACCGTGGCCCCTTTCTTTGAGATAACTCTGCACTAGTGCGAGCCGCAAATGCCACTTCCAGCTTAGCTGTGCAGAAGAAGAACAACAAGAAGAAATATCTCGAAATATGTCAGTCAGGCCCCGTCCCTTGAGATAAATCTGCAAATATCTCGGAAACGAAGCGAGCTATGGCAAAATGTTAAGAGACCTTTCTTGTAGAGAATTAAGTTGCCTACTTTTGATGTAGTATGATATTTTTTGATCAGATGCGTAGTTCTCGAGATATATCAAGATATTTAAAAGTTCCGAAGCCGCACCAACGTAATAGAGATACAGAAACACCGTGGCCCCTTTCTTTGAGATAACTCTGCACTATTGCGAGCTGGAAATGCCACTTCCAGTTTAGCTGTGCAGAAGAAGAACAACAAGAAGAAGAAATATCTCGAAATATGTCCGTCAGGCCCCTTCCCTTGAGATATATCTGCAAATATCTCGGAAACGAAGCGAGCTATGGCAAAATGTTAAGAGACCTTTTTTGTAGAGAATTATGTTTCCTACAATTTATGTTCTATGATATTTTTTGATCAGAAGCGTAGTTTTCGAGATATATCGAGATATTTAAAAGTTCCGAAGCCGCACCAACATAATAGAGATACAGAAACACCGTGGCCCCTTTCTTTGGGATAACTCTGCACTATTGCGAGCTGGAAATGCCACTTCCAGTCTAGCTGTGCAGAAGAAGAACAACAAGAAGAAGAAATATCTCGAAATATGTCCGTCAGGCCCGTTCCTTTGAGCTGAATCTGCAAATATCTCGGAAACGAAGCGAGCTATGGCAAAATGTTAAGAGACGTTTTTTGTAGAGAATTTTGTTTCCTACAATTCATGTTCTATGATATTTTTTGATCAGAAGCGTAGTTTTCGAGATATATCGAGATATTTAAAAGTTCCGAAGCCGCACCAACATAATAGAGATACAGAAACACCGTGGCCCCTTTCTTTGAGATAACTCTGCACTAGTGCGAGCCGCAAATGCCACTTCCAGCTTAGCTGTGCAGAAGAAGAACAACAAGAAGAAATATCTCGAAATATGTCCGTCAGGCCCCGTCCCTTGAGATAAATCTGCAAATATCTCGGAAACGAAGCGAGCTATGGCAAAATGTTAAGAGACCTTTCTTGTAGAGAATTAAGTTGCCTACTTTTGATGTAGTATGATGTTTTTTGATCAGATGCGTAGTTCTCGAGATATATCAAGATATTTAAAAGTTCCGAAGCCGCACCAACGTAATAGAGATACAGAAACACCGTGGCCCCTTTCTTTGAGATAACTCTGCACTATTGCGAGCTGGAAATGCCACTTCCAGTTTAGCTGTGCAGAAGAAGAACAACAAGAAGAAGAAATATCTCGAAATATGTCCGTCAGGCCCCTTCCCTTGAGATAAATCTGCAAATATCTCGGAAACGAAGCGAGCTATGGCAAAATGTTAAGAGACCTTTTTTGTAGAGAATTATGTTTCCTACAATTTATGTTCTATGATATTTTTTGATCAGAAGCGTAGTTTTCGAGATATATCGAGATATTTAAAAGTTCCGAAGCCGCACCAACATAATAGAGATACAGAAACACCGTGGCCCCTTTCTTTGGGATAACTCTGCACTATTGCGAGCTGGAAATGCCACTTCCAGTCTAGCTGTGCAGAAGAAGAACAACAAGAAGAAGAAATATCTCGAAATATGTCCGTCAGGCCCGTTCCTTTGAGCTGAATCTGCAAATATCTCGGAAACGAAGCGAGCTATGGCAAAATGTTAAGAGACGTTTTTTGTAGAGAATTTTGTTTCCTACAATTCATGTTCTATGATATTTTTTGATCAGAAGCGTAGTTTTCGAGATATATCGAGATATTTAAAAGTTCCGAAGCCGCACCAACATAATAGAGATACAGAAACACCGTGGCCCCTTTCTTTGAGATAACTCTGCACTAGTGCGAGCCGCAAATGCCACTTCCAGCTTAGCTGTGCAGAAGAAGAACAACAAGAAGAAGAAATATCTCGAAATATGTCCGTCAGGCCCCTTCCCTTGAGATAAATCTGCAAATATCTCGGAAACGAAGCGAGCTATGGCAAAATGTTAAGAGACGTTTTTTGTAGAGAATTAAGTTTCCTACTTTTTATGTTCTATGATATTTTTTGATCAGATGCGTAGTTCTCGAGATATATCAAGATATTTAAAAGTTCCGAAGCCGCACCAACATAATAGAGATACAGAAACACCGTGGCCCCTTTCTTTGAGATAACTCTGCACTAGTGCGAGCCGCAAATGCCACTTCCAGCTTAGCTGTGCAGAAGAAGAACAACAAGAAGAAATATCTCGAAATATGTCCGTCAGGCCCCGTCCCTTGAGATAAATCTGCAAATATCTCGGAAACGAAGCGAGCTATGGCAAAATGTTAAGAGACCTTTCTTGTAGAGAATTAAGTTGCCTACTTTTGATGTAGTATGATATTTTTTGATCAGATGCGTAGTTCTCGAGATATATCAAGATATTTAAAAGTTCCGAAGCCGCACCAACATAATAGAGATACAGAAACACCGTGGCCCCTTTCTTTGAGATAACTCTGCACTATTGCGAGCTGGAAATGCCACTTCCAGTCTAGCTGTGCAGAAGAAGAACAACAAGAAGAAGAAATATCTCGAAATATGTCCGTCAGGACCCTTCCCTTGAGATAAATCTGCAAATATCTCGGAAACGAAGCGAGCTATGGCAAAATGTTAAGAGCCCTTTTTTGTAGAGAATTAAGTTTCCTACTTTTTATCTTCTATGATATTTTTTGATCAGATGCGTAGTTCTCGAGATATATCAAGATATTTAAAAGTTCCGAAGCCGCACCAACATAATAGAGATACAGAAACACCGTGGCCCCTCTCTTTGAGATAACTCTGCACTATTGCGAGCTGGAAATGCCACTTTCAGTTTAGCTGTGCAGAAGAAGAACAACAAGAAGAAATATCTCGAAATATGTCCGTCAGGCCCCTTCCCTTGAGATAAATCTACAAATATCTCGGAAACGAAGCGAGCTATGGCAAAATGTTAAGAGACCTTTTTTGTAGAGAATTAAGTTTCCTACTTTTTATGTTCTATGATATTTTTTGATCAGATGCGTAGTTCTCGAGATATATCAAGGTATTTAAAAGTTCCGAAGCCGCACCAACATAATAGAGATACAGAAACACCGTGGCCCCTTTCTTTGAGATAACTCTGCACTAGTGCGAGCCGCAAATGCCACTTCCAGCTTAGCTGTGCAGAAGAAGAACAACAAGAAGAAATATCTCGAAATATGTCCGTCAGGCCCCGTCCCTTGAGATAAATCTGCAAATATCTCGGAAACGAAGCGAGCTATGGCAAAATGTTAAGAGACCTTTCTTGTAGAGAATTAAGTTGCCTACTTTTGATGTAGTATGATATTTTTTGATCAGATGCGTAGTTCTCGAGATATATCAAGATATTTAAAAGTTCCGAAGCCGCACCAACGTAATAGAGATACAGAAACACCGTGGCCCCTTTCTTTGAGATAACTCTGCACTATTGCGAGCTGGAAATGCCACTTCCAGTTTAGCTGTGCAGAAGAAGAACAACAAGAAGAAGAAATATCTCGAAATATGTCCGTCAGGCCCCTTCCCTTGAGATAAATCTGCAAATATCTCGGAAACGAAGCGAGCTATGGCAAAATGTTAAGAGACCTTTTTTGTAGAGAATTATGTTTCCTACAATTTATGTTCTATGATATTTTTTGATCAGAAGCGTAGTTTTCGAGATATATCGAGATATTTAAAAGTTCCGAAGCCGCACCAACATAATAGAGATACAGAAACACCGTGGCCCCTTTCTTTGGGATAACTCTGCACTATTGCGAGCTGGAAATGCCACTTCCAGTCTAGCTGTGCAGAAGAAGAACAACAAGAAGAAGAAATATCTCGAAATATGTCCGTCAGGCCCGTTCCTTTGAGCTGAATCTGCAAATATCTCGGAAACGAAGCGAGCTATGGCAAAATGTTAAGAGACGTTTTTTGTAGAGAATTTTGTTTCCTACAATTCATCTTCTATGATATTTTTTGATCAGAAGCGTAGTTTTCGAGATATATCGAGATATTTAAAAGTTCCGAAGCCGCACCAACATAATAGAGATACAGAAACACCGTGGCCCCTTTCTTTGAGATAACTCTGCACTAGTGCGAGCCGCAAATGCCACTTCCAGCTTAGCTGTGCAGAAGAAGAACAACAAGAAGAAGAAATATCTCGAAATATGTCCGTCAGGCCCCTTCCCTTGAGATAAATCTGCAAATATCTCGGAAACGAAGCGAGCTATGGCAAAATGTTAAGAGACCTTTTTTGTAGAGAATTAAGTTTCCTACTTTTTATATTCTATGATGTTTTTTGATGAGATGCGTAGTTCTCGAGATATATCAAGATATTTAAAAGTTCCGAAGCCGCACCAGCATAATAGAGATACAGAAACACCGTGGCCCCTTTCTTTGAGATAACTCTGCACTATTGCGAGCTGCAAATGCCACTTCCAGCTTAGCTGTGCAGAAGAAGAACAACAAGAAGAAGAAATATCGCGAAATATGTCCGTCAGGCCCCTTCCCTTGAGATAAATCTGCAAATATCTCGGAAACGAAGCGAGCTATGGCAAAATGTTAAGAGACCTTTTTTGTAGAGAATTAAGTTTCCTACTTTTTATGTTCTATGATATTTTTTGATCAGATGCGTAGTTCTCGAGATATATCAAGATATTTAAAAGTTCCGAAGCCGCACCAACATAATAGAGATACAGAAACACCGTGGCCCCTTTCTTTGAGATAACTCTGCACTATTGCGAGCTGTAAATGCCACTTCCAGCTTAGCTGTGCAGAAGAAGAACAACAAGAAGAAGGAATATCTCGAAATATGTCCGTCAGGCCCCTTCCCTTGAGATAAATCTGCAAATATCTCGGAAACGAAGCGAGCTATGGCAAAATGTTAAGAGACCTTATTTGTAGAGAATTAAGTTTCCTACTTTTTATGTTCTACGATATTTTTTGATCAGATGCGTAGTTCTCGAGATATATCAAGATATTTAAAAGTTCCGAAGTCGCACCAACATAATAGAGATACAGAAACACCGTGGCCCCTTTCTTTGAGATAACTCTGCACTCGTGCGAGCCGCAAATGCCACTTCCAGCTTAGCTGTGCAGAAGAAGAACAACAAGAAGAAGAAATATCTCGAAATATGTCCGTCAGGCCCCTTCCCTTGAGATAAATCTGCAAATATCTCGGAAACGAAGCGAGCTATGGCAAAATGTTAAGAGACGTTTTTTGTAGAGAATTATGTTTCCTACAATTTAGGTTCTATGAGATTTTTTGATCAGAAGCGTAGTTTTCGAGATATATCGAGATATTTAAAAGTTCCGAAGCCGCACCAACATAATAGAGATACAGAAACACCGTGGCCCCTTTCTTTGAGATAACTCTGCACTAGTGCGAGCCGCCAATGCCACTTCCAGTTTAGCTGTGCAGAAGAAGAACAACAAGAAGAAGAAATATCTCGAAATATGTCCGTCAGGCCCGTTCCTTTGAGCTGAATCTGCAAATATCTCGGAAACGAAGCGAGCTATGGCAAAATGTTAAGAGACGTTTTTTGTAGAGGATTATGTTTCCTACAAGTTATGTTCTATGATATTTTTTGATCAGAAGCGTAGTTTTCGAGATATATCGAGATATTTAAATGTTCCGAAGCCGCACCAACATAATAGAGGTACAGAAACACCGTGGCCTCCTTCTTTGAGATAACTCTGCACTATTGCGAGCTGCAAATGCCACTTCCAGCTTAGCTGTGCAGAAGAAGAACAACAAGAAGAAGAAATATCTCGAAATATGTCCGTCAGGCCCCTTCCCTTGAGATAAATCTGCAAATATCTCGGAAACGAAGCGAGCTACCGCAAAATGTTAAGAGACCTTTTTTCTAGAGAATTAAGTGTCCTACTTTTTATGTTCTCTGATATTTTTTGATCAGATGCGTAGTTCTCGAGATATATCAAGATATTTAAAAGTTCCGAAGCCGCACCAACATAATAGAGATACAGAAACACCGTGGCCCCTTTCTTTGAGATTACTCTGCACTATTGCGAGCTGTAAATGCCACTTCCAGCTTAGCTGTGCAGAAGAAGATCAACAAGAAGAAGGAATATCTCGAAATATGTCCGTCAGGCCCCTTCCCTTGAGATAAATCTGCAAATATCTCGGAAACGAAGCGAGCTATGGCAAAATGTTAAGAGACCTTATTTGTAGAGAATTAAGTTTCCTACTTTTTATGTTCTATGATATTTTTTGATCAGATGCGTAGTTCTCGAGATATATCAAGATATTTAAAAGTTCCGAAGCCGCACCAACATAATAGAGATACAGAAACACCGTGGCCCCTTCCTTAGAGATAACTCTGCACTATTGCGCGCTGCAAATGCCACTTCCAGCTTAGCTGTGCAGAAGAAGAACAACAAGAAGAAGAAATATCTCGAAATATGTCCGTCAGGCCCGTTCCTTTGAGCTGAATCTGCAAATATCTCGGAAACGAAGCGAGCTATGGCAAAATGTTAAGAGACGTTTTTTGTAGAGAATTATGTTTCCTACAAGTTATGTTCTATGATATTTTTTGATCAGAAGCGTAGTTTTCGAGATATATCGAGATATTTAAAAGTTCCGAAGCCGCACCAACATAATAGAGATACAGAAACACCGTGGCCCCTTTCTTTGAGATAACTCTGCACTAGTGCGAGCCGCAAATGCCACTTCCAGCTTAGCTGTGCAGAAGAAGAACAACAAGAAGAAGAAATATCTCGAAATATGTCCGTCAGGCCCCTTCCCTTGAGATAAATCTGCAAATATCTCGGAAACGAAGCGAGCTATGGCAAAATGTTAAGAGACCTTTTTTGTAGAGAATTAAGTTTCCTACTTTTTATATTCTATGATATTTTTTGATGAGATGCGTAGTTCTCGAGATATATCAAGATATTTAAAAGTTCCGAAGCCGCACCAGCATAATAGAGATACAGAAACACCGTGGCCCCTTTCTTTGAGATAACTCTGCACTATTGCGAGCTGCAAATGCCACTTCCAGCTTAGCTGTGCAGAAGAAGAACAACAAGAAGAAGAAATATCTCGAAATATGTCCGTCAGGCCCCTTCCCTTGAGATAAATCTGCAAATATCTCGGAAACGAAGCGAGCTATGGCAAAATGTTAAGAGACCTTTTTTGTAGAGAATTAAGTTTCCTACTTTTTATGTTCTATGATATTTTTTGATCAGATGCGTAGTTCTGGAGATATATCAAGATATTTAAAAGTTCCGAAGCCGCACCAACATAATAGAGATACAGAAACACCGTGGCCCCTTTCTTTGAGATAACTCTGCACTATTGCGAGCTGTAAATGCCACTTCCAGTTTAGCTGTGCAGAAGAAGAACAACAAGAAGAAATATCTCGAAATATGTCCGTCAGGCCCCTTCCCTTGAGATAAATCTGCAAATATCTCGGAAACGAAGCGAGCTATGGCAAAATGTTAAGAGACCTTTTTTGTAGAGAATTAAGTTTCCTACTTTTTATGTTCTATGATATTTTTTGATCAGATGCGTAGTTCTCGAGATATATCAAGGTATTTAAAAGTTCCGAAGCCGCACCAACATAATAGAGATACAGAAACACCGTGGCCCCTTTCTTTGAGATAACTCTGCACTAGTGCGAGCCGCAAATGCCACTTCCAGCTTAGCTGTGCAGAAGAAGAACAACAAGAAGAAATATCTCGAAATATGTCCGTCAGGCCCCGTCCCTTGAGATAAATCTGCAAATATCTCGGAAACGAAGCGAGCTATGGCAAAATGTTAAGAGACCTTTCTTGTAGAGAATTAAGTTGCCTACTTTTGATGTAGTATGATATTTTTTGATCAGATGCGTAGTTCTCGAGATATATCAAGATATTTAAAAGTTCCGAAGCCGCACCAACGTAATAGAGATACAGAAACACCGTGGCCCCTTTCTTTGAGATAACTCTGCACTATTGCGAGCTGGAAATGCCACTTCCAGTTTAGCTGTGCAGAAGAAGAACAACAAGAAGAAGAAATATCTCGAAATATGTCCGTCAGGCCCCTTCCCTTGAGATATATCTGCAAATATCTCGGAAACGAAGCGAGCTATGGCAAAATGTTAAGAGACCTTTTTTGTAGAGAATTATGTTTCCTACAATTTATGTTCTATGATATTTTTTGATCAGAAGCGTAGTTTTCGAGATATATCGAGATATTTAAAAGTTCCGAAGCCGCACCAACATAATAGAGATACAGAAACACCGTGGCCCCTTTCTTTGGGATAACTCTGCACTATTGCGAGCTGGAAATGCCACTTCCAGTCTAGCTGTGCAGAAGAAGAACAACAAGAAGAAGAAATATCTCGAAATATGTCCGTCAGGCCCGTTCCTTTGAGCTGAATCTGCAAATATCTCGGAAACGAAGCGAGCTATGGCAAAATGTTAAGAGACGTTTTTTGTAGAGAATTTTGTTTCCTACAATTCATGTTCTATGATATTTTTTGATCAGAAGCGTAGTTTTCGAGATATATCGAGATATTTAAAAGTTCCGAAGCCGCACCAACATAATAGAGATACAGAAACACCGTGGCCCCTTTCTTTGAGATAACTCTGCACTAGTGCGAGCCGCAAATGCCACTTCCAGCTTAGCTGTGCAGAAGAAGAACAACAAGAAGAAGAAATATCTCGAAATATGTCCGTCAGGCCCCTTCCCTTGAGATAAATCTGCAAATATCTCGGAAACGAAGCGAGCTATGGCAAAATGTTAAGAGACCTTTTTTGTAGAGAATTAAGTTTCCTACTTTTTATATTCTATGATATTTTTTGATGAGATGCGTAGTTCTCGAGATATATCAAGATATTTAAAAGTTCCGAAGCCGCACCAGCATAATAGAGATACAGAAACACCGTGGCCCCTTTCTTTGAGATAACTCTGCACTATTGCGAGCTGCAAATGCCACTTCCAGCTTAGCTGTGCAGAAGAAGAAATATCTCGAAATATTATCCGTCAGGCCCCTTCCCTTGAGATAAATCTGCAAATATCTCGGAAACGAAGCGATCTATGGCAAAATGTTAAGAGACCTTTTTTGTAGAGAATTAAGTTTCCTACTTTTTATGTTCTATGATATTTTTTGATCAGATGCGTAGTTCTGGAGATATATCAAGATATTTAAAAGTTCCGAAGCCGCACCAACATAATAGAGATACAGAAACACCGTGGCCCCTTTCTTTGAGATAACTCTGCACTATTGCGAGCTGTAAATGCCACTTCCAGCTTAGCTGTGCAGAAGAAGAACAACAAGAAGAAGGAATATCTCGAAATATGTCCGTCAGGCCCCTTCCCTTGAGATAAATCTGCAAATATCTCGGAAACGAAGCGAGCTATGGCAAAATGTTAAGAGACCTTATTTGTAGAGAATTAAGTTTCCTACTTTTTATGTTCTACGATATTTTTTGATCAGATGCGTAGTTCTCGAGATATATCAAGATATTTAAAAGTTCCGAAGTCGCACCAACATAATAGAGATACAGAAACACCGTGGCCCCTTTCCTTGAGATAACTCTGCACTCGTGCGAGCCGCAAATGCCACTTCCAGCTTAGCTGTGCAGAAGAAGAACAACAAGAAGAAGAAATATCGCGAAATATGTCCGTCAGGCCCCTTCCCTTGAGATAAATCTGCAAATATCTCGGAAACGAAGCGAGCTATGGCAAAATGTTAAGAGACCTTTTTTGTAGAGAATTAAGTTTCCTACTTTTTATGTTCTATGATATTTTTTGATCAGATGCGTAGTTCTCGAGATATATCAAGATATTTAAAAGTTCCGAAGCCGCACCAACATAATAGAGATACAGAAACACCGTGGCCCCTTTCCTTGAGATAACTCTGCACTATTGCGAGCTGTAAATGCCACTTCCAGCTTAGCTGTGCAGAAGAAGAACAACAAGAAGAAGAAATATCTCGAAATATGTCCGTCAGGCCCCTTCCCTTGAGATAAATCTGCAAATATCTCGGAAACGAAGCGAGCTATGGCAAAATGTTAAGAGACCTTTTTTGTAGAGAATTAAGTTTCCTACTTTTTATGTTCTATGATATTTTTTGATCAGATGCGTAGTTCTGGAGATATATCAAGATATTTAAAAGTTCCGAAGCCGCACCAACATAATAGAGATACAGAAACACCGTGGCCCCTTTCTTTGAGATAACTCTGCACTATTGCGAGCTGTAAATGCCACTTCCAGCTTAGCTGTGCAGAAGAAGAACAACAAGAAGAAGGAATATCTCGAAATATGTCGGTCAGGCCCCTTCCCTTGAGATAAATCTGCAAATATCTCGGAAACGAAGCGAGCTATGGCAAAATGTTAAGAGACCTTTTTTGTAGAGAATTAAGTTTCCTACTTTTTATATTCTATGATATTTTTTGATGAGATGCGTAGTTCTCGAGATATATCAAGATATTTAAAAGTTCCGAAGCCGCACCAGCATAATAGAGATACAGAAACACCGTGGCCCCTTTCTTTGAGATAACTCTGCACTATTGCGAGCTGCAAATGCCACTTCCAGCTTAGCTGTGCAGAAGAAGAAATATCTCGAAATATGTCCGTCAGGCCCCTTCCCTTGAGATAAATCTGCAAATATCTCGGAAACGAAGCGAGCTATGGCAAAATGTTAAGAGACCTTTTTTGTAGAGAATTAAGTTTCCTACTTTTTATGTTCTATGATATTTTTTGATCAGATGCGTAGTTCTGGAGATATATCAAGATATTTAAAAGTTCCGAAGCCGCACCAACATAATAGAGATACAGAAACACCGTGGCCCCTTTCTTTGAGATAACTCTGCACTATTGCGAGCTGTAAATGCCACTTCCAGCTTAGCTGTGCAGAAGAAGAACAACAAGAAGAAGGAATATCTCGAAATATGTCCGTCAGGCCCCTTCCCTTGAGATAAATCTGCAAATATCTCGGAAACGAAGCGAGCTATGGCAAAATGTTAAGAGACCTTATTTGTAGAGAATTAAGTTTCCTACTTTTTATGTTCTACGATATTTTTTGATCAGATGCGTAGTTCTCGAGATATATCAAGATATTTAAAAGTTCCGAAGTCGCACCAACATAATAGAGATACAGAAACACCGTGGCCCCTTTCCTTGAGATAACTCTGCACTCGTGCGAGCCGCAAATGCCACTTCCAGCTTAGCTGTGCAGAAGAAGAACAACAAGAAGAAGAAATATCGCGAAATATGTCCGTCAGGCCCCTTCCCTTGAGATAAATCTGCAAATATCTCGGAAACGAAGCGAGCTATGGCAAAATGTTAAGAGACCTTTTTTGTAGAGAATTAAGTTTCCTACTTTTTATGTTCTATGATATTTTTTGATCAGATGCGTAGTTCTCGAGATATATCAAGATATTTAAAAGTTCCGAAGCCGCACCAACATAATAGAGATACAGAAACACCGTGGCCCCTTTCCTTGAGATAACTCTGCACTATTGCGAGCTGTAAATGCCACTTCCAGCTTAGCTGTGCAGAAGAAGAACAACAAGAAGAAGAAATATCTCGAAATATGTCCGTCAGGCCCCTTCCCTTGAGATAAATCTGCAAATATCTCGGAAACGAAGCGAGCTATGGCAAAATGTTAAGAGACCTTTTTTGTAGAGAATTAAGTTTCCTACTTTTTATGTTCTATGATATTTTTTGATCAGATGCGTAGTTCTGGAGATATATCAAGATATTTAAAAGTTCCGAAGCCGCACCAACATAATAGAGATACAGAAACACCGTGGCCCCTTTCTTTGAGATAACTCTGCACTATTGCGAGCTGTAAATGCCACTTCCAGCTTAGCTGTGCAGAAGAAGAACAACAAGAAGAAGGAATATCTCGAAATATGTCCGTCAGGCCCCTTCCCTTGAGATAAATCTGCAAATATCTCGGAAACGAAGCGAGCTATGGCAAAATGTTAAGAGACCTTTTTTGTAGAGAATTAAGTTTCCTACTTTTTATATTCTATGATATTTTTTGATGAGATGCGTAGTTCTCGAGATATATCAAGATATTTAAAAGTTCCGAAGCCGCACCAGCATAATAGAGATACAGAAACACCGTGGCCCCTTTCTTTGAGATAACTCTGCACTATTGCGAGCTGCAAATGCCACTTCCAGCTTAGCTGTGCAGAAGAAGAAATATCTCGAAATATGTCCGTCAGGCCCCTTCCCTTGAGATAAATCTGCAAATATCTCGGAAACGAAGCGAGCTATGGCAAAATGTTAAGAGACCTTTTTTGTAGAGAATTAAGTTTCCTACTTTTTATGTTCTATGATATTTTTTGATCAGATGCGTAGTTCTGGAGATATATCAAGATATTTAAAAGTTCCGAAGCCGCACCAACATAATAGAGATACAGAAACACCGTGGCCCCTTTCTTTGAGATAACTCTGCACTATTGCGAGCTGTAAATGCCACTTCCAGCTTAGCTGTGCAGAAGAAGAACAACAAGAAGAAGGAATATCTCGAAATATGTCCGTCAGGCCCCTTCCCTTGAGATAAATCTGCAAATATCTCGGAAACGAAGCGAGCTATGGCAAAATGTTAAGAGACCTTATTTGTAGAGAATTAAGTTTCCTACTTTTTATGTTCTACGATATTTTTTGATCAGATGCGTAGTTCTCGAGATATATCAAGATATTTAAAAGTTCCGAAGTCGCACCAACATAATAGAGATACAGAAACACCGTGGCCCCTTTCCTTGAGATAACTCTGCACTCGTGCGAGCCGCAAATGCCACTTCCAGCTTAGCTGTGCAGAAGAAGAACAACAAGAAGAAGAAATATCGCGAAATATGTCCGTCAGGCCCCTTCCCTTGAGATAAATCTGCAAATATCTCGGAAACGAAGCGAGCTATGGCAAAATGTTAAGAGACCTTTTTTGTAGAGAATTAAGTTTCCTACTTTTTATGTTCTATGATATTTTTTGATCAGATGCGTAGTTCCCGAGATATATCAAGATATTTAAAAGTTCCGAAGCCGCACCAACATAATAGAGATACAGAAACACCGTGGCCCCTTTCCTTGAGATAACTCTGCACTATTGCGAGCTGTAAATGCCACTTCCAGCTTAGCTGTGCAGAAGAAGAACAACAAGAAGAAGAAATATCTCGAAATATGTCCGTCAGGCCCCTTCCCTTGAGATAAATCTGCAAATATCTCGGAAACGAAGCGAGCTATGGCAAAATGTTAAGAGACCTTTTTTGTAGAGAATTAAGTTTCCTACTTTTTATGTTCTATGATATTTTTTGATCAGATGCGTAGTTCTGGAGATATATCAAGATATTTAAAAGTTCCGAAGCCGCACCAACATAATAGAGATACAGAAACACCGTGGCCCCTTTCTTTGAGATAACTCTGCACTATTGCGAGCTGTAAATGCCACTTCCAGCTTAGCTGTGCAGAAGAAGAACAACAAGAAGAAGGAATATCTCGAAATATGTCCGTCAGGCCCCTTCCCTTGAGATAAATCTGCAAATATCTCGGAAACGAAGCGAGCTATGGCAAAATGTTAAGAGACCTTATTTGTAGAGAATTAAGTTTCCTACTTTTTATGTTCTACGATATTTTTTGATCAGATGCGTAGTTCTCGAGATATATCAAGATATTTAAAAGTTCCGAAGTCGCACCAACATAATAGAGATACAGAAACACCGTGGCCCCTTTCTTTGAGATAACTCTGCACTCGTGCGAGCCGCAAATGCCACTTCCAGCTTAGCTGTGCAGAAGAAGAACCACAAGAAGAAGAAATATCTCGAAATATGTCCGTCAGGCCCCTTCCCTTGAGATAAATCTGCCAATATCTCGGAAACGAAGCGAGCTATGGCAAAATGTTAAGAGACGTTTTTTGTAGAGAATTATGTTTCCTACAATTTAGGTTCTATGATATTTTTTGATCAGAAGCGTAGTTTTCGAGATATATCGAGATATTTAAAAGTTCCGAAGCCGCACCAACATAATAGAGATACAGAAACACCGTGGCCCCTTTCTTTGAGATAACTCTGCACTAGTGCGAGCCGCCAATGCCACTTCCAGTTTAGCTGTGCAGAAGAAGAACAACAAGAAGAAGAAATATCTCGAAATATGTCCGTCAGGCCCGTTCCTTTGAGCTGAATCTGCAAATATCTCGGAAACGAAGCGAGCTATGGCAAAATGTTAAGAGACGTTTTTTGTAGAGGATTATGTTTCCTACAAGTTATGTTCTATGATATTTTTTGATCAGAAGCGTAGTTTTCGAGATATATCGAGATATTTAAATGTTCCGAAGCCGCACCAACATAATAGAGGTACAGAAACACCGTGGCCTCCTTCTTTGAGATAACTCTGCACTATTGCGAGCTGCAAATGCCACTTCCAGCTTAGCTGTGCAGAAGAAGAACAACAAGAAGAAGAAATATCTCGAAATATGTCCGTCAGGCCCCTTCCCTTGAGATAAATCTGCAAATATCTCGGAAACGAAGCGAGCTACCGCAAAATGTTAAGAGACCTTTTTTGTAGAGAATTAAGTGTCCTACTTTTTATGTTCTATGATATTTTTTGATCAGATGCGTAGTTCTCGAGATATATCAAGATATTTAAAAGTTCCGAAGCCGCACCAACATAATAGAGATACAGAAACACCGTGGCCCCTTTCTTTGAGATTACTCTGCACTATTGCGAGCTGTAAATGCCACTTCCAGCTTAGCTGTGCAGAAGAAGATCAACAAGAAGAAGGAATATCTCGAAATATGTCCGTCAGGCCCCTTCCCTTGAGATAAATCTGCAAATATCTCGGAAACGAAGCGAGCTATGGCAAAATGTTAAGAGACCTTATTTGTAGAGAATTAAGTTTCCTACTTTTTATGTTCTATGATATTTTTTGATCAGATGCGTAGTTCTCGAGATATATCAAGATATTTAAAAGTTCCGAAGCCGCACCAACATAATAGAGATACAGAAACACCGTGGCCCCTTCCTTAGAGATAACTCTGCACTATTGCGCGCTGCAAATGCCACTTCCAGCTTAGCTGTGCAGAAGAAGAACAACAAGAAGAAGAAATATCTCGAAATATGTCCGTCAGGCCCGTTCCTTTGAGCTGAATCTGCAAATATCTCGGAAACAAAGCGAGCTATGGCAAAATGTTAAGAGACGTTTTTTGTAGAGAATTATGTTTCCTACAAGTTATGTTCTATGATATTTTTTGATCAGAAGCGTAGTTTTCGAGATATATCGAGATATTTAAAAGTTCCGAAGCCGCACCAACATAATAGAGATACAGAAACACCGTGGCCCCTTTCTTTGAGATAACTCTGCACTAGTGCGAGCCGCAAATGCCACTTCCAGCTTAGCTGTGCAGAAGAAGAACAACAAGAAGAAGAAATATCTCGAAATATGTCCGTCAGGCCCCTTCCCTTGAGATAAATCTGCAAATATCTCGGAAACGAAGCGAGCTATGGCAAAATGTTAAGAGACCTTTTTTGTAGAGAATTAAGTTTCCTACTTTTTATATTCTATGATATTTTTTGATGAGATGCGTAGTTCTCGAGATATATCAAGATATTTAAAAGTTCCGAAGCCGCACCAGCATAATAGAGATACAGAAACACCGTGGCCCCTTTCTTTGAGATAACTCTGCACTATTGCGAGCTGCAAATGCCACTTCCAGCTTAGCTGTGCAGAAGAAGAAATATCTCGAAATATGTCCGTCAGGCCCCTTCCCTTGAGATAAATCTGCAAATATCTCGGAAACGAAGCGAGCTATGGCAAAATGTTAAGAGACCTTTTTTGTAGAGAATTAAGTTTCCTACTTTTTATGTTCTATGATATTTTTTGATCAGATGCGTAGTTCTGGAGATATATCAAGATATTTAAAAGTTCCGAAGCCGCACCAACATAATAGAGATACAGAAACACCGTGGCCCCTTTCTTTGAGATAACTCTGCACTCGTGCGAGCCGCAAATGCCACTTCCAGCTTAGCTGTGCAGAAGAAGAACAACAAGAAGAAGAAATATCGCGAAATATGTCCGTCAGGCCCCTTCCCTTGAGATAAATCTGCAAATATCTCGGGAACGAAGCGAGCTATGGCAAAATGTTAAGAGACCTTTTTTGTAGAGAATTAAGTTTCCTACTTTTTATGTTCTATGATATTTTTTGATCAGATGCGTAGTTCTCGAGATATATCAAGATATTTAATAGTTCCGAAGCCGCACCAACATAATAGAGATACAGAAACACCGTGGCCCCTTTCTTTGAGATAACTCTGCACTAGTGCGAGCCGCAAATGCCACTTCCAGCTTAGCTGTGCAGAAGAAGAACAACAAGAAGAAGAAATATCTCGAAATATGTCCGTCAGGCCCCTTCCCTTGAGATAAATCTGCAAATATCTCGGAAACGAAGCGAGCTATGGCAAAATGTTAAGAGACGTTTTTTGTAGAGAATTATGTTTCCTACAATTTAGGTTCTATGATATTTTTTGATCAGAAGCGTAGTTTTCGAGATATATCGAGATATTTAAAAGTTCCGAAGCCGCACCAACATAATAGAGATACAGAAACACCGTGGCCCCTTTCTTTGAGATAACTCTGCACTAGTGCGAGCCGTCAATGCCACTTCTAGTTTAGCTGTGCAGAAGAAGAACAACAAGAAGAAGAAATATCTCGAAATATGTCCGTCAGGCCCGTTCCTTTGAGCTGAATCTGCAAATATCTCGGAAACGAAGCGAGCTATGGCAAAATGTTAAGAGACCTTATTTGTAGAGAATTAAGTTTCCTACTTTTTATGTTCTATGATATTTTTTGATCAGATGCGTAGTTCTCGAGATATATCAAGATATTTAAAAGTTCCGAAGCCGCACCAACATAATAGAGATACAGAAACACCGTGGCCCCTTTCTTTGAGATAACTCTGCACTCGTGCGAGCCGCAAATGCCACTTCCAGCTTAGCTGTGCAGAAGAAGAACAACAAGAAGAAGAAATATCGCGAAATATGTCCGTCAGGCCCCTTCCCTTGAGATAAATCTGCAAATATCTCGGGAACGAAGCGAGCTATGGCAAAATGTTAAGAGACCTTTTTTGTAGAGAATTAAGTTTCCTACTTTTTATGTTCTATGATATTTTTTGATCAGATGCGTAGTTCTCGAGATATATCAAGATATTTAATAGTTCCGAAGCCGCACCAACATAATAGAGATACAGAAACACCGTGGCCCCTTTCTTTGAGATAACTCTGCACTAGTGCGAGCCGTCAATGCCACTTCCAGTTTAGCTGTGCAGAAGAAGAACAACAAGAAGAAGAAATATCTCGAAATATGTCCGTCAGGCCCGTTCCTTTGAGCTGAATCTGCAAATATCTCGGAAACGAAGCGAGCTATGGCAAAATGTTAAGAGACGTTTTTTGTAGAGGATTATGTTTCCTACAAGTTATGTTCTATGATATTTTTTGATCAGAAGCGTAGTTTCCGAGATATATCGAGATATTTAAATGTTCCGAAGCCGCACCAACATAATAGAGATACAGAAACACCGCGGCCTCCTTCTTTGAGATAACTCTGCACTATTGCGAGCTGCAAATGCCACTTCCAGCTTAGCTGTGCAGAAGAAGAACAACAAGAAGAAGAAATATCTCGAAATATGTCCGTCAGGCCCCTTCCCTTGAGATAAATCTGCAAATATCTCGGAAACGAAGCGAGCTATCGCAAAATGTTAAGAGACCTTTTTTGTAGAGAATTAAGTTTCCTACTTTTTATGTTCTATGATATTTTTTGATCAGATGCGTAGTTCTCGAGATATATCAAGATATTTAAAAGTTCCGAAGCCGCACCAACATAATAGAGATACAGAAACACCGTGGCCCCTTTCTTTGAGATAACTCTGCACTCGTGCGAGCCGCAAATGCCACTTCCAGCTTAGCTGTGCAGAAGAAGAACAACAAGAAGAAGAAATATCGCGAAATATGTCCGTCAGGCCCCTTCCCTTGAGATAAATCTGCAAATATCTCGGGAACGAAGCGAGCTATGGCAAAATGTTAACAGACCTTTTTTGTAGAGAATTAAGTTTCCTACTTTTTATGTTCTATGATATTTTTTGATCAGATGCGTAGTTCTCGAGATATATCAAGATATTTAATAGTTCCGAAGCCGCACCAACATAATAGAGATACAGAAACACCGTGGCCCCTTTCTTTGAGATAACTCTGCACTAGTGCGAGCCGTCAATGCCACTTCCAGTTTAGCTGTGCAGAAGAAGAACAACAAGAAGAAGAAATATCTCGAAATATGTCCGTCAGGCCCGTTCCTTTGAGCTGAATCTGCAAATATCTCGGAAACGAAGCGAGCTATGGCAAAATGTTAAGAGACGTTTTTTGTAGAGGATTATGTTTCCTACAAGTTATGTTCTATGATATTTTTTGATCAGAAGCGTAGTTTCCGAGATATATCGAGATATTTAAATGTTCCGAAGCCGCACCAACATAATAGAGATACAGAAACACCGTGGCCTCCTTCTTTGAGATAACTCTGCACTATTGCGAGCTGCAAATGCCACTTCCAGCTTAGCTGTGCAGAAGAAGAACAACAAGAAGAAGAAATATCTCGAAATATGTCCGTCAGGCCCCTTCCCTTGAGATAAATCTGCAAATATCTCGGAAACGAAGCGAGCTATCGCAAAATGTTAAGAGACCTTTTTTGTAGAGAATTAAGTGTCCTACTTTTTATGTTCTATGATATTTTTTGATCAGATGCGTAGTTCTCGAGATATATCAAGATATTTAAAAGTTCCGAAGCCGCACCAACATAATAGAGATACAGAAACACCGTGGCCCCTTTCTTTGAGATAACTCTGCACTATTGCGAGCTGTAAATGCCACTTCCAGCTTAGCTGTGCAGAAGAAGATCAACAAGAAGAAGGAATATCTCGAAATATGTCCGTCAGGCCCCTTCCCTTGAGATAAATCTGCAAATATCTCGGAAACGAAGCGAGCTATGGCAAAATGTTAAGAGACCTTATTTGTAGAGAATTAAGTTTCCTACTTTTTATGTTCTATGATATTTTCTGATCAGATGCGTAGTTCTCGAGATATATCAAGATATTTAAAAGTTCCGAAGCCGCACCAACATAATAGAGATACAGAAACACCGTGGCCCCTTTCTTTGAGATAACTCTGCACTAGTGCGAGCCGTCAATGCCACTTCCAGTTTAGCTGTGCAGAAGAAGAACAACAAGAAGAAGAAATATCTCGAAATATGTCCGTCAGGCCCCTTCCCTTGAGATATATCTGCAAATATCTCGGAAACGAAGCGAGCTATGGCAAAATCTTAAGAGACCTTTTTTGTAGAGAATTATGTTTCCTACAATTTATGTTCTATGATATTTTTTGATCAGAAGCGTAGTTTTCGAGATATATCGAGATATTTAAAAGTTCCGAAGTCGCACCAACATAATAGAGATACAGAAACACCGTGGCCCCTTTCTTTGAGATAACTCTGCACTAGTGCGAGCCGTCAATGCCACTTCCAGTTTAGCTGTGCAGAAGAAGAACAACAAGAAGAAGAAATATCTCGAAATATGTCCGTCAGGCCCGTTCCTTTGAGCTGAATCTGCAAATATCTCGGAAACGAAGCGAGCTATGGCAAAATGTTAAGAGACGTTTTTTGTAGAGGATTATGTTTCCTACAAGTTATGTTCTATGATATTTTTTGATCAGAAGCGTAGTTTTCGAGATATATCGAGATATTTAAATGTTCCGAAGCCGCACCAACATAATAGAGATACAGAAACACCGTGGCCTCCTTCTTTGAGATAACTCTGCACTATTGCGAGCTGCAAATGCCACTTCCAGCTTAGCTGTGCAGAAGAAGATCAACAAGAAGAAGGAATATCTCGAAATATGTCCGTCAGGCCCCTTCCCTTGAGATAAATCTGCAAATATCTCGGAAACGAAGCGAGCTATGGCAAAATGTTAAGAGACCTTATTTGTAGAGAATTAAGTTTCCTACTTTTTATGTTCTATGATATTTTTTGATCAGATGCGTAGTTCTCGAGATATATCAAGATATTTTAAAGTTCCGAAGCCGCACCAGCATAATAGAGATACAGAAACACCGTGGCCCCTTTCTTTGAGATAACTCTGCACTCGTGCGAGCTGTAAATGCCACTTCCAGCTTAGCTGTGCAGAAGAAGAACAACAAGAAGAAGGAATATCTCGAAATATGTCCGTCAGGCCCCTTCCCTTGAGATAAATCTGCAAATATCTCGGAAACGAAGCGAGCTATCGCAAAATGTTAAGAGACCTTTTTTGTAGAGAATTAAGTTTCCTACTTTTTATGTTCTATGATATTTTCTGATCAGATGCGTAGTTCTCGAGATATATCAAGATATTTAAAAGTTCCGAAGCCGCACCAACATAATAGAGATACAGAAACACCGTGGCCCCTTTCTTTGAGATAACTCTGCACTCGTGCGAGCTGTAAATGCCACTTCCAGCTCAGCTGTGCAGAAGAAGAACAACAAGAAGAAGGAATATCTCGAAATATGTCCGTCAGGCCCCTTCCCTTGAGATAAATCTGCAAATATCTCGGAAACGAAGCGAGCTATGGCAAAATGTTAAGAGACCTTATTTGTAGAGAATTAAGTTTCCTACTTTTTATGTTCTATGATATTTTCTGATCAGATGCGTAGTTCTCGAGATATATCAAGATATTTAAAAGTTCCGAAGCCGCACCAACATAATAGAGATACAGAAACACCGTGGCCCCCTTCTTTGAGATAACTCTGCACTATTGCGAGCTGTAAATGCCACTTCCAGCTTAGCTGTGCAGAAGAAGAACAACAAGAAGAAGAAATATCTCGAAATATGTCCGTCAGGCCCCTTCCCTTGAGATAAATCTGCAAATATCTCGGAAACGAAGCGAGCTATGGCAAAATGTTAAGAGACCTTTTTTGTAGAGAATTAAGTTTCCTACTTTTTATGTTCTATGATATTTTTTGATCAGATGCGTAGTTCTCGAGATATATCAAGATATTTAAAAGTTTCGAAGCTGCACCAACATAATAGAGATACAGAAACACCGTGGCCCCTTTCTTTGAGATAACTCTGCACTATTGCGAGCTGCAAATGCCACTTCCAGCTTAGCTGTGCAGAAGAAGAACAACAAGAAGAAGAAATATCTCGAAATATGTCCGTCAGGCCCCTTCCCTTGAGATATATCTGCAAATATCTCGGAAACGAAGCGAGCTATGGCAAAATCTTAAGAGACCTTTTTTGTAGAGAATTATGTTTCCTACAATTTATGTTCTATGATATTTTTTGGTCAGAAGCGTAGTTTTCGAGATATATCGAGATATTTAAAAGTTCCGAAGCCGCACCAACATAATAGAGATACAGAAACACCGTGGCCCCTTTCTTTGAGATAACTCTGCACTAGTGCGAGCCGCAAATGCCACTTCTAGTTTAGCTGTGCAGAAGAAGAACAACAAGAAGAAGAAATATCTCGAAATATGTCCGTCAGGCCCGTTCCTTTGAGCTGAATCTGCAAATATCTCGGAAACGAAGCGAGCTATGGCAAAATGTTAAGAGACCTTATTTGTAGAGAATTAAGTTTCCTACTTTTTATGTTCTATGATATTTTTTGATCAGATGCGTAGTTCTCGAGATATATCAAGATATTTAAAAGTTCCGAAGCCGCACCAACATAATAGAGATACAGAAACACCGTGGCCCCTTTCTTTGAGATAACTCTGCACTCGTGCGAGCCGCAAATGCCACTTCCAGCTTAGCTGTGCAGAAGAAGAACAACAAGAAGAAGAAATATCGCGAAATATGTCCGTCAGGCCCCTTCCCTTGAGATAAATCTGCAAATATCTCGGGAACGAAGCGAGCTATGGCAAAATGTTAAGAGACCTTTTTTGTAGAGAATTAAGTTTCCTACTTTTTATGTTCTATGATATTTTTTGATCAGATGCGTAGTTCTCGAGATATATCAAGATATTTAATAGTTCCGAAGCCGCACCAACATAATAGAGATACAGAAACACCGTGGCCCCTTTCTTTGAGATAACTCTGCACTAGTGCGAGCCGCAAATGCCACTTCCAGCTTAGCTGAGCAGAAGAAGAACAACAAGAAGAAGAAATATCTCGAAATATGTCCGTCAGGCCCCTTCCCTTGAGATAAATCTGCAAATATCTCGGAAACGAAGCGAGCTATGGCAAAATGTTAAGAGACGTTTTTTGTAGAGAATTATGTTTCCTACAATTTAGGTTCTATGATATTTTTTGATCAGAAGCGTAGTTTTCGAGATATATCGAGATATTTAAAAGTTCCGAAGCCGCACCAACATAATAGAGATACAGAAACACCGTGGCCCCTTTCTTTGAGATAACTCTGCACTAGTGCGAGCCGTCAATGCCACTTCTAGTTTAGCTGTGCAGAAGAAGAACAACAAGAAGAAGAAATATCTCGAAATATGTCCGTCAGGCCCGTTCCTTTGAGCTGAATCTGCAAATATCTCGGAAACGAAGCGAGCTATGGCAAAATGTTAAGAGACCTTATTTGTAGAGAATTAAGTTTCCTACTTTTTATGTTCTATGATATTTTTTGATCAGATGCGTAGTTCTCGAGATATATCAAGATATTTAAAAGTTCCGAAGCCGCACCAACATAATAGAGATACAGAAACACCGTGGCCCCTTTCTTTGAGATAACTCTGCACTCGTGCGAGCCGCAAATGCCACTTCCAGCTTAGCTGTGCAGAAGAAGAACAACAAGAAGAAGAAATATCGCGAAATATGTCCGTCAGGCCCCTTCCCTTGAGATAAATCTGCAAATATCTCGGGAACGAAGCGAGCTATGGCAAAATGTTAAGAGACCTTTTTTGTAGAGAATTAAGTTTCCTACTTTTTATGTTCTATGATATTTTTTGATCAGATGCGTAGTTCTCGAGATATATCAAGATATTTAATAGTTCCGAAGCCGCACCAACATAATAGAGATACAGAAACACCGTGGCCCCTTTCTTTGAGATAACTCTGCACTAGTGCGAGCCGTCAATGCCACTTCCAGTTTAGCTGTGCAGAAGAAGAACAACAAGAAGAAGAAATATCTCGAAATATGTCCGTCAGGCCCGTTCCTTTGAGCTGAATCTGCAAATATCTCGGAAACGAAGCGAGCTATGGCAAAATGTTAAGAGACGTTTTTTGTAGAGGATTATGTTTCCTACAAGTTATGTTCTATGATATTTTTTGATCAGAAGCGTAGTTTCCGAGATATATCGAGATATTTAAATGTTCCGAAGCCGCACCAACATAATAGAGATACAGAAACACCGCGGCCTCCTTCTTTGAGATAACTCTGCACTATTGCGAGCTGCAAATGCCACTTCCAGCTTAGCTGTGCAGAAGAAGAACAACAAGAAGAAGAAATATCTCGAAATATGTCCGTCAGGCCCCTTCCCTTGAGATAAATCTGCAAATATCTCGGAAACGAAGCGAGCTATCGCAAAATGTTAAGAGACCTTTTTTGTAGAGAATTAAGTGTCCTACTTTTTATGTTCTATGATATTTTTTGATCAGATGCGTAGTTCTCGAGATATATCAAGATATTTAAAAGTTCCGAAGCCGCACCAACATAATAGAGATACAGAAACACCGTGGCCCCTTTCTTTGAGATAACTCTGCACTATTGCGAGCTGTAAATGCCACTTCCAGCTTAGCTGTGCAGAAGAAGATCAACAAGAAGAAGGAATATCTCGAAATATGTCCGTCAGGCCCCTTCCCTTGAGATAAATCTGCAAATATCTCGGAAACGAAGCGAGCTATGGCAAAATGTTAAGAGACCTTATTTGTAGAGAATTAAGTTTCCTACTTTTTATGTTCTATGATATTTTTTGATCAGATGCGTAGTTCTCGAGATATATCAAGATATTTTAAAGTTCCGAAGCCGCACCAGCATAATAGAGATACAGAAACACCGTGGCCCCTTTCTTTGAGATAACTCTGCACTCGTGCGAGCTGTAAATGCCACTTCCAGCTTAGCTGTGCAGAAGAAGAACAACAAGAAGAAGGAATATCTCGAAATATGTCCGTCAGGCCCCTTCCCTTGAGATAAATCTGCAAATATCTCGGAAACGAAGCGAGCTATGGCAAAATGTTAAGAGACCTTATTTGTAGAGAATTAAGTTTCCTACTTTTTATGTTCTATGATATTTTCTGATCAGATGCGTAGTTCTCGAGATATATCAAGATATTTAAAAGTTCCGAAGCCGCACCAACATAATAGAGATACAGAAACACCGTGGCCCCTTTCTTTGAGATAACTCTGCACTAGTGCGAGCCGTCAATGCCACTTCCAGTTTAGCTGTGCAGAAGAAGAACAACAAGAAGAAGAAATATCTCGAAATATGTCCGTCAGGCCCCTTCCCTTGAGATATATCTGCAAATATCTCGGAAACGAAGCGAGCTATGGCAAAATCTTAAGAGACCTTTTTTGTAGAGAATTATGTTTCCTACAATTTATGTTCTATGATATTTTTTGATCAGAAGCGTAGTTTTCGAGATATATCGAGATATTTAAAAGTTCCGAAGCCGCACCAACATAATAGAGATACAGAAACACCGTGGCCCCTTTCTTTGAGATAACTCTGCACTAGTGCGAGCCGTCAATGCCACTTCCAGTTTAGCTGTGCAGAAGAAGAACAACAAGAAGAAGAAATATCTCGAAATATGTCCGTCAGGCCCGTTCCTTTGAGCTGAATCTGCAAATATCTCGGAAACGAAGCGAGCTATGGCAAAATGTTAAGAGACGTTTTTTGTAGAGGATTATGTTTCCTACAAGTTATGTTCTATGATATTTTTTGATCAGATGCGTAGTTCTCGAGATATATCAAGATATTTAAAAGTTCCGAAGCCGCACCAACATAATAGAGATACAGAAACACCGTGGCCCCTTTCTTTGAGATAACTCTGCACTATTGCGAGCTGTAAATGCCACTTCCAGCTTAGCTGTGCAGAAGAAGATCAACAAGAAGAAGGAATATCTCGAAATATGTCCGTCAGGCCCCTTCCCTTGAGATAAATCTGCAAATATCTCGGAAACGAAGCGAGCTATGGCAAAATGTTAAGAGACCTTATTTGTAGAGAATTAAGTTTCCTACTTTTTATGTTCTATGATATTTTTTGATCAGATGCGTAGTTCTCGAGATATATCAAGATATTTTAAAGTTCCGAAGCCGCACCAGCATAATAGAGATACAGAAACACCGTGGCCCCTTTCTTTGAGATAACTCTGCACTCGTGCGAGCTGTAAATGCCACTTCCAGCTTAGCTGTGCAGAAGAAGAACAACAAGAAGAAGGAATATCTCGAAATATGTCCGTCAGGCCCCTTCCCTTGAGATAAATCTGCAAATATCTCGGAAACGAAGCGAGCTATGGCAAAATGTTAAGAGACCTTATTTGTAGAGAATTAAGTTTCCTACTTTTTATGTTCTATGATATTTTCTGATCAGATGCGTAGTTCTCGAGATATATCAAGATATTTAAAAGTTCCGAAGCCGCACCAACATAATAGAGATACAGAAACACCGTGGCCCCTTTCTTTGAGATAACTCTGCACTAGTGCGAGCCGTCAATGCCACTTCCAGTTTAGCTGTGCAGAAGAAGAACAACAAGAAGAAGAAATATCTCGAAATATGTCCGTCAGGCCCCTTCCCTTGAGATATATCTGCAAATATCTCGGAAACGAAGCGAGCTATGGCAAAATCTTAAGAGACCTTTTTTGTAAAGAATTATGTTTCCTACAATTTATGTTCTATGATATTTTTTGATCAGAAGCGTAGTTTTCGAGATATATCGAGATATTTAAAAGTTCCGAAGCCGCACCAACATAATAGAGATACAGAAACACCGTGGCCCCTTTCTTTGAGATAACTCTGCACTAGTGCGAGCCGTCAATGCCACTTCCAGTTTAGCTGTGCAGAAGAAGAACAACAAGAAGAAGAAATATCTCGAAATATGTCCGTCAGGCCCGTTCCTTTGAGCTGAATCTGCAAATATCTCGGAAACGAAGCGAGCTATGGCAAAATGTTAAGAGACGTTTTTTGTAGAGGATTATGTTTCCTACAAGTTATGTTCTATGATATTTTTTGATCAGATGCGTAGTTCTCGAGATATATCAAGATATTTAAAAGTTCCGAAGCCGCACCAACATAATAGAGATACAGAAACACCGTGGCCCCTTTCTTTGAGATAACTCTGCACTATTGCGAGCTGTAAATGCCACTTCCAGCTTAGCTGTGCAGAAGAAGATCAACAAGAAGAAGGAATATCTCGAAATATGTCCGTCAGGCCCCTTCCCTTGAGATAAATCTGCAAATATCTCGGAAACGAAGCGAGCTATGGCAAAATGTTAAGAGAGCTTATTTGTAGAGAATTAAGTTTCCTACTTTTTATGTTCTATGATATTTTTTGATCAGATGCGTAGTTCTCGAGATATATCAAGATATTTTAAAGTTCCGAAGCCGCACCAGCATAATAGAGATACAGAAACACCGTGGCCCCTTTCTTTGAGATAACTCTGCACTCGTGCGAGCTGTAAATGCCACTTCCAGCTTAGCTGTGCAGAAGAAGAACAACAAGAAGAAGGAATATCTCGAAATATGTCCGTCAGGCCCCTTCCCTTGAGATAAATCTGCAAATATCTCGGAAACGAAGCGAGCTATGGCAAAATGTTAAGAGACCTTATTTGTAGAGAATTAAGTTTCCTACTTTTTATGTTCTATGATATTTTCTGATCAGATGCGTAGTTCTCGAGATATATCAAGATATTTAAAAGTTCCGAAGCCGCACCAACATAATAGAGATACAGAAACACCGTGGCCCCCTTCTTTGAGATAACTCTGCACTATTGCGAGCTGTAAATGCCACTTCCAGCTTAGCTGTGCAGAAGAAGAACAACAAGAAGAAGAAATATCTCGAAATATGTCCGTCAGGCCCCTTCCCTTGAGATAAATCTGCAAATATCTCGGAAACGAAGCGAGCTATGGCAAAATGTTAAGAGACCTTTTTTGTAGAGAATTAAGTTTCCTACTTTTTATGTTCTATGATATTTTTTGATCAGATGCGTAGTTCTCGAGATATATCAAGATATTTAAAAGTTTCGAAGCTGCACCAACATAATAGAGATACAGAAACACCGTGGCCCCTTTCTTTGAGATAACTCTGCACTATTGCGAGCTGCAAATGCCACTTCCAGCTTAGCTGTGCAGAAGAAGAACAACAAGAAGAAGAAATATCTCGAAATATGTCCGTCAGGCCCCTTCCCTTGAGATATATCGGCAAATATCTCGGAAACGAAGCGAGCTATGGCAAAATCTTAAGAGACCTTTTTTGTAGAGAATTATGTTTCCTACAATTTATGTTCTATGATATTTTTTGATCAGAAGCGTAGTTTTCGAGATATATCGAGATATTTAAAAGTTCCGAAGCCGCACCAACATAATAGAGATACAGAAACACCGTGGCCCCTTTCTTTGAGATAACTCTGCACTAGTGCGAGCCGTCAATGCCACTTCCAGTTTAGCTGTGCAGAAGAAGAACAACAAGAAGAAGAAATATCTCGAAATATGTCCGTCAGGCCCGTTCCTTTGAGCTGAATCTGCAAATATCTCGGAAACGAAGCGAGCTATGGCAAAATGTTAAGAGACGTTTTTTGTAGAGGATTATGTTTCCTACAAGTAATGTTCTATGATATTTTTTGATCAGAAGCGTAGTTTTCGAGATATATCGAGATATTTAAATGTTCCGAAGCCGCACCAACATAATAGAGATACAGAAACACCGTGGCCTCCTTCTTTGAGATAACTCTGCACTATTGCGAGCTGCAAATGCCACTTCCAGCTTAGCTGTGCAGAAGAAGAACAACAAGAAGAAGAAATATCTCGAAATATGTCCGTCAGGCCCCTTCCCTTGAGATAAATCTGCAAATATCTCGGAAACCAAGCGAGCTATCGCAAAATGTTAAGAGACCTTTTTTGTAGAGAATTAAGTGTCCTACTTTTTATGTTCTATGATATTTTTTGATCAGATGCGTAGTTCTCGAGATATATCAAGATATTTAAAAGTTCCGAAGCCGCACCAACATAATAGAGATACAGAAACATCGTGGCCCCTTTCTTTGAGATAACTCTGCACTATTGCGAGCTGTGAATGCCACTTCCAGCTTAGCTGTGCAGAAGAAGATCAACAAGAAGAAGGAATATCTCGAAATATGTCCGTCAGGCCCCTTCCCTTGAGATAAATCTGCAAATATCTCGGAAACCAAGCGAGCTATGGCAAAATGTTAAGAGACCTTATTTGTAGAGAATTAAGTTTCCTACTTTTTATGTTCTATGATATTTTTTGATCAGATGCGTAGTTCTCGAGATATATCAAGATATTTTAAAGTTCCGAAGCCGCACCAGCATAATAGAGATACAGAAACGCCGTGGCCCCTTTCTTTGAGATAACTCTGCACTCGTGCGAGCTGTAAATGCCACTTCCAGCTCAGCTGTGCAGAAGAAGAACAACAAGAAGAAGGAATATCTCGAAATATGTCCGTCAGGCCCCTTCCCTTGAGATAAATCTGCAAATATCTCGGAAACGAAGCGAGCTATGGCAAAATGTTAAGAGACCTTATTTGTAGAGAATTAAGTTTCCTACTTTTTATGTTCTATGATATTTTCTGATCAGATGCGTAGTTCTCGAGATATATCAAGATATTTAAAAGTTCCGAAGCCGCACCAACATAATAGAGATACAGAAACACCGTGGCCCCCTTCTTTGAGATAACTCTGCACTATTGCGAGCTGTAAATGCCACTTCCAGCTTAGCTGTGCAGAAGAAGAACAACAAGCAGAAGAAATATCTCGAAATATGTCCGTCAGGCCCCTTCCCTTGAGATAAATCTGCAAATATCTCGGAAACGAAGCGAGCTATGGCAAAATGTTAAGAGACCTTTTTTGTAGAGAATTAAGTTTCCTACTTTTTATGTTCTATGATATTTTTTGATCAGATGCGTAGTTCTCGAGATATATCAAGATATTTAAAAGTTTCGAAGCTGCACCAACATAATAGAGATACAGAAACACCGTGGCCCCTTTCTTTGAGATAACTCTGCACTATTGCGAGCTGCAAATGCCACTTCCAGCTTAGCTGTGCAGAAGAAGAACAACAAGAAGAAGAAATATCTCGAAATATGTCCGTCAGGCCCCTTCCCTTGAGATATATCTGCAAATATCTCGGAAACGAAGCGAGCTATGGCAAAATCTTAAGAGACCTTTTTTGTAGAGAATTATGTTTCCTACAATTTATGTTCTATGATATTTTTTGGTCAGAAGCGTAGTTTTCGAGATATATCGAGATATTTAAAAGTTCCGAAGCCGCACCAACATAATAGAGATACAGAAACACCGTGGCCCCTTTCTTTGAGATAACTCTGCACTAGTGCGAGCCGCAAATGCCACTTCCAGCTTAGCTGTGCAGAAGAAGAACAACAAGAAGAAGAAATATCTCGAAATATGTCCGTCAGGCCCCTTCCCTTGAGATAAATCTGCAAATATCTCGGAAACGAAGCGAGCTATGGCAAAATGTTAAGAGACGTTTTTTGTAGAGAATTATGTTTCCTACAATTTAGGTTCTATGATATTTTTTGATCAGAAGCGTAGTTTTCGAGATATATCGAGATATTTAAAAGTTCCGAAGCCGCACCAACATAATAGAGATACAGAAACACCGTGGCCCCTTTCTTTGAGATAACTCTGCACTAGTGCGAGCCGCCAATGCCACTTCCAGTTTAGCTGTGCACAAGAAGAACAACAAGAAGAAGAAATATCTCGAAATATGTCCGTCAGGCCCGTTCCTTTGAGCTGAATCTGCAAATATCTCGGAAACGAAGCGAGCTATGGCAAAATGTTAAGAGACGTTTTTTGTAGAGGATTATGTTTCCTACAAGTTATGTTCTATGATATTTTCTGATCAGATGCGTAGTTCTCGAGATATATCAAGATATTTAAAAGTTCCGAAGCCGCACCAACATAATAGAGATACAGAAACACCGTGGCCCCCTTCTTTGAGATAACTCTGCACTATTGCGAGCTGTAAATGCCACTTCCAGCTTAGCTGTGCAGAAGAAGAACAACAAGAAGAAGAAATATCTCGAAATATGTCCGTCAGGCCCCTTCCCTTGAGATAAATCTGCAAATATCTCGGAAACGAAGCGAGCTATGGCAAAATGTTAAGAGACCTTTTTTGTAGAGAATTAAGTTTCCTACTTTTTATGTTCTATGATATTTTTTGATCAGATGCGTAGTTCTCGAGATATATCAAGATATTTAAAAGTTTCGAAGCTGCACCAACATAATAGAGATACAGAAACACCGTGGCCCCTTTCTTTGAGATAACTCTGCACTATTGCGAGCTGCAAATGCCACTTCCAGCTTAGCTGTGCAGAAGAAGAACAACAAGAAGAAGAAATATCTCGAAATATGTCCGTCAGGCCCCTTCCCTTGAGATATATCTGCAAATATCTCGGAAACGAAGCGAGCTATGGCAAAATCTTAAGAGACCTTTTTTGTAGAGAATTATGTTTCCTACAATTTGTGTTCTATGATATTTTTTGGTCAGAAGCGTAGTTTTCGAGATATATCGAGATATTTAAAAGTTCCGAAGCCGCACCAACATAATAGAGATACAGAAACACCGTGGCCCCTTTCTTTGAGATAACTCTGCACTATTGCGAGCTGCAAATGCCACTTCCAGCTTAGCTGTGCAGAAGAAGAACAACAAGAAGAAGAAATATCTCGAAATATGTCCGTCAGGCCCCTTCCCTTGAGATATATCTGCAAATATCTCGGAAACGAAGCGAGCTATGGCAAAATCTTAAGAGACCTTTTTTGTAGAGAATTATGTTTCCTACAATTTATGTTCTATGATATTTTTTGGTCAGAAGCGTAGTTTTCGAGATATATCGAGATATTTAAAAGTTCCGAAGCCGCACCAACATAATAGAGATACAGAAACACCGTGGCCCCTTTCTTTGAGATAACTCTGCACTATTGCGAGCTGTGAATGCCACTTCCAGCTTAGCTGTGCAGAAGAAGATCAACAAGAAGAAGGAATATCTCGAAATATGTCCGTCAGGCCCCTTCCCTTGAGATAAATCTGCAAATATCTCGGAAACCAAGCGAGCTATGGCAAAATGTTAAGAGACCTTATTTGTAGAGAATTAAGTTTCCTACTTTTTATGTTCTATGATATTTTTTGATCAGATGCGTAGTTCTCGAGATATATCAAGATATTTTAAAGTTCCGAAGCCGCACCAGCATAATAGAGATACAGAAACGCCGTGGCCCCTTTCTTTGAGATAACTCTGCACTCGTGCGAGCTGTAAATGCCACTTCCAGCTCAGCTGTGCAGAAGAAGAACAACAAGAAGAAGGAATATCTCGAAATATGTCCGTCAGGCCCCTTCCCTTGAGATAAATCTGCAAATATCTCGGAAACGAAGCGAGCTATGGCAAAATGTTAAGAGACCTTATTTGTAGAGAATTAAGTTTCCTACTTTTTATGTTCTATGATATTTTCTGATCAGATGCGTAGTTCTCGAGATATATCAAGATATTTAAAAGTTCCGAAGCCGCACCAACATAATAGAGATACAGAAACACCGTGGCCCCCTTCTTTGAGATAACTCTGCACTATTGCGAGCTGTAAATGCCACTTCCAGCTTAGCTGTGCAGAAGAAGAACAACAAGCAGAAGAAATATCTCGAAATATGTCCGTCAGGCCCCTTCCCTTGAGATAAATCTGCAAATATCTCGGAAACGAAGCGAGCTATGGCAAAATGTTAAGAGACCTTTTTTGTAGAGAATTAAGTTTCCTACTTTTTATGTTCTATGATATTTTTTGATCAGATGCGTAGTTCTCGAGATATATCAAGATATTTAAAAGTTTCGAAGCTGCACCAACATAATAGAGATACAGAAACACCGTGGCCCCTTTCTTTGAGATAACTCTGCACTATTGCGAGCTGCAAATGCCACTTCCAGCTTAGCTGTGCAGAAGAAGAACAACAAGAAGAAGAAATATCTCGAAATATGTCCGTCAGGCCCCTTCCCTTGAGATATATCTGCAAATATCTCGGAAACGAAGCGAGCTATGGCAAAATCTTAAGAGACCTTTTTTGTAGAGAATTATGTTTCCTACAATTTATGTTCTATGATATTTTTTGGTCAGAAGCGTAGTTTTCGAGATATATCGAGATATTTAAAAGTTCCGAAGCCGCACCAACATAATAGAGATACAGAAACACCGTGGCCCCTTTCTTTGAGATAACTCTGCACTAGTGCGAGCCGCAAATGCCACTTCCAGCTTAGCTGTGCAGAAGAAGAACAACAAGAAGAAGAAATATCTCGAAATATGTCCGTCAGGCCCCTTCCCTTGAGATAAATCTGCAAATATCTCGGAAACGAAGCGAGCTATGGCAAAATGTTAAGAGACGTTTTTTGTAGAGAATTATGTTTCCTACAATTTAGGTTCTATGATATTTTTTGATCAGAAGCGTAGTTTTCGAGATATATCGAGATATTTAAAAGTTCCGAAGCCGCACCAACATAATAGAGATACAGAAACACCGTGGCCCCTTTCTTTGAGATAACTCTGCACTAGTGCGAGCCGCCAATGCCACTTCCAGTTTAGCTGTGCACAAGAAGAACAACAAGAAGAAGAAATATCTCGAAATATGTCCGTCAGGCCCGTTCCTTTGAGCTGAATCTGCAAATATCTCGGAAACGAAGCGAGCTATGGCAAAATGTTAAGAGACGTTTTTTGTAGAGGATTATGTTTCCTACAAGTTATGTTCTATGATATTTTCTGATCAGATGCGTAGTTCTCGAGATATATCAAGATATTTAAAAGTTCCGAAGCCGCACCAACATAATAGAGATACAGAAACACCGTGGCCCCCTTCTTTGAGATAACTCTGCACTATTGCGAGCTGTAAATGCCACTTCCAGCTTAGCTGTGCAGAAGAAGAACAACAAGAAGAAGAAATATCTCGAAATATGTCCGTCAGGCCCCTTCCCTTGAGATAAATCTGCAAATATCTCGGAAACGAAGCGAGCTATGGCAAAATGTTAAGAGACCTTTTTTGTAGAGAATTAAGTTTCCTACTTTTTATGTTCTATGATATTTTTTGATCAGATGCGTAGTTCTCGAGATATATCAAGATATTTAAAAGTTTCGAAGCTGCACCAACATAATAGAGATACAGAAACACCGTGGCCCCTTTCTTTGAGATAACTCTGCACTATTGCGAGCTGCAAATGCCACTTCCAGCTTAGCTGTGCAGAAGAAGAACAACAAGAAGAAGAAATATCTCGAAATATGTCCGTCAGGCCCCTTCCCTTGAGATATATCTGCAAATATCTCGGAAACGAAGCGAGCTATGGCAAAATCTTAAGAGACCTTTTTTGTAGAGAATTATGTTTCCTACAATTTGTGTTCTATGATATTTTTTGGTCAGAAGCGTAGTTTTCGAGATATATCGAGATATTTAAAAGTTCCGAAGCCGCACCAACATAATAGAGATACAGAAACACCGTGGCCCCTTTCTTTGAGATAACTCTGCACTATTGCGAGCTGCAAATGCCACTTCCAGCTTAGCTGTGCAGAAGAAGAACAACAAGAAGAAGAAATATCTCGAAATATGTCCGTCAGGCCCCTTCCCTTGAGATATATCTGCAAATATCTCGGAAACGAAGCGAGCTATGGCAAAATCTTAAGAGACCTTTTTTGTAGAGAATTATGTTTCCTACAATTTATGTTCTATGATATTTTTTGGTCAGAAGCGTAGTTTTCGAGATATATCGAGATATTTAAAAGTTCCGAAGCCGCACCAACATAATAGAGATACAGAAACACCGTGGCCCCTTTCTTTGAGATAACTCTGCACTAGTGCGAGCCGCAAATGCCACTTCCAGCTTAGCTGTGCAGAAGAAGAACAACAAGAAGAAGAAATATCGCGAAATATGTCCGTCAGGCCCCTTCCCTTGAGATAAATCTGCAAATATCTCGGAAACGAAGCGAGCTATGGCAAAATGTTAAGAGACCTTTTTTGTAGAGAATTAAGTTTCCTACTTTTTATGTTCTATGATATTTTTTGATCAGATGCGTAGTTCTCGAGATATATCAAGATATTTAAAAGTTCCGAAGCCGCACCAACATAATAGAGATACAGAAACACCGTGGCCCCTTTCTTTGAGATAACTCTGCACTAGTGCGAGCCGCAAATGCCACTTCCAGCTTAGCTGTGCAGAAGAAGAACAACAAGAAGAAGAAATATCGCGAAATATGTCCGTCAGGCCCCTTCCCTTGAGATAAATCTGCAAATATCTCGGAAACGAAGCGAGCTATGGCAAAATGTTAAGAGACCTTTTTTGTAGAGAATTAAGTTTCCTACTTTTTATGTTCTATGATATTTTTTGATCAGATGCGTAGTTCTCGAGATATATCAAGATATTTAAAAGTTCCGAAGCCGCACCAACATAATAGAGATACAGAAACACCGTGGCCCCTTTCCTTGAGATAACTCTGCACTATTGCGAGCTGTAAATGCCACTTCCAGCTTAGCTGTGCAGAAGAAGAACAACAAGAAGAAGAAATATCTCGAAATATGTCCGTCAGGCCCCTTCCCTTGAGATAAATCTGCAAATATCTCGGAAACGAAGCGAGCTATGGCAAAATGTTAAGAGACCTTTTTTGTAGGGAATTAAGTGGCTTACTTTTTATGTTCTATGATATTTTTTGATCAGATGCGTAGTTCTCGAGATATATCAAGATATTTAATAGTTCCGAAGCCGCACCAACATAATAGAGATACAGAAACACCGTGGCCCCTTTCTTTGAGATAACTCCGCACTATTGCGAGCTGTAAATGCCACTTCCAGCTTAGCTGTGCAGAAGAAGAACAACAAGAAGAAGAAATATCTCGAAATATGTCCGTCAGGCCCGTTCCTTTGAGCTGAATCTGCAAATATCTCGGAAACGAAGCGAGCTATGGCAAAATGTTAAGAGACGTTTTTTGTAGAGAATTATGTTTCCTACAACTTATGTTCTATGATATTTTTTGATCAGAAGCGTAGTTTTCGAGATATATCGAGATATTTAAAAGTTCCGAAGCCGCACCAACATAATAGAGATACAGAAACACCGTGGCCCCTTTCTTTGAGATAACTCTGCACTAGTGCGAGCCGCAAATGCCACTTCCAGCTTAGCTGTGCAGAAGAAGAACAACAAGAAGAAGAAATATCTCGAAATATGTCCGTCAGGCCCCTTCCCTTGAGATAAATCTGCAAATATCTCGGAAACGAAGCGAGCTATGGCAAAATGCTAAGAGACCTTTTTTGTAGAGAATTAAGTTTCCTACTTTTTATATTCTATGATATTTTTTGATGAGATGCGTAGTTCTCGAGATATATCAAGATATTTAAAAGTTCCGAAGCCGCACCAGCATAATAGAGATACAGAAACACCGTGGCCCCTTTCTTTGAGATAACTCTGCACTATTGCGAGCTGCAAATGCCACTTCCAGCTTAGCTGTGCAGAAGAAGAACAACAAGAAGAAGAAATATCTCGAAATATGTCCGTCAGGCCCCTTCCCTTGAGATAAATCTGCAAATATCTCGGAAACGAAGCGAGCTATGGCAAAATGTTAAGAGACCTTTTTTGTAGGGAATTAAGTGGCTTACTTTTTATGTTCTATGATATTTTTTGATCAGATGCGTAGTTCTCGAGATATATCAAGATATTTAATAGTTCCGAAGCCGCACCAACATAATAGAGATACAGAAACACCGTGGCCCCTTTCTTTGAGATAACTCCGCACTATTGCGAGCTGTAAATGCCACTTCCAGCTTAGCTGTGCAGAAGAAGAACAACAAGAAGAAGAAATATCTCGAAATATGTCCGTCAGGCCCGTTCCTTTGAGCTGAATCTGCAAATATCTCGGAAACGAAGCGAGCTATGGCAAAATGTTAAGAGACGTTTTTTGTAGAGAATTATGTTTCCTACAAGTTATGTTCTATGATATTTTTTGATCAGAAGCGTAGTTTTCGAGATATATCGAGATATTTAAAAGTTCCGAAGCCGCACCAACATAATAGAGATACAGAAACACCGTGGCCCCTTTCTTTGAGATAACTCTGCACTAGTGCGAGCCGCAAATGCCACTTCCAGCTTAGCTGTGCAGAAGAAGAACAACAAGAAGAAGAAATATCTCGAAATATGTCCGTCAGGCCCCTTCCCTTGAGATAAATCTGCAAATATCTCGGAAACGAAGCGAGCTATGGCAAAATGTTAAGAGACCTTTTTTGTAGAGAATTAAGTTTCCTACTTTTTATATTCTATGATATTTTTTGATGAGATGCGTAGTTCTCGAGATATATCAAGATATTTAAAAGTTCCGAAGCCGCACCAGCATAATAGAGATACAGAAACACCGTGGCCCCTTTCTTTGAGATAACTCTGCACTATTGCGAGCTGCAAATGCCACTTCCAGCTTAGCTGTGCAGAAGAAGAACAACAAGAAGAAGAAATATCTCGAAATATGTCCGTCAGGCCCCTTCCCTTGAGATAAATCTGCAAATATCTCGGAAACGAAGCGAGCTATGGCAAAATGTTAAGAGACCTTTTTTGTAGAGAATTAAGTTTCCTACTTTTTATGTTCTATGATATTTTTTGATCAGATGCGTAGTTCTGGAGATATATCAAGATATTTAAAAGTTCCGAAGCCGCACCAACATAATAGAGATACAGAAACACCGTGGCCCCTTTCTTTGAGATAACTCTGCACTCGTGCGAGCCGCAAATGCCACTTCCAGCTTAGCTGTGCAGAAGAAGAACAACAAGAAGAAGAAATATCGCGAAATATGTCCGTCAGGCCCCTTCCCTTGAGATAAATCTGCAAATATCTCGGAAACGAAGCGAGCGATGGCAAAATGTTAAGAGACCTTTTTTGTAGAGAATTAAGTTTCCTACTTTTTATGTTCTATGATATTTTTTGATCAGATGCGTAGTTCTCGAGATATATCAAGATATTTAAAAGTTCCGAAGCCGCACCAACATAATAGAGATACAGAAACACCGTGGCCCCTTTCTTTGAGATAACTCTGCACTAGTGCGAGCCGTCAATGCCACTTCCAGTTTAGCTGTGCAGAAGAAGAACAACAAGAAGAAGAAATATCTCGAAATATGTCCGTCAGGCCCGTTCCTTTGAGCTGAATCTGCAAATATCTCGGAAACGAAGCGAGCTATGGCAAAATGTTAAGAGACGTTTTTTGTAGAGGATTATGTTTCCTACAAGTTATGTTCTGTGATATTTTTTGATCAGAAGCGTAGTTTTCGAGATATATCGAGATATTTAAATGTTCCGAAGCCGCATCAACTTAATAGAGGTACAGAAACACCGTGGCCTCCTTCTTTGAGATAACTCTGCACTATTGCGAGCTGCAAATGCCACTTCCAGCTTAGCTGTGCAGAAGAAGAACAACAAGAAGAAGAAATATCTCCAAATATGTCCGTCAGGCCCCTTCCCTTGAGATAAATCTGCAAATATCTCGGAAACGAAGCGAGCTATCGCAAAATGTTAAGAGACCTTTTTTGTAGAGAATTAAGTGTCCTACTTTTTATGTTCTATGATATTTTTTGATCAGATGCGTAGTTCTCGAGATATATCAAGATATTTAAAAGTTCCGAAGCCGCACCAACATAATAGAGATACAGAAACACCGTGGCCCCTTTCTTTGAGATAACTCTGCACTATTGCGAGCTGTAAATGCCACTTCCAGCTTAGCTGTGCAGAAGAAGATCAACAAGAAGAAGGAATATCTCGAAATATGTCCGTCAGGCCCCTTCCCTTGAGATAAATCTGCAAATATCTCGGAAACGAAGCGAGCTATGGCAAAATGTTAAGAGACCTTATTTGTAGAGAATTAAGTTTCCTACTTTTTATGTTCTATGATATTTTTTGATCAGATGCGTAGTTCTCGAGATATATCAAGATATTTAAAAGTTCCGAAGCCGCACCAACATAATAGAGATACAGAAACACCGTGGCCCCTTTCTTTGAGATAACTCTGCACTCGTGCGAGCCGCAAATGCCACTTCCAGCTTAGCTGTGCAGAAGAAGAACAACAAGAAGAAGAAATATCGCGAAATATGTCCGTCAGGCCCCTTCCCTTGAGATAAATCTGCAAATATCTCGGAAACGAAGCGAGCTATGGCAAAATGTTAAGAGACCTTTTTTGTAGAGAATTAAGTTTCCTACTTTTTATATTCTATGATATTTTTTGATGAGATGCGTAGTTCTCGAGATATATCAAGATATTTTAAAGTTCCGAAGCCGCACCAGCATAATAGAGATACAGAAACACCGTGGCCCCTTTCTTTGAGATAACTCTGCACTATTGCGAGCTGCAAATGCCACTTCCAGCTTAGCTGTGCAGAAGAAGAACAACAAGAAGAAGAAATATCTCGAAATATGTCCGTCAGGCCCCTTCCCTTGAGATAAATCTGCAAATATCTCGGAAACGAAGCGAGCTATGGCAAAATGTTAAGAGACCTTTTTTGTAGAGAATTAAGTGGCCTACTTTTTATGTTCTATGATATTTTTTGATCAGATGCGTAGTTCTCGAGATATATCAAGATATTTAATAGTTCCGAAGCCGCACCAACATAATAGAGATACAGAAACACCGTGGCCCCTTTCTTTGAGATAACTCCGCACTATTGCGAGCTGTAAATGCCACTTCCAGCTTAGCTGTGCAGAAGAAGAACAACAAGAAGAAGAAATATCTCGAAATATGTCCGTCAGGCCCGTTCCTTTGAGCTGAATCTGCAAATATCTCGGAAACGAAGCGAGCTATGGCAAAATGTTAAGAGACGTTTTTTGTAGAGAATTATGTTTCCTACAAGTTATGTTCTATGATATTTTTTGATCAGAAGCGTAGTTTTCGAGATATATCGAGATATTTAAAAGTTCCGAAGCCGCACCAACATAATAGAGATACAGAAACACCGTGGCCCCTTTCTTTGAGATAACTCTGCACTAGTGCGAGCCGCAAATGCCACTTCCAGCTTAGCTGTGCAGAAGAAGAACAACAAGAAGAAGAAATATCTCGAAATATGTCCGTCAGGCCCGTTCCTTTGAGCTGAATCTGCAAATATCTCGGAAACGAAGCAAGCTATGGCAAAATGTTAAGAGACGTTTTTTGTAGAGAATTTTGTTTCCTACAATTTATGTTCTATGATATTTTTTGATCAGAAGCGTAGTTTTCGAGATATATCGAGATATTTAAAAGTTCCGAAGCCGCACCAACATAATAGAGATACAGAAACACCGTGGCCCCTTTCTTTGAGATAACTCTGCACTAGTGCGAGCCGCAAATGCCACTTCCAGCTTAGCTGTGCAGAAGAAGAACAACAAGAAGAAGAAATATCTCGAAATATGTCCGTCAGGCCCCTTCCCTTGAGATAAATCTGCAAATATCTCGGAAACGAAGCGAGCTATGGCAAAATGTTGAGAGACCTTTTTTGTAGAGAATTAAGTTTCCTACTTTTTATATTCTATGATATTTTTTGATGAGATGCGTAGTTCTCGAGATATATCAAGATATTTAAAAGTTCCGAAGCCGCACCAGCATAATAGAGATACAGAAACACCGTGGCCCCTTTCTTTGAGATAACTCTGCACTATTGCGAGCTGCAAATGCCACTTCCAGCTTAGCTGTGCAGAAGAAGAACAACAAGAAGAAGAAATATCTCGAAATATGTCCGTCAGGCCCCTTCCCTTGAGATAAATCTGCAAATATCTCGGAAACGAAGCGAGCTATGGCAAAATGTTAAGAGACCTTTTTTGTAGAGAATTAAGTTTCCTACTTTTTATGTTCTATGATATTTTTTGATCAGATGCGTAGTTCTGGAGATATATCAAGATATTTAAAAGTTCCGAAGCCGCACCAACATAATAGAGATACAGAAACACCGTGGCCCCTTTCTTTGAGATAACTCTGCACTCGTGCGAGCCGCAAATGCCACTTCCAGCTTAGCTGTGCAGAAGAAGAACAACAAGAAGAAGAAATATCGCGAAATATGTCCGTCAGGCCCCTTCCCTTGAGATAAATCTGCAAATATCTCGGAAACGAAGCGAGCTATGGCAAAATGTTAAGAGACCTTTTTTGTAGAGAATTAAGTGGCCTACTTTTTATGTTCTATGATATTTTTTGATCAGATGCGTAGTTCTCGAGATATATCAAGATATTTAATAGTTCCGAAGCCGCACCAACATAATAGAGATACAGAAACACCGTGGCCCCGTTCTTTGAGATAACTCCGCACTATTGCGAGCTGTAAATGCCACTTCCAGCTTAGCTGTGCAGAAGAAGAACAACAAGAAGAAGAAATATCTCGAAATATGTCCGTCAGGCCCGTTCCTTTGAGCTGAATCTGCAAATATCTCGGAAACGAAGCGAGCTATGGCAAAATGTTAAGAGACGTTTTTTGTAGAGAATTATGTTTCCTACAAGTTATGTTCTATGATATTTTTTGATCAGAAGCGTAGTTTTCGAGATATATCGAGATATTTAAAAGTTCCGAAGCCGCACCAACATAATAGAGATACAGAATCACCGTGGCCCCTTTCTTTGAGATAACTCTGCACTATTGCGAGCTGTAAATGCCACTTCCAGCTTAGCTGTGCAGAAGAAGATCAACAAGAAGAAGGAATATCTCGAAATATGTCCGTCAGGCCCCTTCCCTTGAGATAAATCTGCAAATATCTCGGAAACGAAGCGAGCTATGGCAAAATGTTAAGAGACCTTATTTGTAGAGAATTAAGTTTCCTACTTTTTATGTTCTATGATATTTTTTGATCAGATGCGTAGTTCTCGAGATATATCAAGATATTTAAAAGTTCCGAAGCCGCACCAACATAATAGAGATACAGAAACACCGTGGCCCCTTTCTTTGAGATAACTCTGCACTCGTGCGAGCCGCAAATGCCACTTCCAGCTTAGCTGTGCAGAAGAAGAACAACAAGAAGAAGAAATATCTCGAAATATGTCCGTCAGGCCCCTTCCCTTGAGATAAATCTGCAAATATCTCGGAAACGAAGCGAGCTATGGCAAAATGTTAAGAGACCTTATTTGTAGAGAATTAAGTTTCCTACTTTTTATGTTCTATGATATTTTTTGATCAGATGCGTAGTTCTCGAGATATATCAAGATATTTAAAAGTTCCGAAGCCGCACCAACATAATAGAGATACAGAAACACCGTGGCCCCTTTCTTTGAGATAACTCTGCACTCGTGCGAGCCGCAAATGCCACTTCCAGCTTAGCTGTGCAGAAGAAGAACAACAAGAAGAAGAAATATCGCGAAATATTTCCGTCAGGCCCCTTCCCTTGAGATAAATCTGCAAATATCTCGGAAACGAAGCGAGCTATGGCAAAATGTTAAGAGACGTTTTTTGTAGAGAATTATGTTTCCTACAATTTAGGTTCTATGATATTTTTTGATCAGAAGCGTAGTGTTCGAGATATATCGAGATATTTAAAAGTTCCGAAGCCGCACCAACATAATAGAGATAGAGAAACACCGTGGCCCCTTTCTTTGAGATAACTCTGCACTAGTGCGAGCCGTCAATGCCACTTCCAGTTTAGCTGTGCAGAAGAAGAACAACAAGAAGAAGAAATATCTCGAAATATGTCCGTCAGGCCCGTTCCTTTGAGCTGAATCTGCAAATATCTCGGAAACGAAGCGAGCTATGGCAAAATGTTAAGAGACGTTTTTTGTAGAGGATTATGTTTCCTACAAGTTATGTTCTGTGATATTTTTTGATCAGAAGCGTAGTTTTCGAGATATATCGAGATATTTAAATGTTCCGAAGCCGCATCAACTTAATAGAGGTACAGAAACACCGTGGCCTCCTTCTTTGAGATAACTCTGCACTATTGCGAGCTGCAAATGCCACTTCCAGCTTAGCTGTGCAGAAGAAGAACAACAAGAAGAAGAAATATCTCCAAATATGTCCGTCAGGCCCCTTCCCTTGAGATAAATCTGCAAATATCTCGGAAACGAAGCGAGCTATCGCAAAATGTTAAGAGACCTTTTTTGTAGAGAATTAAGTGTCCTACTTTTTATGTTCTATGATATTTTTTGATCAGATGCGTAGTTCTCGAGATATATCAAGATATTTAAAAGTTCCGAAGCCGCACCAACATAATAGAGATACAGAAACACCGTGGCCCCTTTCTTTGAGATAACTCCGCACTATTGCGAGCTGTAAATGCCACTTCCAGCTTAGCTGTGCAGAAGAAGAACAACAAGAAGAAGAAATATCTCGAAATATGTCCGTCAGGCCCGTTCCTTTGAGCTGAATCTGCAAATATCTCGGAAACGAAGCGAGCTATGGCAAAATGTTAAGAGACGTTTTTTGTAGAGAATTATGTTTCCTACAAGTTATGTTCTATGATATTTTTTGATCAGAAGCGTAGTTTTCGAGATATATCGAGATATTTAAAAGTTCCGAAGCCGCACCAACATAATAGAGATACAGAAACACCGTGGCCCCTTTCTTTGAGATAACTCTGCACTAGTGCGAGCCGCAAATGCCACTTCCAGCTTAGCTGTGCAGAAGAAGAACAACAAGAAGAAGAAATATCTCGAAATATGTCCGTCAGGCCCCTTCCCTTGAGATAAATCTGCAAATATCTCGGAAACGAAGCGAGCTATGGCAAAATGTTGAGAGACCTTTTTTGTAGAGAATTAAGTTTCCTACTTTTTATATTCTATGATATTTTTTGATGAGATGCGTAGTTCTCGAGATATATCAAGATATTTAAAAGTTCCGAAGCCGCACCAGCATAATAGAGATACAGAAACACCGTGGCCCCTTTCTTTGAGATAACTCTGCACTATTGCGAGCTGCAAATGCCACTTCCAGCTTAGCTGTGCAGAAGAAGAACAACAAGAAGAAGAAATATCTCGAAATATGTCCGTCAGGCCCCTTCCCTTGAGATAAATCTGCAAATATCTCGGAAACGAAGCGAGCTATGGCAAAATGTTAAGAGACCTTTTTTGTAGAGAATTAAGTTTCCTACTTTTTATGTTCTATGATATTTTTTGATCAGATGCGTAGTTCTCGAGATATATCAAGATATTTAAAAGTTCCGAAGCCGCACCAACATAATAGAGACACAGAAACACCGTGGCCCCTTTCCTTGAGATAACTCTGCACTATTGCGAGCTGTAAATGCCACTTCCAGCTTAGCTGTGCAGAAGAAGAACAACAAGAAGAAGAAATATCTCGAAATATGTCCGTCAGGCCCGTTCCTTTGAGCTGAATCTGCAAATATCTCGGAAACGAAGCGAGCTATGGCAAAATGTTAAGAGACGTTTTTTGTAGAGAATTATGTTTCCTACAAGTTATGTTCTATGATATTTTTTGATCAGAAGCGTAGTTTTCGAGATATATCGAGATATTTAAAAGTTCCGAAGCCGCACCAACATAATAGAGATACAGGAACACCGTGGCCCCTTTCTTTGAGATAACTCTGCACTAGTGCGAGCCGCAAATGACACTTCCAGCTTAGCTGTGCAGAAGAAGAACAACAAGAAGAAGAAATATCTCGAAATATGTCCATCAGGCCCCTTCCCTTGAGATAAATCTGCAAATATCTCGGAAACGAAGCGAGCTATGGCAAAATGTTAAGAGACCTTTTTTGTAGAGAATTAAGTTTCCTACTTTTTATATTCTATGATATTTTTTGATGAGATGCGTAGTTCTCGAGATATATCAAGATATTTAAAAGTTCCGAAGCCGCACCAGCATAATAGAGATACAGAAACACCGTGGCCCCTTTCTTTGAGATAACTCTGCACTATTGCGAGCTGCAAATGCCACTTCCAGCTTAGCTGTGCAGAAGAAGAACAACAAGAAGAAGAAATATCTCGAAATATGTCCGTCAGGCCCCTTCCCTTGAGATAAATCTGCAAATATCTCGGAAACGAAGCGAGCTATGGCAAAATGTTAAGAGACCTTATTTGTAGAGAATTAAGTTTCCTACTTTTTATGTTCTATGATATTTTTTGATCAGATGCGTAGTTCTCGAGATATATCAAGATATTTAAAAGTTCCGAAGCCGCACCAACATAATAGAGATACAGAAACACCGTGGCCCCTTTCTTTGAGATAACTCTGCACTAGTGCGAGCCGTCAATGCCACTTCCAGTTTAGCTGTGCAGAAGAAGAACAACAAGAAGAAGAAATATCTCGAAATATGTCCGTCAGGCCCGTTCCTTTGAGCTGAATCTGCAAATATCTCGGAAACGAAGCGAGCTATGGCAAAATGTTAAGAGACGTTTTTTGTAGAGGATTATGTTTCCTACAAGTTATGTTCTGTGATATTTTTTGATCAGAAGCGTAGTTCTCGAGATATATCAAGATATTTAAATGTTCCGAAGCCGCATCAACTTAATAGAGGTACAGAAACACCGTGGCCTCCTTCTTTGAGATAACTCTGCACTATTGCGAGCTGCAAATGCCACTTCCAGCTTAGCTGTGCAGAAGAAGAACAACAAGAAGAAGAAATATCTCCAAATATGTCCGTCAGGCCCCTTCCCTTGAGATAAATCTGCAAATATCTCGGAAACGAAGCGAGCTATCGCAAAATGTTAAGAGACCTTTTTTGTAGAGAATTAAGTTTCCTACTTTTTATGTTCTATGATATTTTTTGATCAGATGCGTAGTTCTCGAGATATATCAAGATATTTAAAAGTTCCGAAGCCGCACCAACATAATAGAGACACAGAAACACCGTGGCCCCTTTCCTTGAGATAACTCTGCACTATTGCGAGCTGTAAATGCCACTTCCAGCTTAGCTGTGCAGAAGAAGAACAACAAGAAGAAGAAATATCTCGAAATATGTCCGTCAGGCCCGTTCCTTTGAGCTGAATCTGCAAATATCTCGGAAACGAAGCGAGCTATGGCAAAATGTTAAGAGACGTTTTTTGTAGAGAATTATGTTTCCTACAAGTTATGTTCTATGATATTTTTTGATCAGAAGCGTAGTTTTCGAGATATATCGAGATATTTAAAAGTTCCGAAGCCGCACCAACATAATAGAGATACAGAAACACCGTGGCCCCTTTCTTTGAGATAACTCTGCACTAGTGCGAGCCGCAAATGACACTTCCAGCTTAGCTGTGCAGAAGAAGAACAACAAGAAGAAGAAATATCTCGAAATATGTCCATCAGGCCCCTTCCCTTGAGATAAATCTGCAAATATCTCGGAAACGAAGCGAGCTATGGCAAAATGTTAAGGGACCTTTTTTGTAGAGAATTAAGTTTCCTACTTTTTATATTCTATGATATTTTTTGATGAGATGCGTAGTTCTCGAGATATATCAAGATATTTAAAAGTTCCGAAGCCGCACCAGCATAATAGAGATACAGAAACACCGTGGCCCCTTTCTTTGAGATAACTCTGCACTATTGCGAGCTGCAAATGCCACTTCCAGCTTAGCTGTGCAGAAGAAGAACAACAAGAAGAAGAAATATCTCGAAATATGTCCGTCAGGCCCCTTCCCTTGAGATAAATCTGCAAATATCTCGGAAACGAAGCGAGCTATGGCAAAATGTTAAGAGACCTTTTTTGTAGAGAATTAAGTTTCCTACTTTTTATGTTCTATGATATTTTTTAATCAGATGCGTAGTTCTGGAGATATATCAAGATATTTAAAAGTTCCGAAGCCGCACCAACATAATAGAGATACAGAAACACCGTGGCCCCTTTCTTTGAGATAACTCTGCACTCGTGCGAGCCGCAAATGCCACTTCCAGCTTAGCTGTGCAGAAGAAGAACAACAAGAAGAAGAAATATCGCGAAATATGTCCGTCAGGCCCCTTCCCTTGAGATAAATCTGCAAATATCTCGGAAACGAAGCGAGCTATGGCAAAATGTTAAGAGACCTTTTTTGTAGAGAATTAAGTTTCCTACTTTTTATATTCTATGATATTTTTTGATGAGATGCGTAGTTCTCGAGATATATCAAGATATTTAAAAGTTCCGAAGCCGCACCAGCATAATAGAGATACAGAAACACCGTGGCCCCTTTCTTTGAGATAACTCTGCACTATTGCGAGCTGCAAATGCCACTTCCAGCTTAGCTGTGCAGAAGAAGAACAACAAGAAGAAGAAATATCTCGAAATATGTCCGTCAGGCCCCTTCCCTTGAGATAAATCTGCAAATATCTCGGAAACGAAGCGAGCTATGGCAAAATGTTAAGAGACCTTTTTTGTAGAGAATTAAGTTTCCTACTTTTTATATTCTATGATATTTTTTGATGAGATGCGTAGTTCTCGAGATATATCAAGATATTTAAAAGTTGCGAAGCCGCACCAGCATAATAGAGATACAGAAACACCGTGGCCCCTTTCTTTGAGATAACTCTGCACTATTGCGAGCTGCAAATGCCACTTCCAGCTTAGCTGTGCAGAAGAAGAACAACAAGAAGAAGAAATATCTCGAAATATGTCCGTCAGGCCCCTTCCCTTGAGATAAATCTGCAAATATCTCGGAAACGAAGCGAGCTATGGCAAAATGTTAAGAGACCTTTTTTGTAGAGAATTAAGTGGCCTACTTTTTATGTTCTATGATATTTTTTGATCAGATGCGTAGTTCTCGAGATATATCAAGATATTTAATAGTTCCGAAGCCGCACCAACATAATAGAGATACAGAAACACCGTGGCCCCTTTCTTTGAGATAACTCCGCACTAGTGCGAGCCGCAAATGCCACTTCCAGCTTAGCTGTGCAGAAGAAGAACAACAAGAAGAAGAAATATCTCGAAATATGTCCGTCAGGCCCCTTCCCTTGAGATAAATCTGCAAATATCTCGGAAACGAAGCGAGCTATGGCAAAATGTTAAGAGACGTTTTTTGTAGAGAATTATGTTTCCTACAATTTAGGTTCTATGATATTTTTTGATCAGAAGCGTAGTGTTCGAGATATATCGAGATATTTAAAAGTTCCGAAGCCGCACCAACATAATAGAGATACAGAAACACCGTGGCCCCTTTCTTTGAGATAACTCTGCACTAGTGCGAGCCGTCAATGCCACTTCCAGTTTAGCTGTGCAGAAGAAGAACAACAAGAAGAAGAAATATCTCGAAATATGTCCGTCAGGCCCGTTCCTTTGAGCTGAATCTGCAAATATCTCGGAAACGAAGGGAGCTATGGCAAAATGTTAAGAGACCTTTTTTGTAGAGAATTAAGTTTCCTACTTTTTATGTTCTATGATATTTTTTGATCAGATGCGTAGTTCTGGAGATATATCAAGATATTTAAAAGTTCCGAAGCCGCACCAACATATTAGAGATACAGAAACACCGTGGCCCCTTTCTTTGAGATAACTCTGCACTATTGCGAGCTGTAAATGCCACTTCCAGCTTAGCTGTGCAGAAGAAGAACAACAAGAAGAAGGAATATCTCGAAATATGTCCGTCAGGCCCCTTCCCTTGAGATAAATCAGCAAATATCTCGGAAACGAAGCGAGTTATGGCAACATGTTAGGAGACATTTTTTGTAGAGAATTTTGTTTCCTACAATTTATGTTCTATGATATTTTTTGATCAGAAGCGTAGTTTTCGAGATATATCGAGATATTTAAAAGTTCCGAAGCCGCACCAACATAATAGAGATACAGAAACACCGTGGCCCCTTTCTTTGAGATAACTCTGCACTAGTGCGAGCCGCAAATGCCACTTCCAGCTTAGCTGTGCAGAAGAAGAACAACAAGAAGAAGAAATATCTCGAAATATGTCCGTCAGGCCCCTTCCCTTGAGATAAATCTGCAAATATCTCGGAAACGAAGCGAGCTATGGCAAAATGTTGAGAGACCTTTTTTGTAGAGAATTAAGTTTCCTACTTTTTATGTTCTATGATATTTTTTGATCAGATGCGTAGTTCTCGAGATATATCAAGATATTTAAAAGTTTCGAAGCCGCACCAACATAATAGAGATACAGAAACACCGTGGCCCCTTTCTTTGAGATACCTCTGCACTATTGCGAGCTGCAAATGCCACTTCCAGCTTAGCTGTGCAGAAGAAGAACAACAAGAAGAAGAAATATCCTGAAATATGTCCGTCAGGCCCCTTCCCTTGAGATATATCTGCAAATATCTCGGAAACGAAGCGAGCTATGGCAAAATGTTAAGAGACCTTTTTTGTAGAGAATTAAGTTTCCTACTTTTTATGTTCTCTGATATTTTTTGATCAGATGCGTAGTTCTCGAGATATATGAAGATATTTAAAAGTTCCGAAGCCGCACCAACATAATAGAGATACAGAAACACCGTGGCCCCTTTCTTTGAGATAACTCTGCACTCGTGCGAGCCGCAAATGCCACTTCCAGCTTAGCTGTGCAGAAGAAGAACAACAAGAAGAAGAAATATCGCGAAATATGTCCGTCAGGCCCCTTCCCTTGAGATAAATCTGCAAATATCTCGGAAACGAAGCGAGCTATGGCAAAATGTTAAGAGACCTTTTTTGTAGAGAATTAAGTTTCCTACTTTTTATGTTCTATGATATTTTTTGATCAGATGCGTAGTTCTCGAGATATATCAAGATATTTAAAAGTTCCGAAGCCGCACCAACATAATAGAGATACAGAAACACCGTGGCCCCTTTCCTTGAGATAACTCTGCACTATTGCGAGCTGTAAATGCCACTTCCAGCTTAGCTGTGCAGAAGAAGAACAACAAGAAGAAGGAATATCTCGAAATATGTCCGTCAGGCCCCTTCCCTTGAGATAAATCTGCAAATATCTCGGAAACGAAGCGAGCTATGGCAAAATGTTAAGAGACCTTTTTTGTAGAGAATTAAGTGGCCTACTTTTTATGTTCTATGATATTTTTTGATCAGATGCGTAGTTCTCGAGATATATCAAGATATTTAATAGTTCGGAAGCCGCACCAACATAATAGAGATACAGAAACACCGTGGCCCCTTTCTTTGAGATAACTCCGCACTATTGCGAGCTGTAAATGCCACTTCCAGCTTAGCTGTGCAGAAGAAGAACAACAAGAAGAAGAAATATCTCGAAATATGTCCGTCAGGCCCGTTCCTTTGAGCTGAATCTGCAAATATCTCGGAAACGAAGCGAGCTATGGCAAAATGTTAAGAGACGTTTTTTGTAGAGAATTATGTTTCCTACAAGTTATGTTCTATGATATTTTTTGATCAGAAGCGTAGTTTTCGAGATATATCGAGATATTTAAAAGTTCCGAAGCCGCACCAACATAATAGAGATACAGAAACACCGTGGCCCCTTTCTTTGAGATAACTCTGCACTAGTGCGAGCCGCAAATGCCACTTCCAGCTTAGCTGTGCAGAAGAAGAACAACAAGAAGAAGAAATATCTCCAAATATGTCCGTCAGGCCCCTTCCCTTGAGATAAATCTGCAAATATCTCGGAAACGAAGCGAGCTATCGCAAAATGTTAAGAGACCTTTTTTGTAGAGCATTAAGTGTCCTACTTTTTATGTTCTATGATATTTTTTGATCAGATGCGTAGTTCTCGAGATATATCAAGATATTTAAAAGTTCCGAAGCCGCACCAACATAATAGAGATACAGAAACACCGTGGCCCCTTTCTTTGAGATAACTCTGCACTATTGCGAGCTGTAAATGCCACTTCCAGCTTAGCTGTGCAGAAGAAGATCAACAAGAAGAAGGAATATCTCGAAATATGTCCGTCAGGCCCCTTCCCTTGAGATAAATCTGCAAATATCTCGGAAACGAAGCGAGCTATGGCAAAATGTTAAGAGACCTTATTTGTAGAGAATTAAGTTTCCTACTTTTTATGTTCTATGATATTTTTTGATCAGATGCGTAGTTCTCGAGATATATCAAGATATTTAAAAGTTCCGAAGCCGCACCAACATAATAGAGATACAGAAACACCGTGGCCCCTTTCTTTGAGATAACTCTGCACTCGTGCGAGCCGCAAATGCCACTTCCAGCTTAGCTGTGCAGAAGAAGAACAACAAGAAGAAGAAATATCGCGAAATATGTCCGTCAGGCCCCTTCCCTTGAGATAAATCTGCAAATATCTCGGAAACGAAGCGAGCTATGGCAAAATCTTAAGAGACCTTTTTTGTAGAGAATTAAGTTTCCTACTTTTTATATTCTATGATATTTTTTGATGAGATGCGTAGTTCTCGAGATATATCAAGATATTTTAAAGTTCCGAAGCCGCACCAGCATAATAGAGATACAGAAACACCGTGGCCCCTTTCTTTGAGATAACTCTGCACTATTGCGAGCTGCAAATGCCACTTCCAGCTTAGCTGTGCAGAAGAAGAACAACAAGAAGAAGAAATATCTCGAAATATGTCCGTCAGGCCCGTTCCTTTGAGCTGAATCTGCAAATATCTCGGAAACGAAGCGAGCTATGGCAAAATGTTAAGAGACGTTTTTTGTAGAGAATTATGTTTCCTACAAGTTATGTTCTATGATATTTTTTGATCAGAAGCGTAGTTTTCGAGATATATCGAGATATTTAAAAGTTCCGAAGCCGCACCAACATAATAGAGATACAGAAACACCGTGGCCCCTTTCTTTGAGATAACTCTGCACTAGTGCGAGCCGCAAATGCCACTTCCAGCTTAGCTGTGCAGAAGAAGAACAACAAGAAGAAGAAATATCTCGAAATATGTCCGTCAGGCCCGTTCCTTTGAGCTGAATCTGCAAATATCTCGGAAACGAAGCAAGCTATGGCAAAATGTTAAGAGACGTTTTTTGTAGAGAATTTTGTTTCCTACAATTTATGTCCTATGATATTTTTTGATCAGAAGCGTAGTTTTCGAGATATATCGAGATATTTAAAAGTTCCGAAGCCGCACCAACATAATAGAGATACAGAAACACCGTGGCCCCTTTCTTTGAGATAACTCTGCACTAGTGCGAGCCGCAAATGCCACTTCCAGCTTAGCTGTGCAGAAGAAGAACAACAAGAAGAAGAAATATCTCGAAATATGTCCGTCAGGCCCCTTCCCTTGAGATAAATCTGCAAATATCTCGGAAACGAAGCGAGCTATGGCAAAATGTTAAGAGACCTTTTTTGTAGAGAATTAAGTTTCCTACTTTTTATATTCTATGATATTTTTTGATGAGATGCGTAGTTCTCGAGATATATCAAGATATTTAAAAGTTCCGAAGCCGCACCAGCATAATAGAGGTACAGAAACACCGTGGCCTCCTTCTTTGAGATAACTCTGCACTATTGCGAGCTGTAAATGCCACTTCCAGCTTAGCTGTGCAGAAGAAGAACAACAAGAAGAAGGAATATCTCGAAATATGTGCGTCAGGCCCCTTCCCTTGAGATAAATCTGCAAATATCTCGGAAACGAAGCGAGCTATGGCAAAATGTTAAGAGACCTTATTTGTAGAGAATTAAGTTTCCTACTTTTTATGTTCTATGATATTTTTTGATCAGATGCGTAGTTCTCGAGATATATCAAGATATTTGAAAGTTCCGAAGCCGCACCAACATAATAGAGATACAGAAACACCGTGGCCCCTTTCTTTGAGATAACTCTGCACTCGTGCGAGCCGCAAATGCCACTTCCAGCTTAGCTGTGCAGAAGAAGAACAACAAGAAGAAGAAATATCGCGAAATATGTCCGTCAGGCTCCTTCCCTTGAGATAAATCTGCAAATATCTCGGAAACGAAGCGAGCTATGGCAAAATGTTAAGAGACCTTTTTTGTAGAGAATTAAGTTTCCTACTTTTTATGTTCTATGATATTTTTTGATCAGATGCGTAGTTCTCGAGATATATCAAGATATTTAATAGTTCCGAAGCCGCACCAACATAATAGAGATACAGAAACACCGTGGCCCCTTTCTTTGAGATAACTCTGCACTAGTGCGAGCCGCAAATGCCACTTCCAGCTTAGCTGTGCAGAAGAAGAACAACAAGAAGAAGAAATATCTCGAAATATGTCCGTCAGGCCCCTTCCCTTGAGATAAATCTGCAAATATCTCGGAAACGAAGCGAGCTATGGCAAAATGTTAAGAGACGTTTTTTGTAGAGAATTATGTTTCCTACAATTTAGGTTCTATGATATTTTTTGATCAGAAGCGTAGTGTTCGAGATATATCGAGATATTTAAAAGTTCCGAAGCCGCACCAACATAATAGAGATACAGAAACACCGTGGCCCCTTTCTTTGAGATAACTCTGCACTAGTGCGAGCCGTCAATGCCACTTCCAGTTTAGCTGTGCAGAAGAAGAACAACAAGAAGAAGAAATATCTCGAAATATGTCCGTCAGGCCCGTTCCTTTGAGCTGAATCTGCAAATATCTCGGAAACGAAGCGAGCTATGGCAAAATGTTAAGAGACGTTTTTTGTAGAGGATTATGTTTCCTACAAGTTATGTTCTGTGATATTTTTTGATCAGAAGCGTAGTTTTCGAGATATATCGAGATATTTAAATGTTCCGAAGCCGCACCAACATAATAGAGGTACAGAAACACCGTGGCCTCCTTCTTTGAGATAACTCTGCACTATTGCGAGCTGTAAATGCCACTTCCAGCTTAGCTGTGCAGAAGAAGAACAACAAGAAGAAGGAATATCTCGAAATATGTCCGTCAGGCCCCTTCCCTTGAGATAAATCTGCAAATATCTCGGAAACGAAGCGAGCTATGGCAAAATGTTAAGAGACCTTATTTGTAGAGAATTAAGTTTCCTACTTTTTATGTTCTATGATATTTTTTGATCAGATGCGTAGTTCTCGAGATATATCAAGATATTTAAAAGTTCCGAAGCCGCACCAACATAATAGAGATACAGAAACACCGTGGCCCCTTTCTTTGAGATAACTCTGCACTCGTGCGAGCCGCAAATGCCACTTCCAGCTTAGCTGTGCAGAAGAAGAACAACAAGAAGAAGAAATATCGCGAAATATGTCCGTCAGGCCCCTTCCCTTGAGATAAATCTGCAAATATCTCGGAAACGAAGCGAGCTATGGCAAAATGTTAAGAGACCTTTTTTGTAGAGAATTAAGTTTCCTACTTTTTATGTTCTATGATATTTTTTGATCAGATGCGTAGTTCTCGAGATATATCAAGATATTTAAAAGTTCCGAAGCCGCACCAACATAATAGAGATACAGAAACACCGTGGCCCCTTTCCTTGAGATAACTCTGCACTATTGCGAGCTGTAAATGCCACATCCAGCTTAGCTGTGCAGAAGAAGAACAACAAGAAGAAGAAATATCTCGAAATATGTCCGTCAGGCCCCTTCCCTTGAGATAAATCTGCAAATATCTCGGAAACGAAGCGAGCTATGGCAAAATGTTAAGAGACCTTTTTTGTAGAGAATTAAGTGGCATACTTTTTATGTTCTATGATATTTTTTGATCAGATGCGTAGTTCTCGAGATATATCAAGATATTTAATAGTTCCGAAGCCGCACCAACATAATAGAGATACAGAAACACCGTGGCCCCTTTCTTTGAGATAACTCCGCACTACTGCGAGCTGTAAATGCCACTTCCAGCTTAGCTGTGCAGAAGAAGAACAACAAGAAGAAGAAATATCTCGAAATATGTCCGTCAGGCCCGTTCCTTTGAGCTGAATCTGCAAATATCTCGGAAACGAAGCGAGCTATGGCAAAATGTTAAGAGACGTTTTTTGTAGAGAATTATGTTTCCTACAAGTTATGTTGTATGATATTTTTTGATCAAAAGCGTAGTTTTCGAGATATATCGAGATATTTAAAAGTTCCGAAGCCGCACCAACATAATAGAGGTACAGAAACACCGTGGCCTCCTTCTTTGAGATAACTCTGCACTATTGCGAGCTGCAAATGCCACTTCCAGCTTAGCTGTGCAGAAGGAGAACAACAAGAAGAAGAAATATCTCGAAATATGTCCGTCAGGCCCCTTCCCTTGAGATAAATCTGCAAATATCTCGGAAACGAAGCGAGCTATGGCAAAATGTTAAGAGACCTTTTCTGTAGAGAATTAAGTGTCCTACTTTTTATGTTCTATGATATTTTTTGATCAGAAGCGTAGTTTTCGAGATATATCGAGATATTTAAAAGTTCCGAAGCCGCACCAACATAATAGAGATACAGAAACACCGTGGCCCCTTTCTTCGAGATAACTCTGCACTAGTGCGAGCCGCAAATGCCACTTCCAGCTTAGCTGTGCAGAAGAAGAACAACAAGAAGAAGAAATATCTCGAAATATGTCCGTCAGGCCCGTTCCTTTGAGCTGAATCTGCAAATATCTCGGAAACGAAGCGAGCTATGGCAAAATGTTAAGAGACGTTTTTTGTAGAGAATTTTGTTTCCTACAATTTATGTTCTATGATATTTTTTGATCAGAAGCGTAGTTTTCGAGATATATCGAGATATTTAAAAGTTCCGAAGCCGCACCAACATAATAGAGATACAGAAACACCGTGGCCCCTTTCTTTGAGATAACTCTGCACTAGTGCGAGCCGCAAATGCCACTTCCAGCTTAGCTGTGCAGAAGAAGAACAACAAGAAGAAGAAATATCTCGAAATATGTCCGTCAGGCCCCTTCCCTTGAGATAAATCTGCAAATATCTCGGAAACGAAGCGAGCTATGGCAAAATGTTAAGAGACCTTTTTTGTAGAGAATTAAGTTTCCTACTTTTTATATTCTATGATATTTTTTGATGAGATGCGTAGTTCTCGAGATATATCAAGATATTTAAAAGTTCCGAAGCCGCACCAACATAATAGAGATACAGAAACACCGTGGCCCCTTTCTTTGAGATAACTCTGCACTATTGCGAGCTGCAAATGCCACTTCCAGCTTAGCTGTGCAGAAGAAGAACAACAAGAAGAAGAAATATCTCGAAATATGTCCGTCAGGCCCCTTCCCTTGAGATAAATCTGCAAATATCTCGGAAACGAAGCGAGCTATGGCAAAATGTTGAGAGACCTTTTTTGTAGAGAATTAAGTTTCCTACTTTTTATGTTCTATGATATTTTTTGATCAGATGCGTAGTTCTCGAGATATATCAAGATATTTAAAAGTTTCGAAGCCGCACCAACATAATAGAGATACAGAAACACCGTGGCCCCTTTCTTTGAGATAACTCTGCACTAGTGCGAGCCGCAAATGCCACTTCCAGCTTAGCTGTGCAGAAGAAGAACAACAAGAAGAAGAAATATCTCGAAATATGTCCGTCAGGCCCCTTCCCTTGAGATAAATCTGCAAATATCTCGGAAACGAAGCGAGCTATGGCAAAATGTTAAGAGACGTTTTCTGTAGAGAATTATGTTTCCTACAATTTAGGTTGTATGATATTTTTTGATCAGAAGCGTAGTTTTCGAGATATATCGAGATATTTAAAAGTTCCGAAGCCGCACCAACATAATAGAGATACAGAAACACCGTGGCCCCTTTCTTTGAGATAACTCTGCGCTATTGCGAGCTGGAGACGCCACTTCCAGTTTAGCTGTGCAGAAGAAGAACAACAAGAAGAAGAAATATCTCGAAATATGTCCGTCAGGCCCCTTCCCTTGAGATATATCTGCAAATATCTCGGAAACGAAACGAGCTATGGCAAAATGTTGAGAGACCTTTTTTGTAGAGAATTATGTTTCCTACAATTTATGTTCTATGATATTTTTTGATCGGAAGCGTAGTTTTCGAGATATATCGAGATATTTAAAAGTTCCGAAGCCGCACCAACATAATAGAGATACAGAAACACCGTGGCCCCTTTCTTTGAGATAACTCTGCACTAGTGCGAGCCGCAAATGCCACTTCCAGCTTAGCTGTGCAGAAGAAGAACAACAAGAAGAAGAAATATCTCGAAATATGTCCGTCAGGCCCCTTCCCTTGAGATATATCTGCAAATATCTCGGAAGCGAAGCGAGCTATGGCAAAATGTTAAGAAACTTTATTTGTAGAGAATTAAGTTTCCTACTTTTTCTGTTCTATGATATTTTTTGATCAGATGCGTAGTTCTCGAGATATATCAAGATATTTAAAAGTTCCGAAGCCGCACCAACATAATAGAGATACAGAAACACCGTGGCCCCTTTCTTTGAGATAACTCTGCACTATTGCGAGCTGTAAATGCCACTTCCAGCTTAGCTGTGCAGAAGAAGAACGACAAGAAGAAGAAATATCTCGAAATATGTCCGTCAGGCCCCTTCCCTTGAGATAAATCTGCACATATCTCGGAAACGAAGCGAGCTATGGCAAAATGGTAAGAAACTTTATTTGTAGAGAATTAAGTTTCCTACTTTTTCTGTTCTATGATATTTTTTCATCAGATGCGTAGTTCTCGAGATATATCAAGATATTTAAAAGTTCCGAAGCCGCACCAACATAATAGAGATACAGAAACACCGTGGCCCCTTTCTTTGAGATAACTCTGCACTATTGCGAGCCGCAAATGCCACTTCCAGCTTAGCTGTGCAGAAGAAGAACAACAAGAAGAAGAAATATCTCGAAATATGTCCGTCAGGCCCCTTCCCTTGAGATAAATCTGCAAATATCTCGGAAACGAAGCGAGCTATGGCATAATGTTAAGAGACCTTTTTTGTAGAGAATTAAGTTTCGTACTTTTTATGTTCTATGATATTTTTTGATCAGATGCGTAGTTCTCGAGATATATCGAGATATTTAAAAGTTCCGAAGCCGCACCAACATAATAGAGATACAGAAACACCGTGGCCCCTTTCTTTGAGATAACTCTGCACTAGTGCGAGCTGGAAATGCCACTTCCAGCTTAGCTGTGCAGAAGAAGAACAACAAGAAGAAGAAATATCTCGAAATATGTCCGTCAGGCCCCTTCCCTTGAGATATATCTGCAAATATCTCGGAAACGAAGCGAGCTATGGCAAAATGGTAAGAGACCTTTTTTGTAGAGAATTATGTTTCCTACAAGTTATGTTCTATGATATTTTTTGATCAGAAGCGTAGTTTTCGAGATATATCGAGATATTTAAAAGTTCCGAAGCCGCACCAACATAATAGAGATACAGAAACACCGTGGCCCCTTTCTTTGAGATAACTCTGCACTCTTGCGAGCTGGAAATACCACTTCCAGCTTAGCTGTGCAGAAGAAGAACAACAAGAAGAAGAAATATCTCGGAATATGTCCGTCAGGCCCCTTCCCTTGAGATATATCTGCAAATATCTCGGAAACGAAGCGAGCTATGGCAAAATGGTAAGAGACCTTTTTTGTAGAGAATTATGTTTCCTACAAGTTATGTTCTATGATATTTTTTGATCAGAAGCGTAGTTTTCGAGATATATCGAGATATTTAAAAGTTCCGAAGCCGCACCAACATAATAGAGATACAGAAACACCGTGGCCCCTTTCTTTGAGATAACTCTGCACTATTGCGAGCTGGAAATGCCACTTCCAGCTTAGCTGTGCAGAAGAAGAACAACAAGAAGAAGAAATATCTCGAAATATGTCCGTCAGGCCCCTTCCCTTGAGATATATCTGCAAATATCTCGGAAACGAAGCGAGCTATGGCAAAATGGTAAGAGACCTTTTTTGTAGAGAATTATGTTTCGTACAAGTTATGTTCTATGATATTTTTTTATCAGAAGCGTAGTTTTCGAGATATATCGAGATATTTAAAAGTTCCGAAGCCGCACCAACATAATAGAGATACAGAAACACCGTGGCCCCTTTATTTGAGATAACTCTGCACTATTGCGAGCTGGAAATGCCACTTCCAGCTTAGCTGTGCAGAAGAAGAACAACAAGAAGAAGAAATATCTCGAAATATGTCCGTCAGGCCCCTTCCCTTGAGATATATCTGCAAATATCTCGGAAACGAAGCGAGCTATGGCAAAATGTTAAGAGACCTTTTTTGTAGAGAGTTATGTTTCCTACAAGTTATGTTCTATGATATTTTTTGATCAGAAGCGTAGTTCTCGAGATATATCAAGATATTTAAAAGTTCCGAAGCCGCACCAACATAATAGAGATACAGAAACACCGTGGCCCCCTTCTTTGAGATAACTCTGCACTATTGCGAGCTGCAAATGCCACTTCCAGCTTAGCTGTGCAGAAGAAGAACAACAAGAAGAAGAAATATCTCGAAATATGTCCGTCAGGCCCCTTCCCTTGAGATAAATCTGCCAGTATCTCGGAAACGAAGCGAGCTATGGCAAAATGTTAAGAGACCTTTTTTGTAGAGAATTAAGTTTCCTACTTTTTATGTTCTATGATATTTTTTGATCAGATGCGTAGATCTCGAGATATATCAAGATATTTAAAAGTTCCGAAGCTGCACCAACATAATAGAGGTACAGAAACACCGTGGCCTCTTTCTTTGAGATAACTCTGCACTATTGCGAGCTGCAAATGCCACTTCCAGCTTAGCTGTGCAGAAGAAGAACAACAAGAAGATGAAATATCTCGAAATATGTCCGTCAGGCCCCTTCCCTTGAGATAAATCTGCAAATATCTCGGAAACGAAGCGAGCTATGGCAAAATGTTGAGAGACCTTTCTTGTAGAGAATTATGTTTCCTACAATTTATGTTCTATGATATTTTTTGATCAGAAGCGTAGTTTTCGAGATATATCGAGATATTTAAAAGTTCCGAAGCCGCACCAACATAATAGAGATACAGAAACACCGTGGCCCCTTTCATTGAGATAACTCTGCACTAGTGCGAGCCGCGAATGCCACTTCCAGCTTAGCTGTGCAGAAGAAGAACAACAAGAAGAAGAAATATCTCGAAATATGTCCGTCAGGCCACTTCCCTCGAGATAAATCTGCAAATATCTCGGAAACGAAGCGAGCTGTGGCAAAATGTTAAGAGACCTTTTTTGTAGAGAATTAAGTTTCCTACTTTTTATGTTCTATGATATTTTTTGATCAGATGCGTAGATCTCGAGATATATCAAGATATTTAAAAGTTCCGAAGCTGCACCAACATAATAGAGGTACAGAAACACCGTGGCCTCTTTCTTTGAGATAACTCTGCACTATTGCGAGCTGCAAATGCCACTTCCAGCTTAGCTGTGCAGAAGAAGAACAACCAGAAGAAGAAATATCTCGAAATATGTCCGTCAGGCCCCTTCCCTTGAGATAAATCTGCAAATATCTCGGAAACGAAGCGAGCTATGGCAAAATGTTAAGAGACCTTTCTTGTAGAGAATTAAGTTTCCTACTTTTTATGTAGTATGATATTTTTTGATCAGATGCGTAGTTCTCGAGATATATCAAGATATTTAAAAGTTCCGAAGCCGCACCAACATAATAGAGATACAGAAACACCGTGGCCCCTTTCTTTGAGATAACTCTGCACTATTGCGAGCTGCAAATGCCACTTCCAGCTTAGCTGTGCAGAAGAAGAACAACAAGAAGAAGAAATATCTCGAAATATGTCCGTCAGGCCCCTTCCCTTGAGATAAATCTGCACATATCTCGGAAACGAAGCGAGCTATGGCAAAATGGTAAGAGACCTTTTTTGTAGAGAATTAAGTTTCCTACTTTTTATGTTCTATGATATTTTTTGATCAGACGCGTAGTTTTCGAGATATATCGAGATATTTAAAAGTTCCGAAGCCGCACCAACATAATAGAGATACAGAAACACCGTGGCCCCTTCCTTTGAGATAACTCTGCACTATTGCGAGCTGCAAATGCCACTTCCAGCTTAGCTGTGCAGAAGAAGAACAACAAGAAGAAGAAATATCTCGAAATATGTCCGTCAGGCCCCTTCCCTTGAGATAAATCTGCAAATATCTCGGAAACGAAGCGAGCTATGGCAAAATGTTAAGAGACCTTTCTTGTAGAGAATTAAGTTTCCTACTTTTTATGTAGTATATTTTTTGATCAGATGCGTAGTTCTCGAGATATATCAAGATATTTAAAAGTTCCGAAGCCGCACCAACATAATAGAGATACAGAAACACCGTGGCCCCTTTCTTTGAGATAACTCTGCACTAGTGCTTGCCGCAAATGCCACTTCCAGCTTAGCTGTGCAGAAGAAGAACAACAAGAAGAAGAAATATCTCGAAATATGTCCGTCAGGACCCTTCCCTTGAGATAAATCTGCCAATATCTCGGAAACGAAGCGAGCTATGGCAAAATGTTAAGAGACCTTTTTTGTAGAGAATTAAGTTTCCTACTTTTTATGTTCTATGATATTTTTTGATCAGATGCGTAGATCTCGAGATATATCAAGATATTTAAAAGTTCCGAAACTGCACCAACATAATAGAGGTACAGAAACACCGTGGCCTCTTTCTTTGAGATAACTCTGCACTATTGCGAGCTGCAAATGCCACTTCCAGCTTAGCTGTGCAGAAGAAGAACAACAAGAAGAAGAAATATCTCGAAATATGTCCGTCAGGCCCCTTCCCTTGAGATAAATCTGCAAATATCTCGGAAACGAAGCGAGCTATGCCAAAATGTTAGGAGACTTTATTTGTAGAGAATTAAGTTTCCTACTTTTTATGTTCTATGATATTTTTTGATCAGATGCGTAGTTCTCGAGATATATCAAGATATTTAAAAGTTCCGAAGCCGCACCAACATAATAGAGATACAGAAACACCGTGGCCCCTTTCTTTGAGATAACTCTGCACTAGTGCTTGCCGCAAATGCCACTTCCAGCTTAGCTGTGCAGAAGAAGAACAACAAGAAGAAGAAATATCTCGAAATATGTCCGTCAGGCCCCTTCCCTTGAGATAAATCTGCCAATATCTCGGAAACGAAGGGAGCTATGGCAAAATGTTAAGAGACCTTTTTTGTAGAGAATTAAGTTTCCTACTTTTTATGTTCTATGATATTTTTTGATCAGATGCGTAGATCTCGAGATATATCAAGATATTTAAAAGTTCCGAAGCTGCACCAACATAATAGAGGTACAGAAACACCGTGGCCTCTTTCTTTGAGATAACTCTGCACTATTGCGAGCTGCAAATGCCACTTCCAGCTTAGCTGTGCAGAAGAAGAACAACAAGAAGAAGAAATATCTCGAAATATGTACGTCAGGCCCCTTCCCTTGAGATAAATCTGCCAATATCTCGGAAACGAAGCGAGCTGTGGCAAAGTGTTAAGAGACCTTTTTTGTAGAGAATTAAGTTTCCTACTTTTTATGTTCTATGATATTTTTTGATCAGATGCGTAGATCTCGAGATATATCAAGATATTTAAAAGTTCCGAAGCTGCACCAACATAATAGAGGTACAGAAACACCGTGGCCTCTTTCTTTGAGATAACTCTGCACTATTGCGAGCTGCAAATGCCACTTCCAGCTTAGCTGTGCAGAAGAAGAACAACAAGAAGAAGAAATATCTCGAAATATGTCCGTCAGGCCCCTTCCCTTGAGATAAATCTGCACATATCTCGGAAACGAAGCGAGCTATGGCAAAATTGTAAGAGACCTTTTTTGTAGAGAATTAAGTTTCCTACTTTTTATGTTCTATGATATTTTTTGATCAGACGCGTAGTTTTCGAGATATATCGAGATATTTAAAAGTTCCGAAGCCGCACCAACATAATAGAGATACAGAAACACCGTGGCCCCTTCCTTTGAGATAACTCTGCACTATTGCGAGCTGCAAATGCCACTTCCAGCTTAGCTGTGCAGAAGAAGAACAACAAGAAGAAGAAATATCTCGAAATATGTCCGTCAGGCCCCTTCCCTTGAGATAAATCTGCAAATATCTCGGAAACGAAGCGAGCTATGGCAAAATGTTAAGAGACCTTTCTTGTAGAGAATTAAGTTTCCTACTTTTTATGTTCTATGATATTTTTTGATCAGATGCGTAGATCTCGAGATATATCAAGGTATTTAAAAGTTCCGAAACTGCACCAACATAATAGAGGTACAGAAACACCGTGGCCTCTTTCTTTGAGATAACTCTGCACTATTGCGAGCTGCAAATGCCACTTCCAGCTTAGCTGTGCAGAAGAAGAACAACAAGAAGAAGAAATATCTCGAAATATGTCCGTCAGGCCCCTTCCCTTGAGATATATCTGCAAATATCTCGGAAACGAAGCGAGCTATGGCAAAATGGTAAGAGACCTTTTTTGTAGAGAATTATGTTTCCTACAAGTTATGTTCTATGATATTTTTTGATCAGAAGCGTAGTTTTCGAGATATATCGAGATATTTAAAAGTTCCGAAGCCGCACCAACATAATAGAGATACAGAAACACCGTGGCCCCTTTCTTTGAGATAACTCTGCACTCTTGCGAGCTGGAAATGCCACTTCCAGCTTAGCTGTGCAGAAGAAGAACAACAAGAAGAAGAAATATCTCGGAATATGTCCGTCAGGCCCCTTCCCTTGAGATATATCTGCAAATATCTCGGAAACGAAGCGAGCTATGGCAAAATGGTAAGAGACCTTTTTTGTAGAGAATTATGTTTCCTACAAGTTATGTTCTATGATATTTTTTGATCAGAAGCGTAGTTTTCGAGATATATCGAGATATTTAAAAGTTCCGAAGCCGCACCAACATAATAGAGATACAGAAACACCGTGGCCCCTTTCTTTGAGATAACTCTGCACTATTGCGAGCTGGAAATGCCACTTCCAGCTTAGCTGTGCAGAAGAAGAACAACAAGAAGAAGAAATATCTCGAAATATGTCCGTCAGGCCCCTTCCCTTGAGATATATCTGCAAATATCTCGGAAACGAAGCGAGCTATGGCAAAATGGTAAGAGACCTTTTTTGTAGAGAATTATGTTTCGTACAAGTTATGTTCTATGATATTTTTTTATCAGAAGCGTAGTTTTCGAGATATATCGAGATATTTAAAAGTTCCGAAGCCGCACCAACATAATAGAGATACAGAAACACCGTGGCCCCTTTCTTTGAGATAACTCTGCACTATTGCGAGCTGGAAATGCCACTTCCAGTTTAGCTGTGCAGAAGAAGAACAACACGAAGAAGAAATATCTCGAAATATGTCCGTCAGGCCCCTTCCCTTGAGATATATCTGCAAATATCTCGGAAACGAAGCGAGCAATGGCAAAATGGTAAGAGACCTTTTTTGTAGAGAATTATGTTTCCTACAAGTTATGTTCTATGCAATTTTTTGATCAGAAGCGTAGTTTTCGAGATATATCGAGATATTTAAAAGTTCCGAAGCCGCACCAACATAATAGAGATACAGAAACACCGTGGCCCCTTTATTTGAGATAACTCTGCACTAGTGCTTGCCGCAAATGCCACTTCCAGCTTAGCTGTGCAGAAGAAGAACAACAAGAAGAAGAAATATCTCGAAATATGTCCGTCAGGACCCTTCCCTTGAGATAAATCTGCCAATATCTCGGAAACGAAGCGAGCTATGGCAAAATGTTAAGAGACCTTTTTTGTAGAGAATTAAGTTTCCTACTTTTTATGTTCTATGATATTTTTTGATCAGATGCGTAGATCTCGAGATATATCAAGATATTTAAAAGTTCCGAAACTGCACCAACATAATAGAGGTACAGAAACACCGTGGCCTCTTTCTTTGAGATAACTCTGCACTATTGCGAGCTGCAAATGCCACTTCCAGCTTAGCTGTGCAGAAGAAGAACAACAAGAAGAAGAAATATCTCGAAATATGTCCGTCAGGCCCCTTCCCTTGAGATAAATCTGCAAATATCTCGGAAACGAAGCGAGCTATGCCAAAATGTTAGGAGACTTTATTTGTAGAGAATTAAGTTTCCTACTTTTTATGTTCTATGATATTTTTTGATCAGATGCGTAGTTCTCGAGATATATCAAGATATTTAAAAGTTCCGAAGCCGCACCAACATAATAGAGATACAGAAACACCGTGGCCCCTTTCTTTGAGATAACTCTGCACTAGTGCTTGCCGCAAATGCCACTTCCAGCTTAGCTGTGCAGAAGAAGAACAACAAGAAGAAGAAATATCTCGAAATATGTCCGTCAGGCCCCTTCCCTTGAGATAAATCTGCCAATATCTCGGAAACGAAGGGAGCTATGGCAAAATGTTAAGAGACCTTTTTTGTAGAGAATTAAGTTTCCTACTTTTTATGTTCTATGATATTTTTTGATCAGATGCGTAGATCTCGAGATATATCAAGATATTTAAAAGTTCCGAAGCTGCACCAACATAATAGAGGTACAGAAACACCGTGGCCTCTTTCTTTGAGATAACTCTGCACTATTGCGAGCTGCAAATGCCACTTCCAGCTTAGCTGTGCAGAAGAAGAACAACAAGAAGAAGAAATATCTCGAAATATGTACGTCAGGCCCCTTCCCTTGAGATAAATCTGCCAATATCTCGGAAACGAAGCGAGCTATGGCAAAGTGTTAAGAGACCTTTTTTGTAGAGAATTAAGTTTCCTACTTTTTATGTTCTATGATATTTTTTGATCAGATGCGTAGATCTCGAGATATATCAAGATATTTAAAAGTTCCGAAGCTGCACCAACATAATAGAGGTACAGAAACACCGTGGCCTCTTTCTTTGAGATAACTCTGCACTATTGCGAGCTGCAAATGCCACTTCCAGCTTAGCTGTGCAGAAGAAGAACAACAAGAAGAAGAAATATCTCGAAATATGTCCGTCAGGCCCCTTCCCTTGAGATAAATCTGCACATATCTCGGAAACGAAGCGAGCTATGGCAAAATTGTAAGAGACCTTTTTTGTAGAGAATTAAGTTTCCTACTTTTTATGTTCTATGATATTTTTTGATCAGACGCGTAGTTTTCGAGATATATCGAGATATTTAAAAGTTCCGAAGCCGCACCAACATAATAGAGATACAGAAACACCGTGGCCCCTTCCTTTGAGATAACTCTGCACTATTGCGAGCTGCAAATGCCACTTCCAGCTTAGCTGTGCAGAAGAAGAACAACAAGAAGAAGAAATATCTCGAAATATGTCCGTCAGGCCCCTTCCCTTGAGATAAATCTGCAAATATCTCGGAAACGAAGCGAGCTATGGCAAAATGTTAAGAGACCTTTCTTGTAGAGAATTAAGTTTCCTACTTTTTATGTTCTATGATATTTTTTGATCAGATGCGTAGATCTCGAGATATATCAAGATATTTAAAAGTTCCGAAACTGCACCAACATAATAGAGGTACAGAAACACCGTGGCCTCTTTCTTTGAGATAACTCTGCACTATTGCGAGCTGCAAATGCCACTTCCAGCTTAGCTGTGCAGAAGAAGAACAACAAGAAGAAGAAATATCTCGAAATATGTCCGTCAGGCCCCTTCCCTTGAGATATATCTGCAAATATCTCGGAAACGAAGCGAGCTATGGCAAAATGGTAAGAGACCTTTTTTGTAGAGAATTATGTTTCCTACAAGTTATGTTCTATGATATTTTTTGATCAGAAGCGTAGTTTTCGAGATATATCGAGATATTTAAAAGTTCCGAAGCCGCACCAACATAATAGAGATACAGAAACACCGTGGCCCCTTTCTTTGAGATAACTCTGCACTCTTGCGAGCTGGAAATGCCACTTCCAGCTTAGCTGTGCAGAAGAAGAACAACAAGAAGAAGAAATATCTCGGAATATGTCCGTCAGGCCCCTTCCCTTGAGATATATCTGCAAATATCTCGGAAACGAAGCGAGCTATGGCAAAATGGTAAGAGACCTTTTTTGTAGAGAATTATGTTTCCTACAAGTTATGTTCTATGATATTTTTTGATCAGAAGCGTAGTTTTCGAGATATATCGAGATATTTAAAAGTTCCGAAGCCGCACCAACATAATAGAGATACAGAAACACCGTGGCCCCTTTCTTTGAGATAACTCTGCACTATTGCGAGCTGGAAATGCCACTTCCAGCTTAGCTGTGCAGAAGAAGAACAACAAGAAGAAGAAATATCTCGAAATATGTCCGTCAGGCCCCTTCCCTTGAGATATATCTGCAAATATCTCGGAAACGAAGCGAGCTATGGCAAAATGGTAAGAGACCTTTTTTGTAGAGAATTATGTTTCGTACAAGTTATGTTCTATGATATTTTTTTATCAGAAGCGTAGTTTTCGAGATATATCGAGATATTTAAAAGTTCCGAAGCCGCACCAACATAATAGAGATACAGAAACACCGTGGCCCCTTTCTTTGAGATAACTCTGCACTATTGCGAGCTGGAAATGCCACTTCCAGTTTAGCTGTGCAGAAGAAGAACAACACGAAGAAGAAATATCTCGAAATATGTCCGTCAGGCCCCTTCCCTTGAGATATATCTGCAAATATCTCGGAAACGAAGCGAGCAATGGCAAAATGTTAAGAGACCTTTTTTGTAGAGAGTTATGTTTCCTACAAGTTATGTTCTATGATATTTTTTGATCAGACGCGTAGTTTTCGAGATATATCGAGATATTTAAAAGTTCCGAAGCCGCACCAACATAATAGAGATACAGAAACACCGTGGCCCCTTCCTTTGAGATAACTCTGCACTATTGCGAGCTGCAAATGCCACTTCCAGCTTAGCTGTGCAGAAGAAGAACAACAAGAAGAAGAAATATCTCGAAATATGTCCGTCAGGCCCCTCCCCTTGAGATAAATCTGCCAATATCTCGGAAACGAAGCGAGCTATGGCAAAGTGTTAAGAGACCTTTTTTGTAGAGAATTAAGTTTCCTACTTTTTATGTTCTATGATATTTTTTGATCAGATGCGTAGATCTCGAGATATATCAAGATATTTAAAAGTTCCGAAGCTGCACCAACATAATAGAGGTACAGAAACACCGTGGCCTCTTTCTTTGAGATAACTCTGCACTATTGCGAGCTGCAAATGCCACTTCCAGCTTAGCTGTGCAGAAGAAGAACAACAAGAAGAACAAATATCTCGAAATATGTCCGTCAGGCCCCTTCCCTTGAGATAAATCTGCAAATATCTCGGAAACGAAGCGAGCTATGGCAAAATGTTAAGAGACCTTTCTTGTAGAGAATTAAGTTTCCTACTTTTTATGTAGTATGATATTTTTTGATCAGATGCGTAGTTCTCGAGATATATCAAGATATTTAAAAGTTCCGAAGCCGCACCAACATAATAGAGATACAGAAACACCGTGGCCCCTTTCTTTGAGATAACTCTGCACTATTGCGAGCTGCAAATGCCACTTCCAGCTTAGCTGTGCAGAAGAAGAACAACAAGAAGAAGAAATATCTCGAAATATGTCCGTCAGGCCCCTTCCCTTGAGATAAATCTGCAAATATCTCGGAAACGAAGCGAGCTATGGCAAAATGTTAAGAGACCTTTTTTGTAGAGAATTAAGTTTCCTACTTTTTATGTTCTATGATATTTTTTGATCAGATGCGTAGATCTCGAGATATATCAAGATATGTAAAAGTTCCGAAGCTGCACCAACATAATAGAGGTACAGAAACACCGTGGCCTCTTTCTTTGAGATAACTCTGCACTATTGCGAGCTGCAAATGCCACTTCCAGCTTAGCTGTGCAGAAGAAGAACAACAAGAAGAAGAAATATCTCGAAATATGTCCGTCAGGCCCCTTCCCTTGAGATAAATCTGCAAATATCTCGGAAACGAAGCGAGCTATGGCAAAATGTTAGGAGACTTTATTTGTAGAGAATTAAGTTTCCTACTTTTTATGTTCTATGATATTTTTTGATCAGATGCGTAGTTCTCGAGATATATCAAGATATTTAAAAGTTCCGAAGCCGCACCAACATAATAGAGATACAGAAACACCGTGGCCCCTTTCTTTGAGATAACTCTGCACTAGTGCTTGCCGCAAATGCCACTTCCAGCTTAGCTGTGCAGAAGAAGAACAACAAGAAGAAGAAATATCTCGAAATATGTCCGTCAGGCCCCTTCCCTTGAGATAAATCTGCCAATATCTCGGAAACGAAGGGAGCTATGGCAAAATGTTAAGAGACCTTTTTTGTAGAGAATTAAGTTTCCTACTTTTTATGTTCTATGATATTTTTTGATCAGATGCGTAGATCTCAAGATATATCAAGATATTTAAAAGTTCCGAAGCTGCACCAACATAATAGAGGTACAGAAACACCGTGGCCTCTTTCTTTGAGATAACTCTGCACTATTGCGAGCTGCAAATGCCACTTCCAGCTTAGCTGTGCAGAAGAAGAACAACAAGAAGAAGAAATATCTCGAAATATGTCCGTCAGGCCCCTTCCCTTGAGATAAATCTGCCAATATCTCGGAAACGAAGCGAGCTATGGCAAAGTGTTAAGAGACCTTTTTTGTAGAGAATTAAGTTTCCTACTTTTTATGTTCTATGATATTTTTTGATCAGATGCGTAGATCTCGAGATATATCAAGATATTTAGAAGTTCCGAAGCTGCACCAACATAATAGAGGTACAGAAACACCGTGGCCTCTTTCTTTGAGATAACTCTGCACTATTGCGAGCTGCAAATGCCACTTCCAGCTTAGCTGTGCAGAAGAAGAACAACAAGAAGAAGAAATATCTCGAAATATGTCCGTCAGGCCCCTTCCCTTGAGATAAATCTGCACATATCTCGGAAACGAAGCGAGCTATGGCAAAATTGTAAGAGACCTTTTTTGTAGAGAATTAAGTTTCCTACTTTTTATATTCTATGATATTTTTTGATCAGACGCGTAGTTTTCGAGATATATCGAGATATTTAAAAGTTCCGAAGCCGCACCAACATAATAGAGATACAGAAACACCGTGGCCCCTTCCTTTGAGATAAGTCTGCACTATTGCGAGCTGCAAATGCCACTTCCAGCTTAGCTGTGCAGAAGAAGAACAACAAGAAGAAGAAATATCTCGAAATATGTCCGTCAGGCCCCTTCCCTTGAGATAAATCTGCAAATATCTCGGAAACGAAGCGAGCTATGGCAAAATGTTAAGAGACCTTTCTTGTAGAGAATTAAGTTTCCTACTTTTTATGTAGTATATTTTTTGATCAGATGCGTAGTTCTCGAGATATATCAAGATATTTAAAAGTTCCGAAGCCGCACCAACATAATAGAGATACAGAAACACCGTGGCCCCTTTCTTTGAGATAACTCTGCACTAGTGCTTGCCGCAAATGCCACTTCCAGCTTAGCTGTGCAGAAGAAGAACAACAAGAAGAAGAAATATCTCGAAATATGTCCGTCAGGCCCCTTCCCTTGAGATAAATCTGCCAATATCTCGGAAACGAAGCGAGCTATGGCAAAATGTTAAGAGACCTTTTTTGTAGAGAATTAAGTTTCCTACTTTTTATGTTCTGTGATATTTTTTGATCAGATGCGTAGATCTCGAGATATATCAAGATATTTAAAAGTTCCGAAACTGCACCAACATAATAGAGGTACAGAAACACCGTGGCCTCTTTCTTTGAGATAACTCTGCACTATTGCGAGCTGCAAATGCCACTTCCAGCTTAGCTGTGCAGAAGAAGAACAACAAGAAGAAGAAATATCTCGAAATATGTCCGTCAGGCCCCTTCCCTTGAGATAAATCTGCAAATATCTCGGAAACGAAGCGAGCTATGGCAAAATGTTTGGAGACTTTATTTGTAGAGAATTGAGTTTCCTACTTTTTATGTTCTATGATATTTTTTGATCAGATGCGTAGTTCTCGAGATATATCAAGATATTTAAAAGTTCCGAAGCCGCACCAACATAATAGAGATACAGAAACACCGTGGCCCCTTTCTTTGAGATAACTCTGCACTAGTGCTTGCCGCAAATGCCACTTCCAGCTTAGCTGTGCAGAAGAAGAACAACAAGAAGAAGAAATATCTCGAAATATGTCCGTCAGTCCCCTTCCCTTGAGATAAATCTGCCAATATCTCGGAAACGAAGGGAGCTATGGCAAAATGTTAAGAGACCTTTTTTGTAGAGAATTAAGTTTCCTACCTTTTATGTTCTATGATATTTTTTGATCAGATGCGTAGATCTCCAGATATATCAGGATATTTAAAAGTTCCGAAGCTGCACCAACATAATAGAGGTACAGAAACACCGTGGCCTCTTTCTTTGAGATAACTCTGCACTATTGCGAGCTGCAAATGCCACTTCCAGCTTAGCTGTGCAGAAGAAGAACAACAAGAAGAAGAAATATCTCGAAATATGTCCGTCAGGCCCCTTCCCTTGAGATATATCTGCCAATATCTCGGAAACGAAGCGAGCTATGGCAAAATGTTAAGAGACCTTTTTTGTAGAGAATTAAGTTTCCTACTTTTTATGTTCTATGATATTTTTTGATCAGATGCGTAGTTCTCGAGATATATCAAGATATTTAGAAGTTCCGAAGCCGCACCAACATAATAGAGATACAGAAACACCGTGGCCCCTTTCTTTGAGATAACTCTGCACTATTGCGAGCTGGAAATGCCACTTCCAGTTTAGCTGTGCAGAAGAAGAACAACAAGAAGAAGAAATATCTCGAAATATGTCCGTCAGGCCCCTTCCCTTGAGATAAATCTGCACATATCTCGGAAACGAAGCGAGCTATGGCAAAATGGTAAGAGACCTTTTTTGTAGAGAATTAAGTTTCCTACTTTTTATGTTCTATGATATTTTTTGATCAGATGCGTAGTTCTCGAGATATATCAAGATATTTAAAAGTTCCGAAGCCGCACCAACATAATAGAGATACAGAAACACCGTGGCCCCTTTCTTTGAGATAACTCTGCACTAGTGCGAGCCGCAAATGCCACTTCCAGCTTAGCTGTGCAGAAGAAGAACAACAAGAAGAAGAAATATCTCGAAATATGTCCGTCAGGCCCCTTCCCTTGAGATAAATCTGCACATATCTCGGAAACGAAGCGAGCTATGGCAAGATGTTAAGAGACCTTTTTTGTAGAGAATTAAGTTTCCTACTTTTTATGTTCTATGATATTTTTTGATCAGATGCGTAGATCTCGAGATATATCAAGATATTTAAAAGTTCCGAAACTGCACCAACATAATAGAGGTACAGAAACACCGTGGCCTCTTTCTTTGAGATAACTCTGCACTATTGCGAGCTGCAAATGCCACTTCCAGCTTAGCTGTGCAGAAGAAGAACAACAAGAAGAAGAATTATCTCGAAATATGTCCGTCAGGCCCCATCCCTTGAGATAAATCTGCAAGTATCTCGGAAACGAAGCGAGCTATGGCAAAATGTTAAGAGACCTTTCTTGTAGAGAATTAAGTTTCCTACTTTTTATGTTCTATGATATTTTTTGATCAGATGCGTAGTTCTCGAGATATATCAAGATATTTAGAAGTTCCGAAGCCGCACCAACATAATAGAGATACAGAAACACCGTGGCCCCTTTCTTTGAGATAACTCTGCACTATTGCGAGCTGGAAATGCCACTTCCAGTTTAGCTGTGCAGAAGAAGAACAACAAGAAGAAGAAATATCTCGAAATATGTCCGTCAGGCCCCTTCCCTTGAGATAAATCTGCACATATCTCGGAAACGAAGCGAGCTATGGCAAAATGGTAAGAGACCTTTTTTGTAGAGAATTAAGTTTCCTACTTTTTATGTTCTATGATATTTTTTGATCAGATGCGTAGTTCACGAGATATATCAAGATATTTAAAAGTTCCGAAGCCGCACCAACATAATAGAGATACAGAAACACCGTGGCCCCTTTCTTTGAGATAACTCTGCACTAGTGCGAGCCGCAAATGCCACTTCCAGCTTAGCTGTGCAGAAGAAGAACAACAAGAAGAAGAAATATCTCGAAATATGTCCGTCAGGCCCCTTCCCTTGAGATAAATCTGCACATATCTCGGAAACGAAGCGAGCTATGGCAAAATGGTAAGAGACCTTTTTTGTAGAGAATTAAGTTTCCTACTTTTTATGTTCTATGAAATTTTTTGATCAGACGCGTAGTTTTCGAGATATATCGAGATATTTAAAAGTTCCGAAGCCGCACCAACATAATAGAGATACAGAAACACCGTGGCCCCTTTCTTTGAGATAACTCTGCACTATTGCGAGCTGCAAATGCCACTTCCAGCTTAGCTGTGCAGAAGAAGAACAACAAGAAGAAGAAATATCTCGAAATATGTCCGTCAGGCCCCTTCCCTTGAGATAAATCTGCAAATATCTCGGAAACGAAGCGAGCTATGGCAAAATGTTAAGAGACCTTTCTTGTAGAGAATTAAGTTTCCTACTTTTTATGTAGTATATTTTTTGATCAGATGCGTAGTTCTCGAGATATATCAAGATATTTAAAAGTTCCGAAGCCGCACCAACATAATAGAGATACAGAAACACCGTGGCCCCTTTCTTTGAGATAACTCTGCACTAGTGCTTGCCGCAAATGCCACTTCCAGCTTAGCTGTGCAGAAGAAGAACAACAAGAAGAAGAAATATCTCGAAATATGTCCGTCAGGCCCCTTCCCTTGAGATAAATCTGCCAATATCTCGGAAACGAAGCGAGCTATGGCAAAATGTTAAGAGACCTTTTTTGTAGAGAATTAAGTTTCCTACTTTTTATGTTCTATGATATTTTTTGATCAGATGCGTAGATCTCGAGATATATCAAGATATTTAAAAGTTCCGAAACTGCACCAACATAATAGAGGTACAGAAACACCGTGGCCTCTTTCTTTGAGATAACTCTGCACTATTGCGAGCTGCAAATGCCACTTCCAGCTTAGCTGTGCAGAAGAAGAACAACAAGAAGAAGAATTATCTCGAAATATGTCCGTCAGGCCCCATCCCTTGAGATAAATCTGCAAGTATCTCGGAAACGAAGCGAGCTATGGCAAAATGTTAAGAGACCTTTCTTGTAGAGAATTAAGTTTCCTACTTTTTATGTTCTATGATATTTTTTGATCAGATGCGTAGTTCTCGAGATATATCAAGATATTAAAAAGTTCCGAAGCCGCACCAACATAATAGAGATACAGAAACACCGTGTCCCCTTTCTTTGCGATAACTCTGCACTATTGCGAGCTGCAAATGCCACTTCCAGCTTAGCTGTGCAGAAGAAGAACAACAAGAAGAAGAAATATCTCGAAATATGTCCGTCAGGCCCCTTCCCTCGAGATAAATCTGCAAATATCTCGGAAACGAAGCGAGCTATGGCAAAATGTTAAGAGACCTTTGTTGTAGAGAATTAAGTTTCCTACTTTTTATGTTCTATGATATTTTTTGATCAGATGCGTTGTTCTCGAGATATATCAAGATATTTAAAAGTTCCGAAGCCGCAACAACATAATAGAGATACAGAAACACCGTGGCCCCTTTCTTTGAGATAACTCTGCACTATTGCGAGCTGGAAATGCCACTTCCAGTTTAGCTGTGCAGAAGAAGAACAACAAGAAGAAGAAATATCTCGAAATATGTCCGTCAGGCCCCTTCCCTTGAGATATATCTGCAAATATCTCGGAAACGAAGCGAGCTATGGCAAAATGTTAAGAGACCTTTTTTGTAGAGAATTATGTTTCCTACAAGTTATGTTCTATGATATTTTTTGATCAGAAGCGTAGTTTTCGAGATATATCGAGATATTTAAAAGTTCCGAAGCCGCACCAACATAATAGAGATACAGAAACACCGTGGCCCCTTTCTTTGAGATAACTCTGCACTATTGCGAGCTGCAAATGCCACTTCCAGCTTAGCTGTGCAGAAGAAGAACAACCAGAAGAAGAAATATCTCGAAATATGTCCGTCAGGCCCCTTCCCTTGAGATAAATCTGCAAATATCTCGGAAAGGAAGCGAGCTATGGCAAAATGTTAAGAGACCTTTCTTGTAGAGAATTAAGTTTCCTACTTTTTATGTAGTATGATATTTTTTGATCAGATGCGTAGTTCTCGAGATATATCAAGATATTTAAAAGTTCCGAAGCCGCACCAACATAATAGAGATACAGAAACACCGTGGCCCCTTTCTTTGAGATAACTCTGCACTAGTGCTTGCCGCAAATGCCACTTCCAGCTTAGCTGTGCAGAAGAAGAACAACAAGAAGAAGAAATATCTCGAAATATGTCCGTCAGGCCCCTTCCCTTGAGATAAATCTGCCAATATCTCGGAAACGAAGCGAGCTATGGCAAAATGTTAAGAGACCTTTTTTGTAGAGAATTAAGTTTCCTACTTTTTATGTTCTATGATATTTTTTGATCAGATGCGTAGATCTCGAGATATATCAAGATATTTAAAAGTTCCGAAGCTGCACCAACATAATAGAGGTACAGAAACACCGTGGCCTCTTTCTTTGAGATAACTCTGCACTATTGCGAGCTGCAAATGCCACTTCCAGCTTAGCTGTGCAGAAGAAGAACAACAAGAAGAAGAAATATCTCGAAATATGTCCGTCAGGCCCCTTCCCTTGAGATAAATCTGCCAATATCTCGGAAACGAAGCGAGCTATGGCAAAGTGTTAAGAGACCTTTTTTGTAGAGAATTAAGTTTCCTACTTTTTATGTTCTATGATATTTTTTGATCAGATGCGTCGATCTCGAGATATATCAAGATATTTAAAAGTTCCGAAGCTGCACCAACATAATAGAGGTACAGAAACACCGTGGCCTCTTTCTTTGAGATAACTCTGCACTATTGCGAGCTGCAAATGCCACTTCCAGCTTAGCTGTGCAGAAGAAGAACAACAAGAAGAACAAATATCTCGAAATATGTCCGTCAGGCCCCTTCCCTTGAGATAAATCTGCCAATATCTCGGAAACGAAGCGAGCTATGGCAAAATGTTAAGAGACCTTTTTTGTAGAGAATTATGTTTCCTACTTTTTATGTTCTATGATATTTTTTGATCAGATGCGTAGATCTCGAGATATATCAAGATATTTAAAAGTTCCGAAGCTGCACCAACATAATAGAGGTACAGAAACACCGCGGCCTCTTTCTTTGAGATAACTCTGCACTATTGCGAGCTGCAAATGCCACTTCCAGCTTAGCTGTGCAGAAGAACAACAAGAAGAAGAAATATCTCGAAATATGTCCGTCAGGCCCCTTCCCTTGAGATAAATCTGCAAATATCTCGGAAACGAAGCGAGCTATGGCAAAATGTTAGGAGACTTTATTTGTAGAGAATTAAGTTTCCTACTTTTTATGTTCTATGATATTTTTTGATCAGATGCGTAGTTCTCGAGATATATCAAGATATTTAAAAGTTCCGAAGCCGCACCAACATAATAGAGATACAGAAACACCGTGGCCCCTTTCTTTGAGATAACTCTGCACTTTTGCGAGCTGCAAATGCCACTTCCAGCTTAGCTGTGCAGAAGAAGAACAACAAGAAGAAGAAATATCTCGAAATATGTCCGTCAGGCCCCTTCCCTTGAGATAAATCTGCAAATATCTCGGAAACGAAGAGAGCTATGGCAAAATGTTAAGACACCTTTTTTGTAGAGAATTATGTTTCCTACAATTTATGTTGTATGATATTTTTTGATCAGAAGCGTAGTTTTCTAGATATATCGAGATATTTAAAAGTTCCGAAGCCGCACCAACATAATAGAGATACAGAAACACCGTGGCCCCTTTCTTTGAGACAACTCTGCACTAGTGCGAGCCGCAAATGCCACTTCCAGCTTAGCTGTGCAGAAGAAGAACAACAAGAAGAAGAAATATCTCGAAATATGTCCGTCAGGCCCCTTCCCTCGAGATAAATCTGCAAATATCTCGGAAACGAAGCGAGCTATGGCAAAATGTTAAGAGACCTTTGTTGTAGAGAATTAAGTTTCCTACTTTTTATGTTCTATGATATTTTTTGATCAGATGCGTAGTTCTCGAGATATATCAAGATATTTAAAAGTTCCGAAGCCGCACCAACATAATAGAGATACAGAAACACCGTGGCTCCTTTCTTTGAGATAACTCTGCACTAGTGCGAGCCGCAAATGCCACTTCCAGCTTAGCTGTGCAGAAGAAGAACAACAAGAAGAAGAAATATCTCGAAATATGTCCGTCAGGCCCCTTCCCTCGAGATAAATCTGCAAATATCTCGGAAACGAAGCGAGCTATGGCAAAATGTTAAGAGACCTTTGTTGTAGAGAATTAAGTTTCCTACTTTTTATGTTCTATGATATTTTTTGATCAGATGCGTAGTTCTCGAGATATATCAAGATATTTAAAAGTTCCGAAGCCGCACCAACATAATAGAGATACAGAAACACCGTGGCTCCTTTCTTTGAGATAACTCTGCACTATTGCGAGCTGGAAATGCCACTTCCAGTTTAGCTGTGCAGAAAAAGAACAACAAGAAGAAGAAATATCTCGAAATATGTCCGTCAGGCCCCTTCCCTTGAGATAAATCTGCAAATATCACGGAAACGAAGCGATTTATGGCAAAATGTTAAGAGACCTTTTTTGTAGAGAATTAAGTTTCGTACTTTTTATCTTCTATCATATTTTTTGATCAGATGCGTAGTTCTCGAGATATATCGAGATATTTAAAAGTTCCGAAGCCGCACCAACATAATAGAGATACAGAAACACCGTGGCCCCTTTCTTTGAGACAACTCTGCACTAGTGCGAGCCGCAAATGCCACTTCCAGCTTAGCTGTGCAGAAGAAGAACAACAAGAAGAAGAAATATCTCGAAATATGTCCGTCAGGCCCCTTCCCTCGAGATAAATCTGCAAATATCTCGGAAACAAAGCGAGCTATCGCAAAATGTTAAGAGACCTTTGTTGTAGAGAATTAAGTGTCCTACTTTTTATGTTCTATGATATTTTTTGATCAGATGCGTAGTTCTCGAGATATATCAAGATATTTAAAAGTTCCGAAGCCGCCCCAACATAATAGAGATACAGAAACACCGTGGCTCCTTTCTTTGAGATAACTCTGCACTATTGCGAGCTGGAAATGCCACTTCCAGCTTAGCTGTGCAGAAGAAGAACAACAAGAAGAAGAAATATCTCGAAATATGTCCGTCAGGCCCCTTCCCTTGAGATAAATCTGCAAATATCTCGGAAACGAAGCGAGCTATGGCAAAATGTTAAGAGACCTTTCTTGTAGAGAATTAAGTTTCCTACTTTCTATGTAGTATATTTTTTGATCAGATGCGTAGTTCTCGAGATATATCAAGATATTTAAAAGTTCCGAAGCCGCACCAACATAATAGAGATACAGAAACACCGTGGCCCCTTTCTTTGAGATAACTCTGCACTAGTGCTTGCCGCAAAGGCCACTTCCAGCTTAGCTGTGCAGAAGAAGAACAACAAGAAGAAGAAATATCTCGAAATATGTCCGTCAGGCCCCTTCCCTTGAGATAAATCTGCCAATATCTCGGAAACGAAGCGAGCTATGGCAAAATGTTAAGATACCTTTTTTGTAGAGAATTAAGTTTCCTACTTTTTATGTTCTATGATATTTTTTGATCAGATGCGTAGATCTCGAGATATATCAAGATATTTAAAAGTTCCGAAACTGCACCAACATAATAGAGGTACAGAAACACCGTGGCCTCTTTCTTTGAGATAACTCTGCACTATTGCGAGCTGCAAATGCCACTTCCAGCTTAGCTGTGCAGAAGAAGAACAACAAGAAGAAGAAATATCTCGAAATATGTCCGTCAGGCCCCTTCCCTTGAGATAAATCTGCAAATATCTCGGAAACGAAGCGAGCTATGGCAAAATGTTAGGAGACTTTATTTGTAGAGAATTAAGTTTCCTACTTTTTATGTTCTATGATATTTTTTGATCAGATGCGTAGTTCTCGAGATATATCAAGATATTTAAAAGTTCCGAAGCCGCACCAACATAATAGAGATACAGAAACACCGTGGCCCCTTTCTTTGAGATAACTCTGCACTTTTGCGAGCTGCAAATGCCACTTCCAGCTTAGCTGTGCAGAAGAAGAACAACAAGAAGAAGAAATATCTCGAAATATGTCCGTCAGGCCCCTTCCCTTGAGATAAATCTGCAAATATCTCGGAAACGAAGAGAGCTATGCCAAAATGTTAAGAGACCTTTTTTGTAGAGAATTAAGTTTCCTACTATTTATGATCTACGATATTTTTTGATCTGATGCGTAGTTCTCGAGATATATCAAGATATTTAAAAGTTCCGAAGCCGCACCAACATAATAGAGATACAGAAACACCGTGGCCCCTTTCTTTGAGATAACTCTGCACTAGTGCGAGCCGCAAATGCCACTTCCAGCTTAGCTGTGCAGAAGAAGAACAACAAGAAGAAGAAATATCTCGAAATATGTCCGTCAGGCCCCTTCCCTTGAGATAAACCTGCAAATATCTCGGAAACGAAGCGAGCTATGGCAAAATGTTAAGAGATCTTTTTTGTAGAGAACAATGTTTCCTACTTTTTATGTTCTATGATATTTTTTGATCAGATGCGTAGATCTCGAGATATATCAAGATATTTAAAAGTTCCGAAGCTGCACCAACATAATAGAGGTACAGAAACACCGTGGCCTCTTTCTTTGAGATAACTCTGCACTATTGCGAGCTGCAAATGCCACTTCCAGCTTAGCTGTGCAGAAGAACAACAAGAAGAAGAAATATCTCGAAATATGTCCGTCAGGCCCCTTCCCTTGAGATAAATCTGCCAATATCTCGGAAACGAAGCGAGCTATGGCAAAATGTTAAGAGACCTTTTTTGTAGAGAATTAAGGTTCCTACTTTTTATGTTCTATGATATTTTTTGATCAGATGCGTAGATCTCGAGATATATCAAGATATTTAAAAGTTCCGAAACTGCACCAACATAATAGAGGTACAGAAACACCGTGGCCTCTTTCTTTGAGATAACTCTGCACTATTGCGAGCTGCAAATGCCACTTCCAGCTTAGCTGTGCAGAAGAAGAACAACAAGAAGAAGAAATATCTCGAAATATGTCCGTCAGGCCCCATCCCTTGAGATAAATCTGTAAGTATCTCGGAAACGAAGCGAGCTATGGCAAAATGTTAAGAGACCTTTCTTGTAGAGAATTAAGTTTCCTACTTTTTATGTTCTATGATATTTTTTGATCAGATGCGTAGTTCTCGAGATATATCAAGATATTAAAAAGTTCCGAAGCCGCACCAACATAATAGAGATACAGAAACACCGTGTCCCCTTTCTTTGCGATAACTCTGCACTATTGCGAGCTGCAAATGCCACTTCCAGCTTAGCTGTGCAGAAGAAGAACAACAAGAAGAAGAAATATCTCGAAATATGTCCGTCAGGCCCCTTCCCTTGAGATATTTCTGCAAATATCTCGGAAACCAAACGAGCTATGGCAAAATGTTGAGAGACCTTTTTTGTAGAGAATTATGTTTCCTACAATTTATGTTGTATGATATTTTTTGATCAGAAGCGTAGTTTTCTAGATATATCGAGATATTTAAAAGTTCCGAAGCCGCACCAACATAATAGAGATACAGAAACACCGTGGCCCCTTTCTTTGAGACAACTCTGCACTAGTGCGAGCCGCAAATGCCACTTCCAGCTTAGCTGTGCAGAAGAAGAAAAACAAGAAGAAGAAATATCTCGAAATATGTCCGTCAGGCCCCTTCCCTCGAGATAAATCTGCAAATATCTCGGAAACGAAGCGAGCTATCGCAAAATGTTAAGAGACCTTTGTTGTAGAGAATTAAGTTTCCTACTTTTTATGTTCTATGATATTTTTTGATCAGATGCGTAGTTCTCGAGATATATCAAGATATTTAAAAGTTCCGAAGCCGCACCAACATAATAGACATACAGAAACACCGTGGCCCCTTTCCTTGAGATAACTCTGCACTATTGCGAGCTGTAAATGCCACTTCCAGCTTAGCTGTGCAGAAGAAGAACAACAAGAAGAAGAAATATCTCGAAATATGTCCGTCAGGCCCCTTCCCTTGAGATATATCTGCAAATATCTCGGAAACGAAGCGAGCTATGGCAAAATGTTAAGAGACCTTATTTGTAGAGAATTAAGTGTCCTACTTTTTATGTTCTATGATATTTTTTGATCAGATGCGTAGTTCTCGAGATATATCAAGATATTTAAAAGTTCCGAAGCCGCCCCAACATAATAGAGATACAGAAACACCGTGGCTCCTTTCTTTGAGATAACTCTGCACTATTGCGAGCTGGAAATGCCACTTCCAGCTTAGCTGTGCAGAAAAAGAACAACAAGAAGAAGAAATATCTCGAAATATGTCCATCAGGCCCCTTCCCTTGAGAGAAATCTGCAAATATCACGGAAACGAAGCGAGCTATGGCAAAATGTTAAGAGACGTTTTTTGTAGAGAATTATGTTTCCTACAATTTATGTTCTACGATATTTTTTGATCAGAAGCGTAGTTTTCGAGATATATCGAGATATTTAAAAGTTCCGAAGCCGCACCAACATAATAGAGATACAGAAACACCGTGGCTCCTTTCTTTGAGATAACTCTGCACTATTGCGAGCTGGAAATGCCACTTCCAGTTTAGCTGTGCAGAAAAAGAACAACAAGAAGAAGAAATATCTCGAAATATGTCCATCAGGCCCCTTCCCTTGAGAGAAATCTGCAAATATCACGGAAACGAAGCGAGCTATGGCAAAATGTTAAGAGACGTTTTTTGTAGAGAATTATGTTTCCTACAATTTATGTTCTACGATATTTTTTGATCAGAAGCGTAGTTTTCGAGATATATCGAGATATTTAAAAGTTCCGAAGCCGCACCAACATAATAGAGATACAGAAACACCGTGGCCCCTTTCTTTGAGATAACTCTGCACTATTGCGAGCTGCAAATGCCACTTCCAGCTTAGCTGTGCAGAAGAAGAACAACAAGAAGAAGAAATATCTCGAAATATGTCCGTCAGGCCCCTTCCCTTGAGATAAATCTGCAAATATCTCGGAAACGAAGCGAGCTATGGCAAAATGTTAAGAGACCTTTTTTGTAGAGAATTAAGTTTCGTACTTTTTATCTTCTATGATATTTTTTGATCAGATGCGTAGTTCTCGAGATATATCGAGATATTTAAAAGTTCCGAAGCCGCACCAACATAATAGAGATACAGAAACACCGTGGCCCCTTTCTTTGAGACAACTCTGCACTAGTGCGAGCCGCAAATGCCACTTCCAGCTTAGCTGTGCAGAAGAAGAACAACAAGAAGAAGAAATATCTCGAAATATGTCCGTCAGGCCCCTTCCCTCGAGATAAATCTGCAAATATCTCGGAAACGAAGCGAGCTATCGCAAAATGTTAAGAGATCTTTGTTGTAGAGAATTAAGTTTCCTACTTTTTATGTTCTATGATATTTTTTGATCAGATGCGTAGTTCTCGAGATATATCAAGATATTTAAAAGTTCCGAAGCCGCACCAACATAATAGAGATACAGAAACACCGTGGCCCCTTTCTTTGAGATAACTCTGCACTATTGCGAGCTGTAAATGCCACTTCCAGCTTAGCTGTGCAGAAGAAGAACAACAAGAAGAAGAAATATCTCGAAATATGTCCGTCAGGCCAGTTCCTTTAAGCTGAATCTGCAAATATCTCGGAAACGAAGTGAGCTATGGCAAAATGTTAAGAGCCCTTTTTTGTAGAGAATTAAGTTTCCTACTTTTTATGTTCTATGATATTTTTTGATCAGATGCGTAGTTCTCGAGATATATCAAGATATTTAAAAGTTCCGAAGCCGCACCAACATAATAGAGATACAGAAACACCGTGGCCCCTCTCTTTGAGATAACTCTGCACTATTGCGAGCTGGAAATGCCACTTCCAGTTTAGCTGTGCAGAAGAAGAACAACAAGGAGAAGAAATATCTCGAAATATGTCCGTTAGGGCCCTTCCCTTGAGATAAATCTGCAAATATCTCGGAAACGAAGCGAGCTATGGCAAAATGTTAAGAGACCTTTTTTGTAGAGAATTATGTTTCCTACTTTTTATGTTGTATGATATTTTTTGATCAGACGCGTAGTTCTCGAGATATATCAAGATATTTAAAAGTTCCGAAGCCGCACCAACATAATAGAGATACAGAAACACCGTGGCCCCTTTCTTTGAGATAACTCTGCACTATTGCGAGCTGCAAATGCCACTTCCAGCTTAGCTGTGCAGAGGTAGAACAACAAGAAGAAGAAATATCTCGAAATATGTCCGTCAGGCCAGTTCCTTGGAGCTGAATCTGCAAATATCTCGGAAACGAAGCGAGCTATGGCAAAATGTTAAGAGACGTTTTTTGTAGAGAATTATGTTTCCTACAATTTATCTTCTACGATATTTTTTGATCAGAAGCGTAGTTCTCGAGATATATCAAGATATTTAAAAGTTCCGAAGCCGCACCAACATAATAGAGACACAGAAACACCGTGGCCCCTTTCTTTGAGATAACTCTGCACTATTGCGAGCTGCAAATGCCACTTCCAGTTTAACTGTGCAGAAGAAGAACAACAAGGAGAAGAAATATCTCGAAATATGTCCGTTAGGGCCCTTCCCTTGAGATAAATCTGCAAATATCTCGGAAACGAAGCGAGCTATGGCAAAATGTTAAGAGACCTTTTTTGTAGAGAATTAAGTTTTCTACTTTTTATGTTCTATGATATTTTTTGATCAGATGCGTAGTTCTCGAGATATATCAAGATATTTAAAAGTTCCGAAGCCGCACCAACATAATAGAGATACAGAAACACCGTGGCTCCTTTCTTTGAGATAACTCTGCACTATTGCGAGCTGGAAATGCCACTTCCAGTTTAGCTGTGCAGAAGAAGAACAACAAGAAGAAGAAATATCTCGAAATATGTCCGTTAGGGCCCATCCCTTGAGATAAATCTGCAAATATCTCGGAAACGAAGCGAGCTATGGCAAAATGTTAAGAGACCTTATTTGTAGAGAATTAAGTTTGCTACTTTTTATGTTCTATGATATTTTTTGATCAGATGCGTAGTTCTCGAGATATATCAAGATATTTAAAAGTTCCGAAGCCGCACCAACATAATAGAGATACAGAAACACCGTGGCTCCTTTCTTTGAGATAACTCTGCACTATTGCGAGCTGGAAATGCCACTTCCAGTTTAGCTGTGCAGAAGAAGAACAACAAGAAGAAGAAATATCTCGAAATATGTCCGTCAGGCCCCTTCCCTTGAGATAAATCTGCAAATATCTCGGAAACGGAGCGAGCTATGGGAAAATGTTAAGAGACCTTTTTTGTAGAGAATTATGTTTCCTACTTTTTATGTTGTATGATATTTTTTGATCAGACGCGTAGTTCTCGAGATATATCAAGATATTTAAAAGTTCCGAAGCCGCACCAACATAATAGAGATACAGAAACACCGTGGCCCCTTTCTTTGAGATAACTCTGCACTATTGCGAGCTGCAAATGCCACTTCCAGCTTAGCTGTGCAGAGGTAGAACAACAAGAAGAAGAAATATTTCGAAATATGTCCGTCAGGCCAGTTCCTTGGAGCTGAATCTGCAAATATCTCGGAAACGAAGCGAGCTATGGCAAAATGTTAAGAGACGTTTTTTGTAGAGAATTATGTTTCCTACAATTTATGTTCTACGATATTTTTTGATCAGAAGCGTAGTTTTCGAGATATATCGAGATAGTTAAAAGTTCCGAAGCCGCACCAACATAATAGAGATACAGAAACACCGTGGCCCCTTTCTTTGAGGTAACTCTGCACTATTGCGAGCTGGAACTGCCACTTCCAGTTTAGCTGTGCAGAAGAAGAACAACAAGAAGAAGAAATATCTCGAAATTTGTCCGTCAGGCCCCTTCCCTCGAGATAAATCTGCAAATATCTCGGAAACGAAGCGAGCTATGGCAATATGTTAAGAGACCTTTTTTGTAGAGAATTAAGTTTCCTACATTTTATGTTCTATGATATTTTTTGATCAGATGCGTAGTTCTCGAGATATATCAAGATATTTAAAAGTTCCGAAGCCGCACCAACATAATAGAGATACAGAAACACCGTGGCCCCTTTCTTTGAGATAACTCTGCACTATTGCGAGCTGCAAATGCCACTTCGAGCTTAGCTGTGCAGAAGAAGAACAACAAGAAGAAGAAATATCTCGAAATATGTCCGTCAGACCCCTTCCCTTGAGATAAATCTGCAAATATCTCGGAAACGAAGCGAGCTATGGCAAAATGTTAAGAGACCTTTTTTGTAGAGAATTATGTTCCCTACAATCTACGTTCTATGATATTTTTTGATCAGAAGCGTAGTTTTCGAGATATATCGAGATATTTAAAAGATCCGAAGCCGCACCAACATAATAGAGATACAGAAACACCGTGGTCCCTTTCTTTGAGATAACTCTGCACTATTGCGAGCTGCAAATGCCACTTCCAGCTTAGCTGTGCAGAGGTAGAACAACAAGAAGAAGAAATATCTCGAAATATGTCCGTCAGGCCAGTTCCTTTGAGCTGAATCTGCAAATATCTCGAAAACGAAGCGAGCTATGGCAAAATGTTAAGAGGCCTTTTTTGTAGAGAATTAAGTTTCCTACTTTTTATGTTCTATGATATTTTTTGATCAGACGCGTAGTTCTCGAGATATATCAAGATATTTAAAAGTTCCGAAGCCGCACCAACATAATAGAGACAGAGAAACACCGTGGCCCCTTTCTTTGAGATAACTCTGCACTATTGCGAGCTGCAAATGCCACTTCCAGCTTAGCTGTGCAGAGGAAGAACAACAAGGAGAAGAAATATCTCGAAATATGTCCGTCAGGCCCCTTCCCTTGAGATAAATCTGCAAATATCTCGGAAACGAAGCGAGCTATGGCAAAATGTTAAGAGACCTTATTTGTACAGAATTAAGTTTCCTACTTTTTATGTTCTATGATATTTTTTGATCAGATGCGTAGTTCTCGAGATATATCAAGATATTTAAAAGTTCCGAAGCCGCACCAACATAATAGAGATACAGAAACACCGTGGCTCCTTTCTTTGAGATAACTCTGCACTATTGCGAGCTGGAAATGCCACTTCCAGTTTAGCTGTGCAGAAGAAGAACAACAAGAAGAAGAAATATCTCGAAATATGTCCGTTAGGGCCCTTCCCTTGAGATAAATCTGCAAATATCTCGGAAACGAAGCGAGCTATGGCAAAATGTTAAGAGACCTTATTTGTAGAGAATTAAGTTTGCAACTTTTTATGTTCTATGATATTTTTTGATCAGATGCGTAGTTCTCGAGATATATCAAGATATTTAAAAGTTCCGAAGCCGCACCAACATAATAGAGATACAGAAACACCGTGGCTCCTTTCTTTGAGATAACTCTGCACTATTGCGAGCTGGAAATGCCACTTCCAGTTTAGCTGTGCAGAAGAAGAACAACAAGAAGAAGAAATATCTCGAAATATGTCCGTCAGGCCCCTTCCCTTGAGATAAATCTGCAAATATCTCGGAAACGGAGCGAGCTATGGGAAAATGTTAAGAGACCTTTTTTGTAGAGAATTATGTTTCCTACTTTTTATGTTGTATGATATTTTTTGATCAGACGCGTAGTTCTCGAGATATATCAAGATATTTAAAAGTTCCGAAGCCGCACCAACATAATAGAGATACAGAAACACCGTGGCCCCTTTCTTTGAGATAACTCTGCACTATTGCGAGCTGCAAATGCCACTTCCAGCTTAGCTGTGCAGAGGTAGAACAACAAGAAGAAGAAATATTTCGAAATATGTCCGTCAGGCCAGTTCCTTGGAGCTGAATCTGCAAATATCTCGGAAACGAAGCGAGCTATGGCAAAATGTTAAGAGACGTTTTTTGTAGAGAATTATGTTTCCTACAATTTATGTTCTACGATATTTTTTGATCAGAAGCGTAGTTTTCGAGATATATCGAGATAGTTAAAAGTTCCGAAGCCGCACCAACATAATAGAGATACAGAAACACCGTGGCCCCTTTCTTTGAGATAACTCTGCACTAGTGCGAGCCGCAAATGCCACTTCCAGCTTAGCTGTGCAGAAGAAGAACAACAAGAAGAAGAAATATCTCGAAATATGTCCGTCAGGCCAGTTCCTTTAAGCTGAATCTGCAAATATCTCGGAAACGAAGTGAGCTATGGCAAAATGTTAAGAGCCCTTTTTTGTAGAGAATTAAGTTTCCTACTTTTTATGTTCTATGATATTTTTTGATCAGATGCGTAGTTCTCGAGATATATCAAGATATTTAAAAGTTCCGAAGCCGCACCAACATAATAGAGATACACAAACACCGTGGCCCCTCTCTTTGAGATAACTCTGCACTATTGCGAGCTGGAAATGCCACTTCCAGTTTAGCTGTGCAGAAGAAGAACAACAAGGAGAAGAAATATCTCGAAATATGTCCGTTAGGGCCCTTCCCTTGAGATAAATCTGCAAATATCTCGGAAACGAAGCGAGCTATGGCAAAATGTTAAGAGACCTTTTTTGTAGAGAATTATGTTTCCTACTTTTTATGTTGTATGATATTTTTTGATCAGACGCGTAGTTCTCGAGATATATCAAGATATTTAAAAGTTCCGAAGCCGCACCAACATAATAGAGATACAGAAACACCGTGGCCCCTTTCTTTGAGATAACTCTGCACTATTGCGAGCTGCAAATGCCACTTCCAGCTTAGCTGTGCAGAGGTAGAACAACAAGAAGAAGAAATATCTCGAAATATGTCCGTCAGGCCAGTTCCTTGGAGCTGAATCTGCAAATATCTCGGAAACGAAGCGAGCTATGGCAAAATGTTAAGAGACGTTTTTTGTAGAGAATTATGTTTCCTACAATTTATCTTCTACGATATTTTTTGATCAGAAGCGTAGTTCTCGAGATATATCAAGATATTTAAAAGTTCCGAAGCCGCACCAACATAATAGAGACACAGAAACACCGTGGCCCCTTTCTTTGAGATAACTCTGCACTATTGCGAGCTGCAAATGCCACTTCCAGTTTAACTGTGCAGAAGAAGAACAACAAGGAGAAGAAATATCTCGAAATATGTCCGTTAGGGCCCTTCCCTTGAGATAAATCTGCAAATATCTCGGAAACGAAGCGAGCTATGGCAAAATGTTAAGAGACCTTATTTGTAGAGAATTAAGTTTGCTACTTTTTATGTTCTATGATATTTTTTGATCAGATGCGTAGTTCTCGAGATATATCAAGATATTTAAAAGTTCCGAAGCCGCACCAACATAATAGAGATACAGAAACACCGTGGCTCCTTTCTTTGAGATAACTCTGCACTATTGCGAGCCGCAAATGCCACTTCCAGCTTAGCTGTGCAGAAGAAGAACAACAAGAGGAAGAAATATCTCGAAATATGTCCGTCAGGCCCCTTCCCTTGAGATAAATCTGCAAATATCTCGGAAACGAAGAGAGCTATGGCAAAATGTTAAGAGACCTTTTTTGTAGAGAATTAAGTTTCCTACTTTTTATGTTCTATGATATTTTTTGATCAGACGCGTAGTTCTCGAGATATATCAAGATATTTAAAAGTTCCGAAGCCGCACCAACATAATAGAGACACAGAAACACCGTGGCCCCTTTCTTTGAGATAACTCTGCACTATTGCGAGCTGCAAATGCCACTTCCAGTTTAGCTGTGCAGAAGAAGAACAACAAGGAGAAGAAATATCTCGAAATATGTCCGTTAGGGCCCTTCCCTTGAGATAAATCTGCAAATATCTCGGAAACGAAGCGAGCTATGGCAAAATGTTAAGAGACCTTTTTTGTAGACAATTAAGTTTCCTACTTTTTATGTTCTATGATATTTTTTGATCAGATGCGTAGTTCTCGAGATATATCCAGATACTTAAAAGTTCCGAAGCGGCACCAACATAATAGAGATACAGAAACACCGTGGCCCCTTTCTTTGAGGTAACTCTGCACTATTGCGAGCTGGAACTGCCACTTCCAGTTTAGCTGTGCAGAAGAAGAACAACAAGAAGAAGAAATATCTCGAAATATGTCCGTCAGGACCCTTCCCTTGAGATAAATCTGCAAATATCTCGGAAACGAAGCGAGCTATGGCAAAACGTTAAGAGACCTTTTTTGTAGAGAATTATGTTTCCTACAATTTATCTTCTATGATATTTTTTGATCAGAAGCGTAGTTTTCGAGATATAACGAGATATTTAAAAGTTCCGAAGCCGCACCAACATAATAGAGATACAGAAACACCGTGGCCCCTTTCTTTGAGATAACTCTGCACTAGTGCGAGCCGCAAATGCCGCTTCCAGCTTAGGTGTGCAGAAGAAGAACAACAAGAAGAAGAAATATCTCGAAATTTGTCCGTCAGGCCCCTTCCCTCGAGATAAATCTGCAAATATCTCGGAAACGAAGCGAGCTATGGCAATATGTTAAGAGACCTTTTTTGTAGAGAATTAAGTTTCCTACATTTTATGTTCTATGATATTTTTTGATCAGATGCGTAGTTCTCGAGATATATCAAGATATTTAAAAGTTCCGAAGCCGCACCAACATAATAGAGATACAGAAACACCGTGGCCCCTTTCTTTGAGATAACTCTGCACTATTGCGAGCTGCAAATGCCACTTCGAGCTTAGCTGTGCAGAAGAAGAACAACAAGAAGAAGAAATATCTCGAAATATGTCCGTCAGACCCCTTCCCTTGAGATAAATCTGCAAATATCTCGGAAACGAAGCGAGCTATGGCAAAATGTTAAGAGACCTTTTTTGTAGAGAATTATGTTCCCTACAATCTACGTTCTATGATATTTTTTGATCAGAAGCGTAGTTTTCGAGATATATCGAGATATTTAAAAGATCCGAAGCCGCACCAACATAATAGAGATACAGAAACACCGTGGTCCCTTTCTTTGAGATAACTCTGCACTATTGCGACCTGCAAATGCCACTTCCAGCTTAGCTGTGCAGAAGAAGAACAACAAGAAGAAGAAATATCTCGAAATATGTCCGTCAGGCCCCTTCCCTTGAGATAAATCTGCAAATATCTCGGAAACGAAGCGAGCTATGGCAAAATGTTAAGAGACCTTTTTTGCAGAGAATTAAGTTTCCTACTTTTTATGTTCTGTGATATTTTTTGATCAGATGCGTAGTTCTCGAGATATATCAAGATATTTAAAAGTTCCGAAGCCGCACCAACATAATAGAGATACAGAAACACCGTGGCCCCTTCCTTTGTGATAACTCTGCACTATTGCGAGCTGCAAATGCCACTTCCAGCTTAGCTGTGCAGAAGAAGAACAACAAGAAGAAGAAATATTTCGAAATATGTCCGTCAGGCCCCTTCCCTTGAGATAAATCTGCAAATATCTCGGAAACGAAGCGAGGTATGGCAAAATGTTGAGAGACCTTTTTTGTAGAGAATTATGTTCCCTACAATCTACGTTCTATGATATTTTTTGATCAGAAGCGTAGTTTTCGAGATATATCGAGATATTTAAAAGATCCGAAGCCGCACCAACATAATAGAGATACAGAAACACCGTGGTCCCTTTCTTTGAGATAACTCTGCACTATTGCGACCTGCAAATGCCACTTCCAGCTTAGCTGTGCAGAAGAAGAACAACAAGAAGAAGAAATATCTCGAAATATGTCCGTTAGGGCCCTTCCCTTGAGATAAATCTGCAAATATCTCGGAAACGAAGCGAGCTATGGTAAAATGTTAAGAGACCTTTTTTGTAGAAAATTAAGTTTCCTACTTTTTATGTTCTATGATATTTTTTGATCAGATGCGTAGTTCTCGAGATATATCCAGATACTTAAAAGTTCCGAAGCGGCACCAACATAATAGAGATACAGAAACACCGTGGCCCCTTTCTTTGAGGTAACTCTGCACTATTGCGAGCTGGAAATGCCACTTCCAGTTTAGCTGTGCAGAAGAAGAACAACAAGAAGAAGAAATATCTCGAAATATGTCCGTCAGGACCCTTCCCTTGAGATATATCTGCAAATATCTCGGAAACGAAGCGAGCTATGGCAAAACGTTAAGAGACCTTTTTTGTAGAGAATTAAGTTTCCTACTTTTTATGTTCTATGATATTTTTCGATCAGATGCGTAGTTCTCGAGATATATCAAGATATTTAAAAGTTCCGAAGCCGCACCAACATAATAGAGATACAGAAACACCGTGGCCCCTTCCTTAGAGATAACTCTGCACTATTGCGCGCTGCAAATGCCACTTCCAGCTTAGCTGTGCAGAAGAAGAACAACAAGAAGAAGAAATATCTCGAAATATGTCCGTCAGGACCCTTCCCTTCAGATAAATCTGCAAATATCTCGGAAACGAAGCGAGGTATGGCAAAATGTTGAGAGACCTTTTTTGTAGAGAATTAAGTTTCCTACTTTTTATGTTCTATGATATTTTTCGATCAGATGCGTAGTTCTCGAGATATATCAAGATATTTAAAAGTTCCGAAGCCGCACCAACATAATAGAGATACAGAAACACCGTGGCCCCTTTCTTTGAGATAACTCTGCACTATTGCGAGCTGGAAATGCCACTTCCAGTTTAGCTGTGCAGAAGAAGAACAACAAGGAGAAGAAATATCCCGAAATATGTCCGTCAGGACCCTTCCCTTGAGATAAATCTGCAAATATCTCGGAAACGAAGCGAGCTATGGCAAAATGTTAAGAGACCGTTTTTGTAGAGAATTATGTTTCCTACAATTTATGTTCTATGATATTTTTTGATCAGAAGCGTAGTTTTCGAGATATAGCGAGATATTTAATAGTTCCGAAGCCGCACCAACATAATAGAGATACAGAAACACCGTGGCCCCTTTCTTTGAGATAACTCTGCACTATTGCGAGCTGCAAATGCCACTTCCAGCTTAGCTGTGCAGAAGAAGAACAACAAGAAGAAGAAATATCTCGAAATATGTCCGTCAGGCCCCTTCCCTTGAGATAAATCTGCATATATCTCGGAAACGAAGCGAGCTATGGCAAAACGTTAAGAGACCTTTTTTGTAGAGAATTATGTTTCCTACAATTTATGTTCTACGATATTTTTTGATCAGAAGCGTAGTTTTCGAGATATAACGAGATATTTAAAAGTTCCGAAGCCGCACCAACATAATAGAGATACAGAAACACCGTGGCCCGTTTTTTTGAGATAACTCTGCACTAGTGCGAGCCGCAAATGCCGCTTCCAGCTTAGCTGTGCAGAAGAAGAACAACAAGAAGAAGAAATATCTCGAAATATGTCCTTCAGGCCCCTTCCCTCGAGATAAATCTGCAAATATCTCGGAAACGAAGCGAGCTATGGCAAAATGTTAAGAGACCTTTTTTGTAGAGAATTAAGTTTCCTACTTTTTATATTCTATGATATTTTTTGATCAGATGCGTAGTTCTCGAGATATATCAAGATATTTAAAAGTTCCGAAGCTGCACCAACATAATAGAGGTACAGAAACACCGTGGCCCCTTTCTTTGAGATAACTCTGCACTATTGCGAGCTGCAAATGCCACTTCCAGCTTAGCTGTGCAGAAGAAGAACAACAAGAAGAAGAAATATCTCGAAATATGTCCGTCAGGCCCCTTCCCTTGAGATAAATCTGCAAATATCTCAGAAACGAAGCGAGCTATGGCAAAATGTTAAGAGACCTTTTTTGTAGAGAATTAAGTTTCCTACTTTTTACGTTCTATGATATTTTTCGATCAGATGCGTAGTTCTCGAGATATATCAAGATATTTAAAAGTTCTGAAGCCGCACCAACATAATAGAGATACAGAAACACCGTGGCCCCTTTCTTTGAGGTAACTCTGCACTATTGCGAGCTGGAAATGCCACTTCCAGTTTAGCTGTGCAGAAGAAGAACAACAAGAAGAAGAAATAACTCGAAATATGTCCGTCAGGACCCTTCCCTTGAGATAAATCTGCAAATATCTCGGAAACGAAGCGAGCTATGGCAAAATGTTAAGAGACCTTTTTTGTAGACAATTAAGTTTCCTACTTTTTATGTTGTATGATATTTTTTGATCAGATGCGTAGTTCTCGAGATATATCAAGATATTTAAAAGTTCCGAAGCTGCACCAACATAATAGAGGTACAGAAACACCGTGGCCCCTTTCTTTGAGATAACTCTGCACTAGTGCGAGCCGCCAATGCCGCTTCCAGCTTAGCTGTGCAGAAGAAGAACAACAAGAAGAAGAAATATCTCGAAATATGTCCGTCAGGCCCCTTCCCTCGAGATAAATCTGCAAATATCTCGGAAACGAAGCGAGCTATGGCAAAATGTTAAGAGACCTTTTTTGTAGAGAATTAAGTTTCCTACTTTTTATGTTCTATGATATTTTTCGATCAGATGCGTAGTTCTCGAGATATATCCTGTCACGTAGACAGACCGTTTTTATCAAACGTGTCTCCTTTCAAATAAGCTTAAACATCTGGAAAGGAAAACTCTCGGGCAAACCGACCATTTACTCTCGTAATAAACAGAAGGCCCACCGATAGCAGAACCAAACACTTGGGAAAGCAATGGGTCCGCCGTAATCAAATAGCAGATGCAACCACTCTAAACTGTCGCAGAGGCAGGTGGACCCAGCCTGATCACTCGATTAGTAACCAGACCACCCTTCTTAATTAGTATATAAACCCGTTCGTACCAACGATCGGGGGCAGTACCAGAGTTCATCTCGTGTCGAGCACGTCGTGTACGGTAGTGAGTTGGTTACTATTAGTGAGATCGGGTTGAAGTCCCCTTCGAGCAACATTCACCTTATAGAATCCGCGAGTCGTGTTTCTATTTGGCATTACAATCAACCACACACAACACCCCCGCATTGCCAGTGCGTGAACACCGAGCATAGTGGAAATAGGTAATATATCACATTATACACCTATATTCGCGACAACAACATCTGTAATAGACCAAGATTGTAGAATATATACATTGCTGTGTCAAACCCACATTAGCATTCTCCTTTAAACCCAGTAAAACCTTGTGACAGTTCCTACCACAATACAATCTTACCGCTCGGGTTGTATTGATAATAAAATAAGTTACGCGGCCGCCAATCAGAAAGCCTCTGATAGCCACGCGCGCTGCCAAGTCGTCGGCCACGTAACAGAACTGGTGACAGCGGTGGGATTGTAGTCACATAGATCATTTTCACTGGCATAATTACTTTCGTGGAATTTGACACACGGCTATTACTTTGTTGAACAACGATTGTATACTAGTTTTCCTAGTCAATCGGGTAACAAGAGGTATATACTAGTTTTCCTAGTTACATTCTTTAACCAACAAATTCATTCAACATGGCGAATGAACAAGCCAATATTTCTTCAGCCGATCTTATGAACTTAACAGTTTCGATCGCAAATTCTATGACACTTTTGACACAAAGATCCTGCATACAAAATGTTGCGTTAACAATACCAACATTTGATGGTGAGAATCCACCTTTATCACGTTTTGCACAACTGGTAGAAGATGGATTGACCTTGATTCCTGAGGGAACAGAAAGGGAATACCTTACAATTATTTTAACTAAATTCACCGGTCCGGCGCGAAGAAGTACTTTAGAACATCAATTCACTTCGGTATCCGCGTTGATCAAGCATTTGAAGAGAAGATTTGGACCAGGAAAGAGCTTATCGCAATTTCAAACAGAAATTGCCAGGCTTCAAATTAGGGAATACGAAAGTTTGAGAAACTACATCGATAGAACAAGCCATCTTGTTTATTGTACAAGAGGAGCGATTAAAGAGAAATATCCTAGACATTCAGAGGAAAATATTAAACAAATGGAAATGGATATTTTAGAAAATTTCCTAGATGGATTACCAGACCGCATCTCTTTTAAGGTATCAGCACAAAATAGAGACATTAAAAACTTAGAGGAAGCTTTTGACGCTGTGCTAGAGGTAGACAGGAAATTAAGAAGTCGTCGTGATTTGGCACGAAACACATCACCAGGAGGCTGGAACAACAGGGATCACCACAGCAACGAACGTCGAAATGAAATTTCATACCCTCAATCTCCAACACGACACGATCGATATAGAGATCGACAGAGGAGACCATCTAACTCTGAAGACGAGAGAGAAGGACGACCACGTACATCAGCATGGACTGTGCGATCCAGGAATCAATCGAATTCACCTTCTTATCATTCAAATTCACCACGCACAGATCAAGATGAAAAACGGTTTACAGTTTTAAAACGCAGTGAAAAGGATGATACTTCGCAGCTATATTGTTGGCGATGTGATACCCAAGGACACGATGAAAAACGTTGTAGGAGGAATTCGCAAAATTTCAGACAGCGATCATACTCTCGAAATTCTTCAGTCGAATCAAACAAGTCTTTAAACTCAGAAAACGCTCAACGGAAAGGCGAGGCGGTGAGCGATCTGCAAAGACCTCGCCAAAAGATAGTCAGATTCACGGGAGAATCCTCATCAAGGAAACCCCAGCACCAAGAATAAAAATCAAAGTTCCGGAATTAGAATTAGAAACAGCTGAATTTTTAATTGACGGTGGCGCGGCAGTTAACTTAATAGTGCGCGATGTTCTCGGAGATCAAGCCAAACGTATCACTAAAGAAGTTATTGAAATCACAGGACTTACAAAATCACCTATTTATAGCATAGGAACCACAATTCTTCACATTCACGGTAAGCCTGCATTATTTTACGTAGTAGAGAACCTTGCAATAGAAGCCGATGGAATTATAGGCAGCCCATTTTTATTACAAGAAGAAGCAGAAATTTCATATTATCATGGAACACTAGTATTGAAAGATAAACCTATTCGACCACTTCGTTTTTCAAATTACCGAGATTTAGCTCAGCAGAAAAATCCGAAATCGACTAAACACCGTATCGAAGCTCGAACAACAAAACAAATTGCAATTCACATAGCTAATCCAAATATTAAAGAGGGATACTTACCGCGACTCAAAACATCAGAAAATATATACATTGGCGAAGCAGCAGTATATAATCGTGACGGCATTTGTTACGCGTTAGCAACGAATACCGGAGAAGACGATGTAGACATCGAAATTGAACCTCAATACATTCATCCTTACGATATTTACGACTCGTCGGACGACGACCCAATTTCTTCATATATGACCGAAAACACACCAGAAAATAGAGCAACACGAATTAGAAATCTTTTGAGAACCGATCATCTCAATGCAGAAGAACGTAAACATGTATTCAACATCGTCGACGAATTTTCAGACAGATTTTACTTGCCTGGAGACAAACTAGGAGAAGTACCGAATTTTTACCATTCAATTCATACAACAGATGACGTACCGATTAATACAAGACAATACCGATATCCACCAGTACACCAAGACGAAATACAACGTCAAGTAAAGGCTCTGTTATTACAAGGAGTCATACAGCCATCTAGTTCACCATATAATTCTCCGTTATGGATTGTACCAAAGAAACCAGACGCTAAGGGCAATAAGCGTTGGCGTATGGTAATCGATTTCCGAGCCTTAAACGAAAAGACTTTGAGTGATAAATTTCCTTTGCCGAATATCACCGAAATTCTAGATAAATTGGGAGGAGCAAAATATTTCACAATTTTTGATATAGCAAATGGATTTCATCAAGTTCAAATGGATCCTAAGGATTGTCCGAAAACAGCATTCACAACACCGGATGGGCATTTTGAATTTGTACGCATGCCATTTGGTTTAAAAAATGCACCACCGACATTTCAACGCTTAATGAATCAAGTTATATCTGGTCTAGAGAACGCTCATGTATTCATAGACGATATGGTTGTTTTCTCTTCATCACTACGAGAACATGAAATAAAAGTAAAAAAATTACTCAATCGGCTCAGAGAATTTGGACTTACACTGCAGATTGATAAATGCGAATTCTTACGTAAGGAGGTTACTTATTTAGGACACATTTTAACAGAAAATGGTGTTAAGCCAGATCCTCGTAAATTACAAGCTGTAAAAGAATTTCCCATTCCTAAAACACAGAAAAATGTCCAGCAGTTCTTGGGACTGACAGGATATTATCGCCGTTTCATAAAGGATTATTCTATTAAATCAAAACCATTAGTTCAGTTATTAGGTAAAGGAATTCGTTTTAAGTGGACCGAAGACCAGCAAAAAAGTTTTGAAAATTTACGCGACGAACTCTGTACACAACCAATTTTACAATATCCGGATTTTAATCGACCATTCATTGTTACCACTGACGCATCAGATTACGCAATTGGAGCTGTACTTAGTCAAGGAGAAATAGGAAACGATCTACCAATTGCCTACGCATCTCGTACCTTAAATAAAGCCGAAAGGAATTATTCTGCTACAGAAAAGGAATGTCTTGCAATGGTTTACGCAGTACAATATTTCAGACCGTATCTTTATGGAACAAAATTCACACTCGTCACAGATCACCGACCGTTAGTCTGGTTACACTCTGTCAAGGATCCGACATCACGACTTATGAAGTGGAGACTCAGACTCTTAGAGTACGAATATCAGGTTATCCATAAAGCAGGAAAGACGAACAAGAACGCAGACGCATTATCACGTAACCCAGTACTATCTTGCTTACCACTTATACCCCGAGATCCTCAAGACCCCGATTACAAGCACATAGGACAGAAACCAGAAATCGACACGGATTCCATAGGATTTCGTGTGCGGCAACTACAAAGGGACAGGGAAAGGAGACCGAAATATCAAGAGGAAAACACTAGCTCTGATGAAGAACCAGCCCGTGGGAAGGTTCAACATTCTCCAATAGCAGATAGACCGAGAGTCTTACCTAACTTATCGCACGAGATAAGTATGCCAGATGAACACATGGAAACAATAAACTTTCATCCGCAAGCAAATTCTACTAAAATCACATCGACAGAAGAAGACGTAAACTTGATTTCATTCGAAGAACCATCAGAAAATACCATTACGGAAAACACGATAATCGCAAACCCGCAACAGGATTTACTTAACCATACACCATTATCACTTGTAACAAATGAGGGAATTTTACAACCACAACCTGTTAACGAAACAATAGGAACGGCAATCCAGCAACCACAGGAAAACTTTGACCGTACCGTTGACCCTTATCCGTTCACACTTCTTGACACAGACACTCTTTCCACGGAGGGAGATGACCTGCGAAGAAAAGTGCAACCTTCACAGACACTTGAGGTTATTATCTCTCCAAACACCCTGACCACCGAGGAAGGTCATTACGCACATTTCATACCTGCGGACTGTAAATTGGTAACCCCCATTGGAAAACTGTTACTGGACACAGAAGCAATAGATTTACAACAGCTCATGTCAAAGAAACCGCAGAAAGGAGACGTAATAGAATCAGCAAATGGCTCATACAAAGTTTACAGTATAATAATATCAGATAATTTTTACGACACCATTAAAAGTGAAGATATACTAAACGGACTACAAACACTGAAACAGCATTTAGATCAAAATCCAATTAAATCATTTAGAATATCAGCAGTCGGAGATTTTCATAAATTACCAACCAATGAATTAACTAAATTAATAAAGGACGTTTTCAACGGTACAACACAGAAAATCATCATATGCAATTGTTCAACGATTACACCATCAGAAGAAGATCGATTACAAATAATTCGCGAAGCTCACGACAGTTTGATAGGAGGACATAAAGGAGTCACAAAAACATATAAACGCATCAGAGCGAAATATCAATGGCCAGAAATGCACAACGAAATACGAAATTATATCAGGAAATGTCCAAGCTGTCAAGAAGAGAAATTAGTTAGAGCAAAAACTCGTCAACCAATGTTAATTACCGATACCCCGATAGAACCATTTGATAAAGTTGCTTTAGACACCGTAGGACCTTTACCTTTAACGCCTAGCGGAAATAAATACATTCTCACAATGCAAGATTGTTTAACGAAATATTGTATAGCAGTAGCAATACCAAACATTAGAGCAGCCACAATAGCAGACGCTTTCGCGAGACATTTTATTGCCATATATGGAACACCACGAGCAATATTAACAGACAAGGGAACTAGTTTTATCGGAAGCTTAATGAAAAATCTTTCAGAAATATTCAAAATCAAACAAATCACAACTTCTGGATACAGACCACAAACTAATGGATCACTAGAACGAAGTCATATAGTACTAACAGAATATCTTAAACATTACATGGATAATTATGAAGATTGGGACCTATTAATACCATTTGCCATGTTTTCTTATAATACTTCCGTACATGAAGCAACAAATTTCTCTCCATATGAATTAATATTTGGAAAACCAGCCCGTGAACCAAGTTCGTTTCCAACTGGCGAAAGGTTAAAATCATATGGCGACTATTTAACAGAATTAATAACTCATACTATAAAAATCCGCAACATAGCAGCCGATAATTTGATTGCCTCCAAGCACCGTTCGAAGAAGTACTATGATAAACATTCCCGACCGGTAGAATTCAATGTAGGCGATTATGCTTATGCATTGCTAGAACCACGAATTAGTAAATTTGATCCACATTATGTAGGGCCATATGAGATCATTAATGTAACAGATATGAACAACCAACTGAGAGGGACACCAGTCGCATCGAGCTGCTGATGAACTTGACGGCCCGCCTGTGCATGCGCAGCACTTGCTACAGATTAGACGTTGGCATTGTCTGTATGCAGTGTGCTCTCGAAGCAGCCCTTGGAGCAGCAAGGATCTATGACATGGCGGAGGTACACTATCCACTACCAACGGCATATCCGCCTGGGGCCTGCGATATTTGCAGCGCGCCCCTGATGGAGTTGCAGGCCGCCTACCACTGCGAGGAGTGTATTGCCGCCATCATCATGGAAATGGAATACCAAAGAGCAAACCAACCCATACCACCGCCTGCAATAGTACCAACCTGGTACACCGAGAGACAAATCCGATCGAGGCAGCCTGGACCCAGACGTACGCTTCGACTTCATACCGCAGTTAGCAGCATCACCAACCATCACACGTAGCGATAAGTACACACACATCACACATAACACCCGACATATTGCATTACAACACCAAAACTTCAACACATTCTAGTGAGTGTTTTCCTTTCCAATTGAAAGCATCACGATTACCGCGATGTTTCATCTAAGGGGGGAGGTGTCACGTAGACAGACCGTTTTTATCAAACGTGTCTCCTTTCAAATAAGCTTAAACATCTGGAAAGGAAAACTCTCGGGCAAACCGACCATTTACTCTCGTAATAAACAGAAGGCCCACCGATAGCAGAACCAAACACTTGGGAAAGCAATGGGTCCGCCGTAATCAAATAGCAGATGCAACCACTCTAAACTGTCGCAGAGGCAGGTGGACCCAGCCTGATCACTCGAATAGTAACCAGACCACCCTTCTTAATTAGTATATAAACCCGTTCGTACCAACGATCGGGGGCAGTACCAGAGTTCATCTCGTGTCGAGCACGTCGTGTACGGTAGTGAGTTGGTTACTATTAGTGAGATCGGGTTGAAGTCCCCTTCGAGCAACATTCACCTTATAGAATCCGCGAGTCGTGTTTCTATTTGGCATTACAATCAACCACACACAACACCCCCGCATTGCCAGTGCGTGAACACCGAGCATAGTGGAAATAGGTAATATATCACATTATACACCTATATTCGCGACAACAACATCTGTAATAGACCAAGATTGTAGAATATATACATTGCTGTGTCAAACCCACATTAGCATTCTCCTTTAAACCCAGTAAAACCTTGTGACAGTTCCTACCACAATACAATCTTACCGCTCGGGTTGTATTGATAATAAAATAAGTTACGCGGCCGCCAATCAGAAAGCCTCTGATAGCCACGCGCGCTGCCAAGTCGTCGGCCACGTAACAATCCAGATACTTAAAAGTTCCGAAGCGGCACCAACATAATAGAGATACAGAAACACCGTGGCCCCTTTCTTTGAGATAACTCTGCACTATTGCGAGCTGCAAATGCCACTTCCAGCTTAGCTGTGCAGAAGAAGAACAACAAGAAGAAGAAATATCTCGAAATATGTCCGTCAGGCCCCTTCCCTCGAGATAAATCTGCAAATATCTCGGAAACGAAGCGAGCTATGGCAAAATGTTAAGAGACCTTTTTTGTAGAGAATTAAGTTTCCTACTTTTTAAGTTCTATGATATTTTTCGATCAGATGCGTAGTTCTCGAGATATATCCAGATACTTAAAAGTTCCGAAGCCGCACCAACATAATAGAGATTCAGAAACACCGTGGCCCCTTTCTTTGAGATAACTCTGCACTAGTGCGAGCCGCAAATGCCGCTTCCAGCTTAGGTGTGCAGAAGAAGAACAACAAGAAGAAGAAATATCTCGAAATTTGTCCGTCAGGCCCCTTCCCTCGAGATAAATCTGCAAATATCTCGGAAACGAAGCGAGCTATGGCAAAATGTTAAGAGACCTTTTTTGTAGAGAATTAAGTTTCCTATATTTTATGTTCTATGATATTTTTTGATCAGATGCGTAGTTCTCGAGATATATCAAGATATTTAAAAGTTCCGAAGCCGCACCAACATAATAGAGATACAGAAACACCGTGGCCCCTTTCTTTGAGATAACTCTGCACTATTGCGAGCTGCAAATGCCACTTCGAGCTTAGCTGTGCAGAAGAAGAACAACAAGAAGAAGAAATATCTCAAAATATGTCCGTCAGGCCCCTTCCCTTGAGATAAATCTGCAAATATCTCGGAAACGAAGCGAGCTATGGCAAAATGTTAAGAGACCTTTTTTGTAGAGAATTAAGTTTCCTACTTTTTATGTTCTATGATATTTTTTGATCAGATGCGTAGTTCTCGAGATATATCAAGATATTTAAAAGTTCCGAAGCCGCACCAACATAATAGAGATACAGAAACACCGTGGCCCCTTTCTTTGTGATAACTCTGCACTATTGCGAGCTGCAAATGCCACTTCCAGCTTAGCTGTGCAGAAGAAGAAGAACAAGAAGAAGAAGTATCTCGAAATATGTCCGTCAGGCCCCTTCCCTTGAGATAAATCTGCAAATATCTCGGAAACGAAGCGAGGTATGGCAAAATGTTGAGAGACCTTTTTTGTAGAGAATTAAGTTTCCTACTTTTTATGTTCTATGATATTTTTCGATCAGATGCGTAGTTCTCGAGATACATCAAGATATTTAAAAGTTCCGAAGCCGCACCAACATAATAGAGATACAGAAACACCGTGGCCCCTTTCTTTGAGATAACTCTGCACTATTGCGAGCTGGAAATGCCACTTCCAGTTTAGCTGTGCAGAAGAAGAACAACAAGGAGAAGAAATATCCCGAAATATGTCCGTCAGGACCCTTCCCTTGAGATAAATCTGCACATATCTCGGAAACGAAGTGAGCTATGGCAAAATGTTAAGAGACCTTTTTTGTAGAGAATTATGTTTCCTACAATTTATGTTCTATGATATTTTTTGATCAGAAGCGTAGTTTTCGAGATATAGCGAGATATTTAATAGTTCCGAAGCCGCACCAACATAATAGAGATACAGAAACACCGTGGCCCCTTTCTTTGAGATAACTCTGCACTATTGCGAGCTGCAAATGCCACTTCCAGCTTAGCTGTGCAGAAGAAGAACAACAAGAAGAAGAAATATCTCGAAATATGTCCGTCAGGCCCCTTCCCTTGAGATAAATCTGCATATATCTCGGAAACGAAGCGAGCTATGGCAAAACGTTAAGAGACCTTTTTTGTAGAGAATTATGTTTCCTACAATTTATGTTCTACGATATTTTTTGATCAGAAGCGTAGTTTTCGAGATATAACGAGATATTTAAAAGTTCCGAAGCCGCACCAACATAATAGAGATACAGAAACACCGTGGCCCCTTTTTTTGAGATAACTCTGCACTAGTGCGAGCCGCAAATGCCGCTTCCAGCTTAGCTGTGCAGAAGAAGAACAACAAGAAGAAGAAATATCTCGAAATATGTCCTTCAGGCCCCTTCCCTCGAGATAAATCTGCAAATATCTCGGAAACGAAGCGAGCTATGGCAAAATGTTAAGAGACCTTTTTTGTAGAGAATTAAGTTTCCTACAATTTATGTTCTACGATATTTTTTGATCAGAAGCGCAGTTTTCGAGATATAACGAGATATTTAAAAGTTCCGAAGCCGCACCAACATAATAGAGATACAGAAACACCGTGGCCCCTTTTTTTGAGATAACTCTGCACTAGTGCGAGCCGCAAATGCCGCTTCCAGCTTAGCTGTGCAGAAGAAGAACAACAAGAAGAAGAAATATCTCGAAATATGTCCGTCAGACCCCTTCCCTTGAGATAAATCTGCAAATATCTCAGAAACGAAGCGAGCTATGGCAAAATGTTAAGAGACCTTTTTTGTAGAGAATTAAGTTTCCTACTTTTTATGTTCTATGATATTTTTCGATCAGATGCGTAGTTCTCGAGATATATCAAGATATTTAAAAGTTCCGAAGCCGCACCAACATAATAGAGATACAGAAACACCGTGGCCCCTTTCTTTGAGGTAACTCTGCACTATTGCGAGCTGGAAATGCCACTTCCAGTTTAGCTGTGCAGAAGAAGAACAACAAGAAGAAGAAATAACTCGAAATATGCCCGTCAGGACCCTTCCCTTGAGATAAATCTGCAAATATCTCGGAAACGAAGCGAGCTATGGCAAAACGTTAAGAGACCTTTTTTGTAGAGAATTATGTTTCCTACAATTTATGTTCTATGATACTTTTTGATCAGAAGCGTAGTTTTCGAGATATAACGAGATATTTAAAAGTTCCGAAGCCGCACCAACATAATAGAGATACAGAAACACTGTGGCCCCTTTCTTTGAGATAACTCTGCACTACTGCGAGTTGCAAATGCCACTTCCAGCTTAGCTGTGCAGAAGAAGAACAACAAGAAGAAGAAATATCTCGAAATATGTCCGTCAGGCCCCTTCCCTTGAGATATATCTGCAAATATCTCAGAAACGAAGCGAGCTATGGCAAAATGTTGAGAGACCTTTTTTGTAGAGAATTAAGTTTCCTACTTTTTACGTTCTATGATATTTTTCGATCAGATGCGTAGTTCTCGAGATATATCAAGATATTTAAAAGTTCTGAAGCCGCACCAACATAATAGAGATACAGAAACACCGTGGCCCCTTTCTTTGAGATATCTCTGCACTATTGCGAGCTGCAAATGCCACTTCCAGCTTAGCTGTGCAGACGAAGAACAACAAGAAGAAGAAATATCTCGAAATATGTCCGTCAGGCCACTTCCCTTGAGATAAATCTGCAAATATCTCGGAAACGAAGCGAGCTATGGCAAAATGTTAAGAGACCTTTTTTGTAGACAATTAAGTTTCCTACTTTTTATGTTCTATGATATTTTTTGATCAGATGCGTAGTTCTCGAGATATATCAAGATATTTAAAAGTTCCGAAGCTGCACCAACATAATAGAGGTACAGAAACACCGTGGCCCCTTTCTTTGAGATAACTCTGCACTAGTGCGAGCCGCCAATGCCGCTTCCAGCTTAGCTGTGCAGAAGAAGAACAACAAGAAGAAGAAATATCTCGAAATATGTCCGTCAGGCCCCTTCCCTCGAGATAAATCTGCAAATATCTCGGAAACGAAGCGAGCTATGGCAAAATGTTAAGAGACCTTTTTTGTAGAGAATTAAGTTTCCTACTTTTTATGTTCTATGATACTTTTTGATCAGAAGCGTAGTTTTCGAGATATAACGAGATATTTTGTTACGTGGCCGACGGCTTGGCAGCGCGCGTGGCTATCAGAGGCTTTTTGATTGGCGGCCGCGTAACTTATTTTATTATCAATACAACCCGAGCGGTAAGATTGTATTGTGGTAGGAACTGTCACAAGGTTTCACTGGGTTTAAAGGAGAATGCTAATGTGGGTTTGACACAGCAATGTATATATTCTACAATCTTGGTCTATTACAGATGTTGTTGTCGCGAATATAGGTGTATAATGTGATATATTACCTATTTCCACTATGCTCGGTGTTCACGCACTGGCAATGCGGGGGTGTTGTGTGTGGTTGATTGTAATGCCAAATAGAAACACGACTCGCGGATTCTATAAGGTGAATGTTGCTCGAAGGGGACTTCAACCCGATCTCACTAATAGTAACCAACTCACTACCGTACACGACGTGCTCGACACGAGATGAGCTCTGGTACTGCCCCCGATCGTTGGTACGAACGGGTTTATATACTAATTAAGAAGGGTGGTCTGGTTACTATTCGAGTGATCAGGCTGGGTCCACCTGCCTCTGCGACAGTTTAGAGTGGTTGCATCTGCTATTTGATTACGGCGGACCCATTGCTTTCCCAAGTGTTTGGTTCTGCTATCGGTGGGCCTTCTGTTTATTACGAGAGTAAATGGTCGGTTTGCCCGAGAGTTTTCCTTTCCAGATGTTTAAGCTTATTTGAAAGGAGACACGTTTGATAAAAACGGTCTGTCTACGTGACACCTCCCCCCTTAGATGAAACATCGCGGTAATCGTGATGCTTTCAATTGGAAAGGAAAACACTCACTAGAATGTGTTGAAGTTTTGGTGTTGTAATGCAATATGTCGGGTGTTATGTGTGATGTGTGTGTACTTATCGCTACGTGTGATGGTTGGTGATGCTGCTAACTGCGGTATGAAGTCGAAGCGTACGTCTGGGTCCAGGCTGCCTCGATCGGATTTGTCTCTCGGTGTACCAGGTTGGTACTATTGCAGGCGGTGGTATGGGTTGGTTTGCTCTTTGGTATTCCATTTCCATGATGATGGCGGCAATACACTCCTCGCAGTGGTAGGCGGCCTGCGACTCCATCAGGGGCGCGCTGCAAATATCGCAGGCCCCAGGCGGATATGCCGTTGGTAGTGGATAGTGTACCTCCACCATGTCATAGATCCTTGCTGCTCCAAGGGCTGCTTCGAGAGCACACTGCATACAGACAATGCCAACGTCTAATCTGTAGCAAGTGCTGCGCATGCACAGGCGGGCCGTCAAGTTCATCAGCAGCTCGATGCGACTGGTGTCCCTCTCAGTTGGTTGTTCCCTGATGTAGCACATTTCGGTCCGCTCAGATAAGTGTTTTGGAAGAATGGTGTTGTGGTCTGCTTTTATACCCGGCCTGGAACCGCGTATCTCATGCCCAACCACGCCTCCGCCACGTTGAATGGTGGTTGTCCTGGTAGACGATCGAGGGCTACATCTGCCACGACCTCACCCTCGCCTCTGATGTTGGTTAGCAGACCCCTCCTTCCTTCCAACACCCTCTTGGCCTGCTCTAACTTCCAGGTCCTGCATACAGGGCGGATACCCCGTACTCGTACCTTGAAGGCCTGCCACGGTAGATTTTGAAAGCGTGGCGGCAAGGTCCGAAGTTGGTCGACCGGTGCCCTTACCACCTTGCCGTGGTCACGAAGAGCCACCTCGAACTGGCCGTCCACCAGGTGTTGAACTTCTCCTCGGACCCAAGTACCTTCTTTACTTCTGTACGCCACCAGACGTCCAGTGGTCAGTCTTCCCTGGTTTGGAAAGTGGAGGTGGCCGCGGTCGCTCATGTACCGATACAGGTCCCGGTACAGTCGCCTAGCTTCTTCCCGACCGTCGTCCACCTGCGCCCAGAATTCTACCGGATTGTCCACGTGGACAATTCCGATCCGAACAGAACTGCTCAAAACTATATTTTTGATGGTGTTCATTTTCTTGAGGATGTCTACTGATGAGACTATGGTGCCGAGAACTGCTTATATAGTCTGAAAACCCTTATCTTACCCCACTCTTATTTCGACTCTTAGAGGAGGGATGTGTAGGAGTGGCTACGGCCCCTTAGAATATTGTGGCACTTGGTCTAGGTGCTGAAGATTTTTCCCTTGGTAGATTTATATTATTTGAATTTGATTCTTCTGAGTTTTTAGGTATTTCTTCCAGTTGCAATTCAATTTCGTTCGGTTTGTCCAAAGGTTTTAGTTTATTAATGATTTTGTGTATATTACTTTTTATTATTGTCCCAATTATTAATAGTAGGATCAAAGATACTACTCCAAACGAGGAAAATGTTGATATTTTTATACGATTTGTGGAAATTTCTTGAAGTTCCAATTCTTTCGCCCGATGCTCCAATTCCTCTAGGTTTGGTGCTGTCGGAAGGTTCTTCCAATTTGTGATTACTTGATCTGTATTAGTGTAATTGGTTTCTAAAACTGATAGGTGATGTTCTGTTATTTTCGGAATGATTATTGATAAATTGTATGACGCGGATGGGTAATGTATAATATTTTCCATGGTTACTATTGTGTCCATTGCTTTTAATTGCATCGCATTTACTGTGGCTCTACATCCCGGTTCGAGGTTGAAAATTCCAGTATTGTAAATGTTTGCTATAGTTGGTTCATGGCCAGAATTATCTGTTCTACTGGTGGTGCATGTGCAAGGTATTTATCAACATCCAATGACGTGACCAATCGCCATTGCGATTGCTATGTCCGTATGTCTGACAATTTATCGTAAAACAAACCCGTTGATTGCGCCAGTGGTAACACCTTTGAACCGCCTTTAATCGCTGTCTGACTCATAACCAGAGCCAGAGGTATCAGAAGTAGTTGTGCCGGAATCATGATTTCCCGTTATTTCCGTTTTTTCCGTTGTGGATGGAAAATAAGCGTGTTTTAATTTATCTTGGTGTTTTGTTATCGTTTTGTCAGGTGTTCGCAATACAATGTTGTTCATATCTGTTACATTAATGATCTCATATGGCCCTACATAATGTGGATCAAATTTACTAATTCGTGGTTCTAGCAATACATAAGCATAATCGCCTACATTGAATTCTACCGGTCGGGAATGTTTATCATAGTACTTCTTCGAACGGTGCTTGGAAGCAATCAAATTATCGGCTGCTATGTTGCGGATTTTTATAGTATGAGTTATTAATTCTGTTAAATAGTCGCCATATGATTTTAACCTTTCGCCAGTTGGGAACGAACTTGGTTCACGGGCTGGTTTTCCAAATATTAATTCATATGGAGAGAAATTTGTTGCTTCATGTACGGAAGTATTATAAGAAAACATGGCAAATGGTATTAATAGGTCCCAATCTTCATAATTATCCATGTAATGTTTAAGATATTCTGTTAGTACTATATGACTTCGTTCTAGTGATCCATTAGTTTGTGGTCTGTATCCAGAAGTTGTGATTTGTTTGATTTTGAATATTTCTGAAAGATTTTTCATTAAGCTTCCGATAAAACTAGTTCCCTTGTCTGTTAATATTGCTCGTGGTGTTCCATATATGGCAATAAAATGTCTCGCGAAAGCGTCTGCTATTGTGGCTGCTCTAATGTTTGGTATTGCTACTGCTATACAATATTTCGTTAAACAATCTTGCATTGTGAGAATGTATTTATTTCCGCTAGGCGTTAAAGGTAAAGGTCCTACGGTGTCTAAAGCAACTTTATCAAATGGTTCTATCGGGGTATCGGTAATTAACATTGGTTGATGAGTTTTTGCTCTAACTAATTTCTCTTCTTGACAGCTTGGACATTTCCTGATATAATTTCGTATTTCGTTGTGCATTTCTGGCCATTGATATTTCGCTCTGATGCGTTTATATGTTTTTGTGACTCCTTTATGTCCTCCTATCAAACTGTCGTGAGCTTCGCGAATTATTTGTAATCGATCTTCTTCTGATGGTGTAATCGTTGAACAATTGCATATGATGATTTTCTGTGTTGTACCGTTGAAAACGTCCTTTATTAATTTAGTTAATTCATTGGTTGGTAATTTATGAAAATCTCCGACTGCTGATATTCTAAATGATTTAATTGGATTTTGATCTAAATGCTGTTTCAGTGTTTGTAGTCCGTTTAGTATATCTTCACTTTTAATGGTGTCGTAAAAATTATCTGATATTATTATACTGTAAACTTTGTATGAGCCATTTGCTGATTCTATTACGTCTCCTTTCTGCGGTTTCTTTGACATGAGCTGTTGTAAATCTATTGCTTCTGTGTCCAGTAACAGTTTTCCAATGGGGGTTACCAATTTACAGTCCGCAGGTATGAAATGTGCGTAATGACCTTCCTCGGTGGTCAGGGTGTTTGGAGAGATAATAACCTCAAGTGTCTGTGAAGGTTGCACTTTTCTTCGCAGGTCATCTCCCTCCGTGGAAAGAGTGTCTGTGTCAAGAAGTGTGAGCGGATAAGGGTCAACGGTACGGTCAAAGTTTTCCTGTGGTTGCTGGATTGCCGTTCCTATTGTTTCGTTAACAGGTTGTGGTTGTAAAATTCCCTCATTTGTTACAAGTGATAATGGTGTATGGTTAAGTAAATCCTGTTGCGGGTTTGCGATTATCGTGTTTTCCGTAATGGTATTTTCTGATGGTTCTTCGAATGAAATCAAGTTTACGTCTTCTTCTGTCGATGTGATTTTAGTAGAATTTGCTTGCGGATGAAAGTTTATTGTTTCCATGTGTTCATCTGGCATACTTATCTCGTGCGATAAGTTAGGTAAGACTCTCGGTCTATCTGCTATTGGAGAATGTTGAACCTTCCCACGGGCTGGTTCTTCATCAGAGCTAGTGTTTTCCTCTTGATATTTCGGTCTCCTTTCCCTGTCCCTTTGTAGTTGCCGCACACGAAATCCTATGGAATCCGTGTCGATTTCTGGTTTCTGTCCTATGTGCTTGTAATCGGGGTCTTGAGGATCTCGGGGTATAAGTGGTAAGCAAGATGGTACTGGGTTACGTGATAATGCGTCTGCGTTCTTGTTCGTCTTTCCTGCTTTATGGATAACCTGATATTCGTACTCTAAGAGTCTGAGTCTCCACTTCATAAGTCGTGATGTCGGATCCTTGACAGAGTGTAACCAGACTAACGGTCGGTGATCTGTGACGAGTGTGAATTTTGTTCCATAAAGATACGGTCTGAAATATTGTACTGCGTAAACCATTGCAAGACATTCCTTTTCTGTAGCAGAATAATTCCTTTCGGCTTTATTTAAGGTACGAGATGCGTAGGCAATTGGTAGATCGTTTCCTATTTCTCCTTGACTAAGTACAGCTCCAATTGCGTAATCTGATGCGTCAGTGGTAACAATGAACGGTCGATTAAAATCCGGATATTGTAAAATTGGTTGTGTACAGAGTTCGTCGCGTAAATTTTCAAAACTTTTTTGCTGGTCTTCGGTCCACTTAAAACGAATTCCTTTACCTAATAACTGAACTAATGGTTTTGATTTAATAGAATAATCTTTTATGAAACGGCGATAATATCCTGTCAGTCCCAAGAACTGCTGGACATTTTTCTGTGTTTTAGGAATGGGAAATTCTTTTACAGCTTGTAATTTACGAGGATCTGGCTTAACACCATTTTCTGTTAAAATGTGTCCTAAATAAGTAACCTCCTTACGTAAGAATTCGCATTTATCAATCTGCAGTGTAAGTCCAAATTCTCTGAGCCGATTGAGTAATTTTTTTACTTTTATTTCATGTTCTCGTAGTGATGAAGAGAAAACAACCATATCGTCTATGAATACATGAGCGTTCTCTAGACCAGATATAACTTGATTCATTAAGCGTTGAAATGTCGGTGGTGCATTTTTTAAACCAAATGGCATGCGTACAAATTCAAAATGCCCATCCGGTGTTGTGAATGCTGTTTTCGGACAATCCTTAGGATCCATTTGAACTTGATGAAATCCATTTGCTATATCAAAAATTGTGAAATATTTTGCTCCTCCCAATTTATCTAGAATTTCGGTGATATTCGGCAAAGGAAATTTATCACTCAAAGTCTTTTCGTTTAAGGCTCGGAAATCGATTACCATACGCCAACGCTTATTGCCCTTAGCGTCTGGTTTCTTTGGTACAATCCATAACGGAGAATTATATGGTGAACTAGATGGCTGTATGACTCCTTGTAATAACAGAGCCTTTACTTGACGTTGTATTTCGTCTTGGTGTACTGGTGGATATCGGTATTGTCTTGTATTAATCGGTACGTCATCTGTTGTATGAATTGAATGGTAAAAATTCGGTACTTCTCCTAGTTTGTCTCCAGGCAAGTAAAATCTGTCTGAAAATTCGTCGACGATGTTGAATACATGTTTACGTTCTTCTGCATTGAGATGATCGGTTCTTAAAAGATTTCTAATTCGTGTTGCTCTATTTTCTGGTGTGTTTTCGGTCATATATGAAGAAATTGGGTCGTCGTCCGACGAGTCGTAAATATCGTAAGGATGAATGTATTGAGGTTCAATTTCGATGTCTACATCGTCTTCTCCGGTATTCGTTGCTAACGCGTAACAAATGCCGTCACGATTATATACTGCTGCTTCGCCAATGTATATATTTTCTGATGTTTTGAGTCGCGGTAAGTATCCCTCTTTAATATTTGGATTAGCTATGTGAATTGCAATTTGTTTTGTTGTTCGAGCTTCGATACGGTGTTTAGTCGATTTCGGATTTTTCTGCTGAGCTAAATCTCGGTAATTTGAAAAACGAAGTGGTCGAATAGGTTTATCTTTCAATACTAGTGTTCCATGATAATATGAAATTTCTGCTTCTTCTTGTAATAAAAATGGGCTGCCTATAATTCCATCGGCTTCTATCGCAAGGTTCTCTACTACGTAAAATAATGCAGGCTTACCGTGAATGTGAAGAATTGTGGTTCCTATGCTATAAATAGGTGATTTTGTAAGTCCTGTGATTTCAATAACTTCTTTAGTGATACGTTTGGCTTGATCTCCGAGAACATCGCGCACTATTAAGTTAACTGCCGCGCCACCGTCAATTAAAAATTCAGCTGTTTCTAATTCTAATTCCGGAACTTTGATTTTTATTCTTGGTGCTGGGGTTTCCTTGATGAGGATTCTCCCGTGAATCTGACTATCTTTTGGCGAGGTCTTTGCAGATCGCTCACCGCCTCGCCTTTCCGTTGAGCGTTTTCTGAGTTTAAAGACTTGTTTGATTCGACTGAAGAATTTCGAGAGTATGATTGCTGTCTGAAATTTTGCGAATTCCTCCTACAACGTTTTTCATCGTGTCCTTGGGTATCACATCGCCAACAATATAGCTGCGAAGTATCATCCTTTTCACTGCGTTTTAAAACTGTAAACCGTTTTTCATCTTGATCTGTGCGTGGTGAATTTGAACGATAAGAAGGTGAATTCGATTTATTCCTGGATCGCACAGTCCATGCTGATGTACGTGGTCGTCCTTCTCTCTCGTCTTCAGAGTTAGATGGTCTCCTCTGTCGATCTCTATATCGATCGTGTCGTGTTGGAGATTGAGGGTATGAAATTTCATTTCGACGTTCGTTGCTGTGGTGATCCCTGTTGTTCCAGCCTCCTGGTGATGTGTTTCGTGCCAAATCACGACGACTTCTTAATTTCCTGTCTACCTCTAGCACAGCGTCAAAAGCTTCCTCTAAGTTTTTAATGTCTCTATTTTGTGCTGATACCTTAAAAGAGATGCGGTCTGGTAATCCATCTAGGAAATTTTCTAAAATATCCATTTCCATTTGTTTAATATTTTCCTCTGAATGTCTAGGATATTTCTCTTTAATCGCTCCTCTTGTACAATAAACAAGATGGCTTGTTCTATCGATGTAGTTTCTCAAACTTTCGTATTCCCTAATTTGAAGCCTGGCAATTTCTGTTTGAAATTGCGATAAGCTCTTTCCTGGTCCAAATCTTCTCTTCAAATGCTTGATCAACGCGGATACCGAAGTGAATTGATGTTCTAAAGTACTTCTTCGCGCCGGACCGGTGAGTTTAGTTAAAATAATTGTAAGGTATTCCCTTTCTGTTCCCTCAGGAATCAAGGTCAATCCATCTTCTACCAGTTGTGCAAAACGTGATAAAGGTGGATTCTCACCATCAAATGTTGGTATTGTTAACGCAACATTTTGTATGCAGGATCTTTGTGTCAAAAGTGTCATAGAATTTGCGATCGAAACTGTTAAGTTCATAAGATCGGCTGAAGAAATATTGGCTTGTTCATTCGCCATGTTGAATGAATTTGTTGGTTAAAGAATGTAACTAGGAAAACTAGTATATACCTCTTGTTACCCGATTGACTAGGAAAACTAGTATACAATCGTTGTTCAACAAAGTAATAGCCGTGTGTCAAATTCCACGAAAGTAATTATGCCAGTGAAAATGATCTATGTGACTATATCCCACCGCTGTCACCAGTTCTGTTACGTGGCCGACGGCTTGGCAGCGCGCGTGGCTATCAGAGGCTTTTTGATTGGCGGCCGCGTAACTTATTTTATTATCAATACAACCCGAGCGGTAAGATTGTATTGTGGTAGGAACTGTCACAAGGTTTCACTGGGTTTAAAGGAGAATGCTAATGTGGGTTTGACACAGCAATGTATATATTCTACAATCTTGGTCTATTACAGATGTTGTTGTCGCGAATATAGGTGTATAATGTGATATATTACCTATTTCCACTATGCTCGGTGTTCACGCACTGGCAATGCGGGGGTGTTGTGTGTGGTTGATTGTAATGCCAAATAGAAACACGACTCGCGGATTCTATAAGGTGAATGTTGCTCGAAGGGGACTTCAACCCGATCTCACTAATAGTAACCAACTCACTACCGTACACGACGTGCTCGACACGAGATGAGCTCTGGTACTGCCCCCGATCGTTGGTACGAACGGGTTTATATACTAATTAAGAAGGGTGGTCTGGTTACTATTCGAGTGATCAGGCTGGGTCCACCTGCCTCTGCGACAGTTTAGAGTGGTTGCATCTGCTATTTGATTACGGCGGACCCATTGCTTTCCCAAGTGTTTGGTTCTGCTATCGGTGGGCCTTCTGTTTATTACGAGAGTAAATGGTCGGTTTGCCCGAGAGTTTTCCTTTCCAGATGTTTAAGCTTATTTGAAAGGAGACACGTTTGATAAAAACGGTCTGTCTACGTGACAATTTAAAAGATCCGAAGCCGCACCAACATAATAGAGATACAGAAACACCGTGGTCCCTTTCATTGAGATAACTCTGCACTATTGCGACCTGCAAATGCCGCTTCCAGCTTAGCTGTGCAGAAGAAGTACAACAAGAAGAAGAAATATCTCGAAATATGTCCGTCAGGCCCCTTCCCTTGAGATAAATCTGCAAATATCTCGGAAACGAAGCGAGCTATGGCAAAATGTTAAGAGACCTTTTTTGTAGAGAATTAAGTTTCCTACTTTTTATGTTCTACGATATTTTTTGATCAGATGCGTAGTTCTCGAGATATATCAAGATATTTAAAAGTTCCGAAGCCGCACCAACATAATAGAGATACAGAAACACCGTGGCCCCTTTCTTTGTGATAACTCTGCACTATTGCGAGCTGCAAATGCCACTTCCAGCTTAGCTGTGCAGAAGAAGAAGAACAAGAAGAAGAAATATCTCGAAATATGTCCGTCAGGCCCCTTCCCTTGAGATAAATCTGCAAATATCTCGGAAACGAAGCGAGCTATGGCAGAATGTTGAGAGACCTTTTTTGTAGAGAATTAAGTTTCCTACTTTTTATGTTGTATGATATTTTTCGATCAGATGCGTAGTTCTCGAGATATATCAAGATATTTAAAAGTTCCGAAGCCGCACCAACATAATAGAGATACAGAAACACCGTGGCCCCTTTCTTTGAGATAACTGTGCACTATTGCGAGCTGGAAATGCCACTTCCAGTTTAGCTGTGCAGAAGAAGAACAACAAGGAGAAGAAATATCCCGAAATATGTCCGTCAGGACCCTTCCCTTGAGATAAATCTGCAAATATCTCGGAAACGAAGCGAGCTATGGCAAAATGTTAAGAGACCTTTTTTGTAGAGAATTATGTTTCCTACAATTTATGTTCTATGATATTTTTTGATCAGAAGCGTAGTTTTCGAGATATATCGAGATATTTAATAGTTCCGAAGCCGCACCAACATAATAGAGATACAGAAACACCGTGGCCCCTTTCTTCGGGATAACTCTGCACTATTGCGAGCTGGAAATGCCACTTCCAGTTTAGCTGTGCAGAAGAAGAACAACAAGAAGAAGAAATATCTCGAAATATGTCCGTCAGGACCCTTCCCTTGAGATAAATCTGCAAATATCTCGGAAACGAAGCGAGTTATGGCAAAACGTTAAGATACCTTTTTTGTAGAGAATTATGTTTTCTACAATTTATGTTCTATGATATTTTTTGATCAGAAGCGTAGTTTTCGAGATATAACGAGATATTTAAAAGTTCCGAAGCCGCACCAACATAATAGAGATACAGAAACACCGTGGCCCCTTTCTTTGAGATAACTCTGCACTATTGCGAGCTGGAAATGCCACTTCCAGTTTAGCTGTGCAGAAGAAGAACAACAAGGAGAAGAAATATCCCGAAATATGTCCGTCAGGACCCTTCCCTTGAGATAAATCTGCAAATATCTTGGAAACGAAGCGAGCTATGGCAAAATGTTAAGAGACCTTTTTTGTAGAGAATTATGTTTCCTACAATTTATGTTCTATGATATTTTTTGATCAGAAGCGTGGTTTTCGAGATATATCGAGATATTTAAAAGATCCGAAGCCGCACCAACATAATAGAGATACAGAAACACCGTGGTCCCTTTCTTTGAGATAAGTCTGCACTATTGCGACCTGCAAATGCCACTTCCAGCTTAGCTGTGCAGAAGAAGAACAACAAGAAGAAGAAATATCTCGAAATATGTCCGTCAGGCCCCTTCCCTTGAGATAAATCTGCAAATATCTCGGAAACGAAGCGATCTATGGCAAAATGTTAAGAGACCTTTTTTGTAGAGAATTAAGTTTCCTACTTTTTATGTTTTATGATATTTTTTGATCAGATGCGTAGTTCTCGAGATATATCAAGATATTTAAAAGTTCCGAAGTCGCACCAACATAATAGAGATACAGAAACACCGTGGCCCCTTTCTTTGTGATAACTCTGCACTATTGCGAGCTGCAAATGCCACTTCCAGCTTAGCTGTGCAGAAGAAGAAGAACAAGAAGAAGAAATATCTCGAAATATGTCCGTCAGGCCCCTTCCCTTGAGATAAATCTGCAAATATCTCGGAAACGAAGCGAGCTATGGCAAAATGTTAAGAGACCTTTTTTGTAGAGAATTATGTTTCCTACAATTTATGTTCTATGATATTTTTTGATCAGAAGCGTAGTTTTCGAGATATATCGAGATATTTAATAGTTCCGAAGCCGCACCAACATAATAGAGATACAGAAACACCGTGGCCCCTTTCTTCGGGATAACTCTGCACTATTGCGAGCTGGAAATGCCACTTCCAGTTTAGCTGTGCAGAAGAAGAACAACAAGAAGAAGAAATATCTCGAAATATGTCCGTCAGGACCCTTCCCTTGAGATAAATCTGCAAATATCTCGGAAACGAAGCGAGTTATGGCAAAACGTTAAGATACCTTTTTTGTAGAGAATTATGTTTTCTACAATTTATGTTCTATGATATTTTTTGATCAGAAGCGTAGTTTTCGAGATATAACGAGATATTTAAAAGTTCCGAAGCCGCACCAACATAATAGAGATACAGAAACACCGTGGCCCCTTTCTTTGAGATAACTCTGCACTATTGCGAGCTGGAAATGCCACTTCCAGTTTAGCTGTGCAGAAGAAGAACAACAAGGAGAAGAAATATCCCGAAATATGTCCGTCAGGACCCTTCCCTTGAGATAAATCTGCAAATATCTTGGAAACGAAGCGAGCTATGGCAAAATGTTAAGAGACCTTTTTTGTAGAGAATTATGTTTCCTACAATTTATGTTCTATGATATTTTTTGATCAGAAGCGTGGTTTTCGAGATATATCGAGATATTTAAAAGATCCGAAGCCGCACCAACATAATAGAGATACAGAAACACCGTGGTCCCTTTCTTTGAGATAAGTCTGCACTATTGCGACCTGCAAATGCCACTTCCAGCTTAGCTGTGCAGAAGAAGAACAACAAGAAGAAGAAATATCTCGAAATATGTCCGTCAGGCCCCTTCCCTTGAGATAAATCTGCAAATATCTCGGAAACGAAGCGATCTATGGCAAAATGTTAAGAGACCTTTTTTGTAGAGAATTAAGTTTCCTACTTTTTATGTTTTATGATATTTTTTGATCAGATGCGTAGTTCTCGAGATATATCAAGATATTTAAAAGTTCCGAAGTCGCACCAACATAATAGAGATACAGAAACACCGTGGCCCCTTTCTTTGTGATAACTCTGCACTATTGCGAGCTGCAAATGCCACTTCCAGCTTAGCTGTGCAGAAGAAGAAGAACAAGAAGAAGAAATATCTCGAAATATGTCCGTCAGGCCCCTTCCCTTGAGATAAATCTGCAAATATCTCGGAAACGAAGCGAGCTATGGCAGAATGTTGAGAGACCTTTTTTGTAGAGAATTAAGTTTCCTACTTTTTATGTTGTATGATATTTTTCGATCAGATGCGTAGTTCTCGAGATATATCAAGATATTTAAAAGTTCCGAAGCCGCACCAACATAATAGAGATACAGAAACACCGTGGCCCCTTTCTTTGAGATAACTGTGCACTATTGCGAGCTGGAAATGCCACTTCCAGTTTAGCTGTGCAGAAGAAGAACAACAAGGAGAAGAAATATCCCGAAATATGTCCGTCAGGACCCTTCCCTTGAGATAAATCTGCAAATATCTCGGAAACGAAGCGAGCTATGGCAAAATGTTAAGAGACCTTTTTTGTAGAGAATTATGTTTCCTACAATTTATGTTCTATGATATTTTTTGATCAGAAGCGTAGTTTTCGAGATATATCGAGATATTTAATAGTTCCGAAGCCGCACCAACATAATAGAGATACAGAAACACCGTGGCCCCTTTCTTCGGGATAACTCTGCACTATTGCGAGCTGGAAATGCCACTTCCAGTTTAGCTGTGCAGAAGAAGAACAACAAGAAGAAGAAATATTTCGAAATATGTCCGTCAGGACCCTTCCCTTGAGATAAATCTGCAAATATCTCGGAAACGAAGCGAGTTATGGCAAAACGTTAAGATACTTTTTTTGTAGAGAATTATGTTTTCTACAATTTATGTTCTATGATATTTTTTGATCAGAAGCGTAGTTTTCGAGATATAACGAGATATTTAAAAGTTCCGAAGCCGCACCAACATAATAGAGATACAGAAACACCGTGGCCCCTTTCTTTGAGATAACTCTGCACTATTGCGAGCTGGAAATGCCACTTCCAGTTTAGCTGTGCAGAAGAAGAACAACAAGGAGAAGAAATATCCCGAAATATGTCCGTCAGGACCCTTCCCTTGAGATAAATCTGCAAATATCTTGGAAACGAAGCGAGCTATGGCAAAATGTTAAGAGACCTTTTTTGTGGAGAATTAAGTTTCCCACTTTTTATGTTCTATGATATTTTTTGATCAGATGCGTAGTTCTCGAGATATATCAAGATATTTTAAAGTTCCGAAGCCGCACCAACATAATAGAGATACAGAAACACCGTGGCCCCTTTCTTTGAGATAACTCTGCACTACTGCGAGCTGGAAATGCCACTTCCAGTTTAGCTGTGCAGAAGAAGAACAACAAGAAGAAGAAATATCTCGAAATATGTCCGTCAGGCCCCTTCCCTTGAGATAAATCTCCAAATATCTCAGAAACGAAGGGAGCTATGGCAAAATGTTAAGAGACCTTTTTTGTAGAGAATTAAGTTTCCTACTTTTTATGTTCTATGATATTTTTCGATCAGATGCGTAGTTCTCGAGATATATCAAGATACTTAAAAGTTCCGAAGCCGCACAAACATAATAGAGATACAGAAACACCGTGGCCCATTTCTTTGATATAACTCTGCACTATTGCGAGCTGTAAATGCCACGTCCAGCTTTGCTGTGCAGAAGAAGAACAACAAGAAGAAGAAATATCTCGAAATATGTCCGTCAGGCCCCTTCCCTTGAGATAAATCTGCAAATATCTCGGAAACGAAGCGAGCTATGGCAAAATGTTAAGAGACCTTTATTGTAGAGAATTAAGTTTCCTACTTTTTATGTTCTATGATATTTTTTGATCAGAAGCGTAGTTTTCGAGATATAACGAGATATTTAAAAGTTCCGAAGCCGCACCAACATTATAGACATACAGAAACACCGTGGCCCCTTTCTTTGAGATAACTCTGCACTATTGCGAGCTGCAAATGCCACTTCCAGCTTAGCTGTGCAGAAGAAGAACAACAAGAAGAAGAAATATCTCGAAATATGTCCGTCAGGCCCCTTCCCTTGAGATAAATCTGCAAATATCTCGGAAACGAAGCGAGCTATGGCAAAATGTTAAGAGACCTTTTTTGTAGAGAATTAAGTTTCCTACTTTTTATGTTCTATGATATTTTTCGATCAGATGCGTAGTTCTCGAGATATATCAAGATATTTAAAAGTTCCGAAGCCGCACCAACATAATAGAGATACAGAAACACCGTGGCCCCTTTCTTTGAGGTAACTCTGCACTATTGCGAGCTACAAATGCCACTTCCAGCTTAGCTATGCAGAAGAAGAACAACAAGAAGAAGAAATATCTCGAAATATGTCCGTCAGGCCCCTTCCCTTGAGATAAATCTGCAAATATCTCGGAAACCAAGCGAGCTATGGCAAAATGTTAAGAGACCTTTTTTGTAGAGAATTAAGTTTCCCACTTTTTATGTTCTATGATATTTTTTGATCAGATGCGTAGTTCTCGAGATATATCCAGATATTTAAAAGTTCCGAAGCGTCACCAACATAATAGAGATACAGAAACACCGTGGCCCCTTTCTTTGAGGTAACTCTGCACTATTGCGAGCTGCAAATGCCACTTCCAGCTTAGCTATGCAGAAGAAGAACAACAAGAAGAAGAAATATCTCGAAATATGTCCGTCAGGCCCCTTCCCTTGAGATAAATCTGCAAATATCTCGGAAACCAAGCGAGCTATGGCAAAATGTTAAGAGACCTTTTTTGTAGAGAATTAAGTTTCCCACTTTTTATGTTCTACGATATTTTTTGATCAGATGCGTAGTTCTCGAGATATATCAAGATATTTTAAAGTTCCGAAGCCGCACCAACATAATAGAGATACAGAAACACCGTGGCCCCTTTTTTTGAGATAACTCTGCACTAGTGCGAGCCGCAAATGCCGCTTCCAGCTTAGCTGTGCAGAAGAAGAACAACAAGAAGAAGAAATATCTCGAAATATGTCCGTCAGGCCCCTTCCCTTGAGATAAATCTGCAAATATCTCGGAAACGAAGCGAGCTATGGCAAAATGTTAATAGACCTTTTTTGTAGAGAATTAAGTGTCCTACTTTTTATGTTCTATGATATTTTTTGATCAGATGCGTAGTTCTCGAGATATATCAAGATATTTAAAAGTTCCGAAGCCGCACCATCATAATAGAGATACAGAAACACCGTGGCCCCTTTCTTTGAGATAACTCTGCACTATTGCGAGCTGGAAATGCCACTTCCAGTTTAGCTGTGCAGAAGAAGAACAACAAGGAGAAGAAAGATCCCGAAATATGTCCGTCAGGACCCTTCCCTTGAGATAAATCTGCAAATATCTCGGAAACGAAGCGAGCTATGGCAAAATGTTAAGAGACCTTTTTTGTAGAGAATTATGTTTCCTACAATTTATGTTCTATGATATTTTTTGATCAGAAGCGTAGTTTTCGAGATATATCGAGATATTTAATAGTTCCGAAGCCGCACCAACATAATAGAGATACAGAAACACCGTGGTCCCTTTCTTTGAGATAAGTCTGCACTATTGCGACCTGCAAATGCCACTTCCAGCTTAGCTGTGCAGAAGAAGAACAACAAGAAGAAGAAATATCTCGAAATATGTCCGTCAGGCCCCTTCCCTTGAGATAAATCTGCAAATATCTCGGAAAAGAATCGAGCTATGGCAAAACGTTAAGAGACCTTTTTTGTAGAGAATTATGTTTCCTACAATTTATGTTCTATGATATTTGTTGATCAGAAGCGTAGTTTTCGAGATATATCGAGATATTTAAAAGATCCGAAGCCGCACCAACATAATAGAGATACAGAAACACCGTAGTCCCTTTCTTTGAGATAAGTCTGCACTATTGCGACCTGCAAATGCCACTTCCAGCTTAGCTGTGCAGAAGAAGAACAACAAGAAGAAGAAATATCTCGAAATATGTCCGTCAAGCCCCTTCCCTTGAGATAAATCTGCAAATATCTCGGAAACGAAGCGAGCTATGGCAAAATGATAAGAGACCTTTTTTGTAGAGAATTAAGTTTCCTACTTTTTATGTTCTATGATATTTTTTGATCAGATGCGTAGTTCTCGAGATATATCAAGATATTTAAAAGTTCCGAAGCCGCACCAACATAATAGAGATACAGAAACACCGTGGCCCCTTTCTTTGAGATAACTCTGCACTATTGCGAGCTGTAAATGCCACGTCCAGCTTAGCTGTGCAGAAGAAGAACAACAAGAAGAAGAAATATCTCGAAATATGTCCGTCAGGCCCCTTCCCTTGAGATAAATCTGCAAATATCTCGGAAACGAAGCGAGCTATGGCAAAATGTTAAGAGACCTTTATTGTAGAGAATTAAGTTTCCTACTTTTTATGTTCTATGATATTTTTTGATCAGATGCGTAGTTCTCGAGATATATCAAGATATTTAAAAGTTCCGAAGCCGCACCAACATAATACAGATACAGAAACACCGTGGCCCCTTTTTTTGAGATAACTCTGCACTATTGCGAGCTGGAAATGCCACTTCCAGTTTAGCTGTGCAGAAGAAGAACAACAAGGAGAAGAAATATCCCGAAATATGTCCGTCAGGACCCTTCCCTTGAGATAAATCTGCAAATATCTCGGAAACGAAGCGAGCTATGGCAAAACGTTAAGAGACCTTTTTTGTAGAGAATTATGTTTCCTACAATTTATGTTCTATGATATTTTTTGATCAGAAGCCTGGTTTTCGAGATATATCGAGATATTTAAAAGATCCGAAGCCGCACCAACATAATAGAGATACAGAAACACCGTGGTCCCTTTCTTTGAGATAAGTCTGCACTATTGCGACCTGCAAATGCCACTTCCAGCTTAGCTGTGCAGAAGAAGAACAACAAGAAGAAGAAATATCTCGAAATATGTCCGTCAGGCCCCTTCCCTTGATATAAATCTGCAAATATCTCGGAAACGAAGCGAGCTATGGCAAAATGTTGAGAGACCTTTTTTGTAGAGAATTAAGTTTCCTACTTTCTATGTTCTATGATATTTTTTGATCAGATGCGTAGTTCTCGAGATATATCAAGATATTTAAAAGTTCCGAAGTCGCACCAACATAATAGAGATACAGAAACACCGTGGCCCCTGTCTTTGTGATAACTCTGCACTATTGCGAGCTGCAAATGCCACTTCCAGCTTAGCTGTGCAGGAGAAGAAGAACAAGAAGAAGAAATATCTCGAAATATGTCCGTCAGGCCCCTTCCCTTGAGATAAATCTGCAAATATCTCGGAAACGAAGCGAGCTATGGCAAAATGTTAAGAGACCTTTTTTGTAGAGAATTAAGTTTCCTACTTTTTATGTTCTATGATATTTTTTGATCAGATGCGTAGTTCTCGAGATATATCAAGATACTTAAAAGTTCCGAAGCCGCACAAACATAATAGAGATACAGAAACACCGTGGCCCCTTTCTTTGAGATAACTCTGCACTATTGCGAGCTGTAAATGCCACGTCCAGCTTAGCTGTGCAGAAGAAGAACAACAAGAAGAAGAAATATCTCGAAATATGTCCGTCAGGCCCCTTCCCTTGAGATAAATCTGCAAATATCTCGGAAACGAAGCGAGCTATGGCAAAATGTTAATAGACCTTTTTTGTAGAGAATTAAGTTTCCTACTTTTTATGTTCTATGATATTTTTTGATCAGATGCGTAGTTCTCGAGATATATCAAGATATTTAAAAGTTCCGAAGCCGCACCAACATAATAGAGATACAGAAACACCGTGGCCCCTTTCTTTGAGATAACTCTGCACTATTGCGAGCTGGAAATGCCACTTCCAGTTTAGCTGTGCAGAAGAAGAACAACAAGGAGAAGAAAGATCCCGAAATATGTCCGTCAGGACCCTTCCCTTGAGATAAATCTGCAAATATCTCGGAAACGAAGCGAGCTATGGCAAAATGTTAAGAGACCTTTTTTGTAGAGAATTATGTTTCCTACAATTTATGTTCTATGATATTTTTTGATCAGAAGCGTAGTTTTCGAGATATATCGAGATATTTAATAGTTCCGAAGCCGCACCAACATAATAGAGATACAGAAACACCGTGGCCCCTTTCTTCGGGATAACTCTGCACTATTGCGAGCTGGAAATGCCACTTCCAGTTTAGCTGTGCAGAAGAAGAACAACAAGAAGAAGAAATATCTCGAAATATGTCCGTCAGGCCCCTTCCCTTGAGATAAATCTGCATATATCTCGGAAACGAAGCGAGCTATGGCAAAACGTTAAGAGACCTTTTTTGTAGAGAATTATGTTTTCTACAATTTATGTTCTATGATATTTTTTGATCCGAAGCGTAGTTTTCGAGATATATCGAGATATTTAAAAGTTCCGAAGCCGCACCAACATAATAGAGATACAGAAACACCGTGGCCCCTTTCTTTGAGATAACTCTGCACTATTGCGAGCTGCAAATGCCACTTCCAGCTTAGCTGTGCAGAAGAAGAACAACAAGAAGAAGAAATATCTCGAAATATGTCCGTCAGGCCCCTTCCCTTGAGATAAATCTGCAAATATCTCAGAAACGAAGCGAGCTATGGCAAAATGTTAAGAGACCTTTTTTGTAGAGAATTAAGTTTCCTACTTTTTATGTTCTATGATATTTTTCGATCAGATGCGTAGTTCTCGAGATATATCAAGATGTTTAATAGTTCCGAAGCCGCACCAACATAATAGAGATACAGAAACACCGTGGCCCCTTTCTTCGGGATAACTCTGCACTATTGCGAGCTGGAAATGCCACTTCCAGTTTAGCTGTGCAGAAGAAGAACAACAAGAAGAAGAAATATCTCGAAATATGTCCGTCAGGCCCCTTCCCTTGAGATAAATCTGCATATATCTCGGAAACGAAGCGAGCTATGGCAAAACGTTAAGAGACCTTTTTTGTAGAGAATTATGTTTCCTACAATTTATGTTCTACGATATTTTTTGATCAGAAGCGTAGTTTTCGAGATATAACGAGATATTTAAAAGTTCCGAAGCCGCACCAACATAATAGAGATACAGAAACACCGTGGCCCGTTTTTTTGAGATAACTCTGCACTAGTGCGAGCCGCAAATGCCGCTTCCAGCTTAGCTGTGCAGAAGAAGAACAACAAGAAGAAGAAATATCTCGAAATATGTCCTTCAGGCCCCTTCCCTCGAGATAAATCTGCAAATATCTCGGAAACGAAGCGAGCTATGGCAAAATGTTAAGAGACCTTTTTTGTAGAGAATTAAGTTTCCTACTTTTTATATTCTATGATATTTTTTGATCAGATGCGTAGTTCTCGAGATATATCAAGATATTTAAAAGTTCCGAAGCTGCACCAACATAATAGAGGTACAGAAACACCGTGGCCCCTTTCTTTGAGATAACTCTGCACTATTGCGAGCTGCAAATGCCACTTCCAGCTTAGCTGTGCAGAAGAAGAACAACAAGAAGAAGAAATATCTCGAAATATGTCCGTCAGGCCCCTTCCCTTGAGATAAATCTGCAAATATCTCAGAAACGAAGCGAGCTATGGCAAAATGTTAAGAGACCTTTTTTGTAGAGAATTAAGTTTCCTACTTTTTACGTTCTATGATATTTTTCGATCAGATGCGTAGTTCTCGAGATATATCAAGATATTTAAAAGTTCCGAAGCCGCACAAACATAATAGAGATACAGAAACACCGTGGCCCCTTTCTTTGAGATAACTCTGCACTATTGCGAGCTGTAAATGCCACGTCCAGCTTAGCTGTGCAGAAGAAGAACAACAAGAAGAAGAAATATCTCGAAATATGTCCGTCAGGCCCCTTCCCTTGAGATAAATCTGCAAATATCTCGGAAACGAAGCGAGCTATGGCAAAATGTTAATAGACCTTTTTTGTAGAGAATTAAGTTTCCTACTTTTTATGTTCTATGATATTTTTTGATCAGATGCGTAGTTCTCGAGATATATCAAGATATTTAAAAGTTCCGAAGCCGCACCAACATAATAGAGATACAGAAACACCGTGGCCCCTTTCTTTGAGATAACTCTGCACTATTGCGAGCTGGAAATGCCACTTCCAGTTTAGCTGTGCAGAAGAAGAACAACAAGGAGAAGAAAGATCCCGAAATATGTCCGTCAGGACCCTTCCCTTGAGATAAATCTGCAAATATCTCGGAAACGAAGCGAGCTATGGCAAAATGTTAAGAGACCTTTTTTGTAGAGAATTATGTTTCCTACAATTTATGTTCTATGATATTTTTTGATCAGAAGCGTAGTTTTCGAGATATATCGAGATATTTAATAGTTCCGAAGCCGCACTAACATAATAGAGATACAGAAACACCGTGGCCCCTTTCTTCGGGATAACTCTGCACTATTGCGAGCTGGAAATGCCACTTCCAGTTTAGCTGTGCAGAAGAAGAACAACAAGAAGAAGAAATATCTCGAAATATGTCCGTCTGGCCCCTTCCCTTGAGATAAATCTGCATATATCTCGGAAACGAAGCGAGCTATGGCAAAACGTTAAGAGACCTTTTTTGTAGAGAATTATGTTTTCTACAATTTATGTTCTATGTTATTTTTTGATCCGAAGCGTAGTTTTCGAGATATATCGAGATATTTAAAAGTTCCGAAGCCGCACCAACATAATAGAGATACAGAAACACCGTGGCCCCTTTCTTTGAGATAACTCTGCACTATTGCGAGCTGCAAATGCCACTTCCAGCTTAGCTGTGCAGAAGAAGAACAACAAGAAGAAGAAATATCTCGAAATATGTCCGTCAGGCCCCTTCCCTTGAGATAAATCTGCAAATATCTCAGAAACGAAGCGAGCTATGGCAAAATGTTAAGAGACCTTTTTTGTAGAGAATTAAGTTTCCTACTTTTTATGTTCTATGATATTTTTCGACCAGATGCGTAGTTCTCGAGATATATCAAGATATTTAAAAGATCCGAAGCCGCACCAACATAATAGAGATACAGAAACACCGTGGTCCCTTTCTTTGAGATAAGTCTGCACTATAGCGACCTGCAAATGCCACTTCCAGCTTAGCTGTGCAGAAGAAGAAGAAATATCTCGTAATATGTCCGTCAGGCCCCTTCCCTTGAGATAAATCTGCAAATATCTCGGAAAAGAATCGAGCTATGGCAAAACGTTAAGAGACCTTTTTTGTAGAGAATTATGTTTCCTACAATTTATGTTCTATGATATTTTTTGATCAGAAGCGTAGTTTTCGAGATATATCGAGATATTTAAAAGATCCGAAGCCGCACCAACATAATAGAGATACAGAAACACCGTGGTCCCTTTCTTTGAGATAAGTCTGCACTATTGCGACCTGCAAATGCCACTTCCAGCTTAGCTGTGCAGAAGAAGAACAACAAGAAGAAGAAATATCTCGAAATATGTCCGTCAGGCCCCTTCCCTTGAGATAAATCTGCAAATATCTCGGAAACGAAGCGAGCTATGGCAAAATGTTAAGAGACCTTTATTGTAGAGAATTAAGTTTCCTACTTTTTATGTTCTATGATATTTTTTGATCAGATGCGTAGTTCTCGAGATATATCAAGATATTTAAAAGTTCCGAAGCCGCACCAACATAATAGAGATACAGAAACACCGTGGCCCCTTTCTTTGAGGTAACTCTGCACTATTGCGAGCTGGAAATGCCACTTCCAGTTTAGCTGTGCAGAAGAAGAACAACAAGAAGAAGAAATATCTCGAAATATGTCCGTCAGGACCCTTCCCTTGAGATAAATCTGCAAATATCTCGGAAAAGAAGCGAGCTATGGCAAAACGTTAAGAGACCTTTTTTGTAGAGAATTATGTTTCCTACAATTTATGTTCTATGATATTTTTTGATCAGAAGCGTGGTTTTCGAGATATATCGAGATATTTAAAAGATCCGAAGCCGCACCAACATAATAGAGATACAGAAACACCGTGGTCCCTTTCTTTGAGATAAGTCTGCACTATTGCGACCTGCAAATGCCACTTCCAGCTTAGCTGTGCAGAAGAAGAACAACAAGAAGAAGAAATATCTCGAAATATGTCCGTCAGGCCCCTTCCCTTGAGATAAATCTGCAAATATCTCGGAAACGAAGCGAGCTATGGCAAAATGTTAGGAGACCTTTTTTGTAGAGAATTAAGTTTCCTACTTTTTATGTTCTATGATATTTTTTGATCAGATGCGTAGTTCTCGAGATATATCAAGATATATAAAGTTCCGAAGTCGCACCAACATAATAGAGATACAGAAACACCGTGGCCCCTGTCTTTGTGATAACTCTGCACTATTGCGAGCTGCAAATGCCACTTCCAGCTTAGCTGTGCAGGAGAAGAAGAACAAGAAGAAGAAATATCTCGAAATATGTCCGTCAGGCCCCTTCCCTTGAGATAAATCTGCAAATATCTCAGAAACGAAGCGAGCTATGGCAAAATGTTAAGAGACCTTTTTTGTAGAGAATTAAGTTTCCTACTTTTTATGTTCTATGATATTTTTCGATCAGATGCGTAGTTCTCGAGATATATCAAGATATTTAAAAGTTCCGAAGCCGCACCAACATAATAGAGATACAGAAACACCGTGGCCCCTTTCTTTGAGGTAACTCTGCACTATTGCGAGCTGGAAATGCCACTTCCAGTTTAGCTGTGCAGAAGAAGAACAACAAGAAGAAGAAATATCTCGAAATATGTCCGTCAGGACCCTTCCCTTGAGATAAATCTGCAAATATCTCGGAAAAGAATCGAGCTATGGCAAAACGTTAAGAGACCTTTTTTGTAGAGAATTATGTTTCCTACAATTTATGTTCTATGATATTTTTTGATCAGAAGCGTAGTTTTCGAGATATATCAAGATATTTAAAAGTTCCGAAGTCGCACCAACATAATAGAGATACAGAAACACCGTGGCCCCTGTCTTTGTGATAACTCTGCACTATTGCGAGCTGCAAATGCCACTTCCAGCTTAGCTGTGCAGGAGAAGAAGAACAAGAAGAAGAAATATCTCGAAATATGTCCGTCAGGCCCCTTCCCTTGAGATAAATCTGCAAATATCTCGGAAACGAAGCGAGCTATGGCAAAATGTTAAGAGACCTTTTTTGTAGAGAATTAAGTTTCCTACTTTTTATGTTCTATGATATTTTTTGATCAGATGCGTAGTTCTCGAGATATATCAAGATACTTAAAAGTTCCGAAGCCGCACAAACATAATAGAGATACAGAAACACCGTGGCCCCTTTCTTTGAGATAACTCTGCACTATTGCGAGCTGTAAATGCCACGTCCAGCTTAGCTGTGCAGAAGAAGAACAACAAGAAGAAGAAATATCTCGAAATATGTCCGTCAGGCCCCTTCCCTTGAGATAAATCTGCAAATATCTCGGAAACGAAGCGAGCTATGGCAAAATGTTAAGAGACCTTTTTTGTAGAGAATTATGTTTCCTACTTTTTATGTTCTATGATATTTTTTGATCAGATGCGTAGTTCTCGAGATATATCAAGATATTTAAAAGTTCCGAAGCCGCACCAACATAATAGAGATACAGAAACACCGTGGCCCCTTTCTTTGAGATAACTCTGCACTATTGCGAGCTGTAAATGCCACGTCCAGCTTAGCTGTGCAGAAGAAGAACAACAAGAAGAAGAAATATCTCGAAATATGTCCGTCAGGCCCCTTCCCTTGAGATAAATCTGCAAATATCTCGGAAACGAAGCGAGCTATGGCAAAATGTTAAGAGACCTTTATTGTAGAGAATTAAGTTTCCTACTTTTTATGTTCTATGATATTTTTTGATCAGATGCGTAGTTCTCGAGATATATCAAGATATTTAAAAGTTCCGAAGCCGCACCAACATAATACAGATACAGAAACACCGTGGCCCCTTTTTTTGAGATAACTCTGCACTATTGCGAGCTGGAAATGCCACTTCCAGTTTAGCTGTGCAGAAGAAGAACAACAAGGAGATGAAATATCCCGAAATATGTCCGTCAGGACCCTTCCCTTGAGATAAATCTGCAAATATCTCGGAAACGAAGCGAGCTATGGCAAAATGTTAAGAGAACTTTTTTGTAGAGAATTAAGTTTCCTACTTTTTATGTTCTATGATATTTTTCGATCAGATGCGTAGTTCTCGAGATATATCAAGATATTTAAAAGTTCCGAAGCCGCACCAACATAATAGAGATACAGAAACACCGTGGCCCCTTTCTTTGAGGTAACTCTGCACTATTGCGAGCTGGAAATGCCACTTCCAGTTTAGCTGTGCAGAAGAAGAACAACAAGAAGAAGAAATATCTCGAAATATGTCCGTCAGGACCCTTCCCTTGAGATAAATCTGCAAATATCTCGGAAAAGAAGCGAGCTATGGCAAAACGTTAAGAGACCTTTTTTGTAGAGAATTATGTTTCCTACAATTTATGTTCTATGATATTTTTTGATCAGAAGCGTGGTTTTCGAGATATATCGAGATATTTAAAAGATCCGAAGCCGCACCAACATAATAGAGATACAGAAACACCGTGGTCCCTTTCTTTGAGATAAGTCTGCACTATTGCGACCTGCAAATGCCACTTCCAGCTTAGCTGTGCAGAAGAAGAACAACAAGAAGAAGAAATATCTCGAAATATGTCCGTCAGGCCCCTTCCCTTGAGATAAATCTGCAAATATCTCGGAAAAGAATCGAGCTATGGCAAAACGTTAAGAGACCTTTTTTGTAGAGAATTATGTTTCCTACAATTTATGTTCTATGATATTTTTTGATCAGAAGCGTAGTTTTCGAGATATATCGAGATATTTAAAAGATCCGAAGCCGCACCAACATAATAGAGATACAGAAACACCGTGCTCCCTTTCTTTGAGATAAGTCTGCACTATTGCGACCTGCAAATGCCACTTCCAGCTTAGCTGTGCAGAAGAAGAACAACAAGAAGAAGAAATATCTCGAAATATGTCCGTCAGGCCCCTTCCCTTGAGATAAATCTGCAAATATCTCGGAAACGAAGCGAGCTATGGCAAAATGTTAAGAGACCTTTTTTGTAGAGAATTAAGTTTCCTACTTTTTATGTTCTATGATATTTTTTGATCAGATGCGTAGTTCTCGAGATATATCAAGATATTTAAAAGTTCCGAAGCCGCACCAACATAATAGAGATACAGAAACACCGTGGCCCCTTTCTTTGAGATAACTCTGCACTATTGCGAGCTGTAAATGCCACGTCCAGCTTAGCTGTGCAGAAGAAGAACAACAAGAAGAAGAAATATCTCGAAATATGTCCGTTAGGCCCCTTCCCTTGAGATAAATCTGCAAATATCTCGGAAACGAAGCGAGCTATGGCAAAATGTTAAGAGACCTTTATTGTAGAGAATTAAGTTTCCTACTTTTTATGTTCTAGGATATTTTTTGATCAGATGCGTAGTTCTCGAGATATATCAAGATATTTAAAAGTTCCGAAGCCGCACCAACATAATACAGATACAGAAACACCGTGGCCCCTTTTTTTGAGATAACTCTGCACTATTGCGAGCTGGAAATGCCACTTCCAGTTTAGCTGTGCAGAAGAAGAACAACAAGGAGATGAAATATCCCGAAATATGTCCGTCAGGACCCTTCCCTTGAGATAAATCTGCAAATATCTCGGAAAAGAAGCGAGCTATGGCAAAACGTTAAAAGACCTTTTTTGCAGAGAATTATGTTTCCTACAATTTATGTTCTATGATATTTTTTGATCAGAAGCGTGGTTTTCGAGATATATCGAGATATTTAAAAGATCCGAAGCCGCACCAACATAATAGAGATACAGAAACACCGTGGTCCCTTTCTTTGAGATAAGTCTGCACTATTGCGACCTGCAAATGCCACTTCCAGCTTAGCTGTGCAGAAGAAGAACAACAAGAAGAAGAAATATCTCGAAATATGTCCGTCAGGCCCCTTCCCTTGAGATAAATCTGCAAATATCTCGGAAACGAAGCGAGCTATGGCAAAATGTTAGGAGACCTTTTTTGTAGAGAATTAAGTTTCCTACTTTTTATGTTCTATGATATTTTTTGATCAGATGCGTAGTTCTCGAGATATATCAAGATATTTAAAAGTTCCGAAGTCGCACCAACATAATAGAGATACAGAAACACCGTGGCCCCTGTCTTTGTGATAACTCTGCACTATTGCGAGCTGCAAATGCCACTTCCAGCTTAGCTGTGCAGGAGAAGAAGAACAAGAAGAAGAAATATCTCGAAATATGTCCGTCAGGCCCCTTCCCTTGAGATAAATCTGCAAATATCTCGGAAACGAAGCGAGCTATGGCAAAATGTTAAGAGACCTTTTTTGTAGAGAATTAAGTTTCCTACTTTTTATGTTCTATGATATTTTTTGATCAGATGCGTAGTTCTCGAGATATATCAAGATACTTAAAAGTTCCGAAGCCGCACAAACATAATAGAGATACAGAAACACCGTGGCCCCTTTCTTTGAGATAACTCTGCACTATTATGAGCTGTAAATGCCACGTCCAGCTTAGCTGTGCAGAAGAAGAACAACAAGAAGAAGAAATATCTCGAAATATGTCCGTCGGGCCCCTTCCCTTGAGATAAATCTGCAAATATCTCGGAAACCAAGCGAGCTATGGCAAAATGTTAAGAGACCTTTTTTGTAGAAAATTAAGTTTCCCACCTTTTATGTTCTATGATATTTTTTGATCAGATGCGTAGTTCTCGAGATATATCAAGATATTTTAAAGTTCCGAAGCCGCACCAACATAATAGAGATACAGAAACACCGTGGCCCCTTTCTTTGAGATAACTCTGCACTACTGCGGGCTGGAAATGCCACTTCCAGTTTAGCTGTGCAGAAGAAGAACAACAAGAAGAAGAAATATCTCGAAATATGTCCGTCAGGCCCCTTCCCTTGAGATAAATCTGCAAATATCTCAGAAACGAAGCGAGCTATGGCAAAATGTTAAGAGACCTTTTTTGTAGAGAATTAAGTTTCCTACTTTTTCTGTTCTATGATATTTTTCGATCAGATGCGTAGTTCTCGAGATATATCAAGATATTTAAAAGTTCCGAAGCCGCACCAACATAATAGAGATACAGAAACACCGTGGCCCATTTCTTTGAGATAACTCTGCACTATTGCGAGCTGTAAATGCCACGTCCAGCTTAGCTGTGCAGAAGAAGAACAACAAGAAGAAGAAATATCTCGAAATATGTCCGTCAGGACCCTTCCCTTGAGATAAATCTGCAAATATCTCGGAAAAGAAGCGAGCTATGGCAAAACGTTAAGAGACCTTTTTTGTAGAGAATTATGTTTCCTACAATTTATGTTCTATGATATTTTTTGATCAGAAGCGTGGTTTTCGAGATATATCGAGATATTTAAAAGATCCGAAGCCGCACCAACATAATAGAGATACAGAAACACCGTGGTCCCTTTCTTTGAGATAAGTCTGCACTATTGCGACCTGCAAATGCCACTTCCAGCTTAGCTGTGCAGAAGAAGAACAACAAGAAGAAGAAATATCTCGAAATATGTCCGTCAGGCCCCTTCCCTTGAGATAAATCTGCAAATATCTCGGAAAAGAATCGAGCTATGGCAAAACGTTAAGAGACCTTTTTTGTAGAGAATTATGTTTCCTACAATTTATGTTCTATGATATTTTTTGATCAGAAGCGTAGTTTTCGAGATATATCGAGATATTTAAAAGATCCGAAGCCGCACCAACATAATAGAGATACAGAAACACCGTGCTCCCTTTCTTTGAGATAAGTCTGCACTATTGCGACCTGCAAATGCCACTTCCAGCTTAGCTGTGCAGAAGAAGAACAACAAGAAGAAGAAATATCTCGAAATATGTCCGTCAGGCCCCTTCCCTTGAGATAAATCTGCAAATATCTCGGAAACGAAGCGAGCTATGGCAAAATGTTAAGAGACCTTTTTTGTAGAGAATTAAGTTTCCTACTTTTTATGTTCTATGATATTTTTTGATCAGATGCGTAGTTCTCGAGATATATCAAGATATTTAAAAGTTCCGAAGCCGCACCAACATAATAGAGATACAGAAACACCGTGGCCCCTTTCTTTGAGATAACTCTGCACTATTGCGAGCTGTAAATGCCACGTCCAGCTTAGCTGTGCAGAAGAAGAACAACAAGAAGAAGAAATATCTCGAAATATGTCCGTTAGGCCCCTTCCCTTGAGATAAATCTGCAAATATCTCGGAAACGAAGCGAGCTATGGCAAAATGTTAAGAGACCTTTATTGTAGAGAATTAAGTTTCCTACTTTTTATGTTCTAGGACATTTTTTGATCAGATGCGTAGTTCTCGAGATATATCAAGATATTTAAAAGTTCCGAAGCCGCACCAACATAATACAGATACAGAAACACCGTGGCCCCTTTTTTTGAGATAACTCTGCACTATTGCGAGCTGGAAATGCCACTTCCAGTTTAGCTGTGCAGAAGAAGAACAACAAGGAGATGAAATATCCCGAAATATGTCCGTCAGGACCCTTCCCTTGAGATAAATCTGCAAATATCTCGGAAAAGAAGCGAGCTATGGCAAAACGTTAAAAGACCTTTTTTGTAGAGAATTATGTTTCCTACAATTTATGTTCTATGATATTTTTTGATCAGAAGCGTGGTTTTCGAGATATATCGAGATATTTAAAAGATCCGAAGCCGCACCAACATAATAGAGATACAGAAACACCGTGGTCCCTTTCTTTGAGATAAGTCTGCACTATTGCGACCTGCAAATGCCACTTCCAGCTTAGCTGTGCAGAAGAAGAACAACAAGAAGAAGAAATATCTCGAAATATGTCCGTCAGGCCCCTTCCCTTGAGATAAATCTGCAAATATCTCGGAAACGAAGCGAGCTATGGCAAAATGTTAGGAGACCTTTTTTGTAGAGAATTAAGTTTCCTACTTTTTATGTTCTATGATATTTTTTGATCAGATGCGTAGTTCTCGAGATATATCAAGATATTTAAAAGTTCCGAAGTCGCACCAACATAATAGAGATACAGAAACACCGTGGCCCCTGTCTTTGTGATAACTCTGCACTATTGCGAGCTGCAAATGCCACTTCCAGCTTAGCTGTGCAGGAGAAGAAGAACAAGAAGAAGAAATATCTCGAAATATGTCCGTCAGGCCCCTTCCCTTGAGATAAATCTGCAAATATCTCGGAAACGAAGCGAGCTATGGCAAAATGTTAAGAGACCTTTTTTGTAGAGAATTAAGTTTCCTACTTTTTATGTTCTATGATATTTTTTGATCAGATGCGTAGTTCTCGAGATATATCAAGATACTTAAAAGTTCCGAAGCCGCACAAACATAATAGAGATACAGAAACACCGTGGCCCCTTTCTTTGAGATAACTCTGCACTATTGCGAGCTGTAAATGCCACGTCCAGCTTAGCTGTGCAGAAGAAGAACAACAAGAAGAAGAAATATCTCGAAATATGTCCGTCAGGCCCCTTCCCTTGAGATAAATCTGCAAATATCTCGGAAACCAAGCGAGCTATGGCAAAATGTTAAGAGACCTTTTTTGTAGAAAATTAAGTTTCCCACCTTTTATGTTCTATGATATTTTTTGATCAGATGCGTAGTTCTCGAGATATATCAAGATATTTTAAAGTTCCGAAGCCGCACCAACATAATAGAGATACAGAAACACCGTGGCCCCTTTCTTTGAGATAACTCTGCACTACTGCGGGCTGGAAATGCCACTTCCAGTTTAGCTGTGCAGAAGAAGAACAACAAGAAGAAGAAATATCTCGAAATATGTCCGTCAGGCCCCTTCCCTTGAGATAAATCTGCAAATATCTCAGAAACGAAGCGAGCTATGGCAAAATGTTAAGAGACCTTTTTTGTAGAGAATTAAGTTTCCTACTTTTTCTGTTCTATGATATTTTTCGATCAGATGCGTAGTTCTCGAGATATATCAAGATATTTAAAAGTTCCGAAGCCGCACCAACATAATAGAGATACAGAAACACCGTGGCCCATTTCTTTGAGATAACTCTGCACTATTGCGAGCTGTAAATGCCACGTCCAGCTTAGCTGTGCAGAAGAAGAACAACAAGAAGAAGAAATATCTCGAAATATGTCCGTCAGGCCCCTTCCCTTGAGATAAATCTGCAAATATCTCGGAAACCAAGCGAGCTATGGCAAAATGCTAAGAGACCTTTTTTGTAGAGAATTAAGTTTCCCACTTTTTATGTTCTATGATATTTTTTGATCAGAAGCGTAGTTTTCGAGATATATCGAGATATTTAAAAGATCCGAAGCCGCACCAACATAATAGAGATACAGAAACACCGTGGTCCCTTTCTTTGAGATAAGTCTGCACTATTGCGACCTGCAAATGCCACTTCCAGCTTAGCTGTGCAGAAGAAGAACAACAAGAAGAAGAAATATCTCGAAATATGTCCGTCAGACCCCTTCCCTTGAGATAAATCTGCAAATATCTCGGAAACGAAGCGAGCTATGGCAAAATGTTAAGAGACCTTTTTTGTAGAGAATTATGTTTCCTACAATTTACGTTCTATGATATTTTTTGATCAGAAGCGTAGTTTTCGAGATATATCGAGATATTTAAAAGTTCCGAAGCCGCACCAACATAATAGAGATACAGAAACACCGTGGCCCATTTCTTTGAGATAACTCTGCACTATTGCGACCTGCAAATGCCACTTCCAGCTTAGCTGTGCAGAAGAGGAACAACAAGAAGAAGAAATATCTCGGAATATGTCCGTCAGGCCCCTTCCCTTGAGCTAAATCTGCAAATATCTCGGAAACGATGCCAGCTATGGGAAAATGTTAAGAGACCTTTTTTGTAGAGAATTAAGTTTCCCACTTTTTATGTTCTATGATATTTTTTGATCAGATGCGTAGTTCTCGAGATATATGAAGATATTTAAAAGTTCCGAAGCCGCACCAACATAATAGAGATACAGAAACACCGTGGCCCCTTTCTTTGAGATAACTCTGCACTATTGCGAGCTGCAAATGCCACTTCCAGCTTAGCTGTGCAGAAGTAGAACAACAAGAAGAAGAAATATCTCGAAATATGTCCGTCAGGCCCCTTCCCTTGAGATAAATCTGCAAATATCTCGGAAACGAAGCGAGCTATGGCAAAATGTTAAGAGACCTTTTTTGTAGAGAATTAAGTTTCCTACTTTTTATGTTGTATGATATTTTTTGATCAGATGCGTAGTTCTCGAGATATATCAAGATATTTAAAAGCTTCGAAGCTGCACCAACATAATAGAGGTACAGAAACACCGTGGCCCCGTTCTTTGAGATAACTCTGCACTATTGCGAGCTGCAAATGCCACTTCCAGCTTAGCTGTGCAGAAGAAGAACAAAAAGAAGAAGAAATATTTCGAAATACGTCCGTCAGGCCCCTTCCCTTGAGATAAATCTGCAAATATCTCGGAAACGAAGCGAGCTATGGCAAAATGTTAAGAGACCTTATTTGTAGAGAATTAAGTTTCCTACTTTTTATGTTCTATGATATTTTTTGATCAGAAGCGTAGTTTTCGAGATATAACGAGATATTTAAAAGTTCCGAAGCCGCACCAACATAATAGACATACAGAAACACTGTGGCCCCTTTCTTTGAGATAACTCTGCACTATTGCGAGCTGCAAATGCCACTTCCAGCTTAGCTGTGCAGAAGAAGAACAACAAGAAGAAGAAATATCTCGAAATATGTCCGTCAGGCCCCTTCCCTTGAGATAAATCTGCAAATATCTCGGAAACGAAGCGAGCTATGGCAAAATGTTAAGAGACCTTTTTTGTAGAGAATTAAGTTTCCTACTTTTTATGTTCTATGATATTTTTCGATCAGATGCGTAGTTCTCGAGATATATCAAGATATTTAAAAGTTCCGAAGCCGCACCAACATAATAGAGATACAGAAACACCGTGGCCCCTTTCTTTGAGGTAACTCTGCACTATTGCGAGCTGCAAATGCCACTTCCAGCTTAGCTGTGCAGAAGAAGAACAACAAGAAGAAGAAATATCTCGAAATATGTCCGTCAGGCCCCTTCCCTTGAGATAAATCTGCAAATATCTCGGAAACGAAGCGAGCTATGGCAAAATGTTAAGAGACCTTTTTTGTAGACAATTAAGTTTCCTACTTTTTATGTTCTATGATATTTTTCGATCAGATGCGTAGTTCTCGAGATATATCAAGATATTTAAAAGTTCCGAAGCCGCACCAACATAATAGAGATACAGAAACACCGTGGCCCCTTTCTTTGAGGTAACTCTGCACTATTGCGAGCTGCAAATGCCACTTCCAGCTTAGCTTAGCAGAAGAAGAACAACAAGAAGAAGAAATATCTCGAAATATGTCCGTCAGGCCCCTTCCCTTGAGATAAATCTGCAAATATCTCGGAAACCAAGCGAGCTATGGCAAAATGTTAAGAGACCTTTTTTGTAGAGAATTAAGTTTCCCACCTTTTATGTTCTATGATATTTTTTGATCAGATGCGTAGTTCTCGAGATATATCAAGATATTTTAAAGTTCCGAAGCCGCACCAACATAATAGAGATACAGAAACACCGTGGCCCCTTTCTTTGAGATAACTCTGCACTACTGCGAGCTGGAAATGCCACTTCCAGTTTAGCTGTGCAGAAGAAGAACAACAAGAAGAAGAAATATCTCGAAATATGTCCGTCAGGCCCCTTCCCTTGAGATAAATCTGCAAATATCTCAGAAACGAAGCGAGCTATGGCAAAATGTTAAGAGACCTTTTTTGTAGAGAATTAAGTTTCCTACTTTTTATGTTCTATGATATTTTTCGATCAGATGCGTAGTTCTCGAGATATATCAAGATATTTAAAAGTTCCGAAGCCGCACCAACATAATAGAGATACAGAAACACCGTGGCCCCTTTCTTTGAGGTAACTCTGCACTATTGCGAGCTGGAAATGCCACTTCCAGTTTAGCTGTGCAGAAGAAGAACAACAAGAAGAAGAAATATCTCGAAATATGTCCGTCAGGACCCTTCCCTTGAGATAAATCTGCAAATATCTCGGAAACGAAGCGAGCTATGGCAAAATGTTAAGAGACCTTTTTTGTAGAGAATTAAGTTTCCTACTTTTTATGTTCTATGATATTTTTTGATCAGATGCGTAGTTCTCGAGATATATCAAGATATTTAAAAGTTCCGAAGCCGCACCAACATAATAGAGATACAGAAACACCGTGGCCCATTTCTTTGAGATAACTCTGCACTATTGCGAGCTGTAAATGCCACGTCCAGCTTAGCTGTGCAGAAGAAGAACAACAAGAAGAAGAAATATCTCGAAATATGTCCGTCAGGCCCCTTCCCTTGAGATAAATCTGCAAATATCTCGGAAACCAAGCGAGCTATGGCAAAATGCTAAGAGACCTTTTTTGTAGAGAATTAAGTTTCCCACTTTTTATGTTCTATGATATTTTTTGATCAGAAGCGTAGTTTTCGAGATATATCGAGATATTTAAAAGATCCGAAGCCGCACCAACATAATAGAGATACAGAAACACCGTGGTCCCTTTCTTTGAGATAAGTCTGCACTATTGCGACCTGCAAATGCCACTTCCAGCTTAGCTGTGCAGAAGAAGAACAACAAGAAGAAGAAATATCTCGAAATATGTCCGTCAGGCCCCTTCCCTTGAGATAAATCTGCAAATATCTCGGAAACGAAGCGAGCTATGGCAAAATGTTAAGAGACCTTTTTTGTAGAGAATTAAGTTTCCTACTTTTTATGTTCTATGATATTTTTTGATCAGATGCGTAGTTCTCGAGATATATCAAGATACTTAAAAGTTCCGAAGCCGCACAAACATAATAGAGATACAGAAACACCGTGGCCCATTTCTTCGAGATAACTCTGCACTATTGCGAGCTGTAAATGCCACGTCCAGCTTAGCTGTGCAGAAGAAGAACAACAAGAAGAAGAAATATCTCGAAATATGTCCGTCAGGCCCCTTCCCTTGAGATAAATCTGCAAATATCTCGGAAACGAAGCGAGCTATGGGAAAATGTTAAGAGACCTTTTTTGTAGAGAATTAAGTTTCCTACTTTTTATGTTCTATGATATTTTTTGATCAGATGCGTAGTTCTCGAGATATATCAAGATATTTAAAAGTTCCGAAGCCGCACCAACATAATAGAGATACAGAACCACCGTGGCCCCTATCTTTGAGATAACTCTGCACTATTGCGCGCTGCAAATACCACTTCCAGCTTAGCTGTGCAGAAGAAGAACAACAAGAAGAAGAAATATCTCGAAATATGTCCGTCAGGCCCCTTCCCTTGAGATAAATGTGCAAATATCTCGGAAACGAAGCGAGCTATGGCAAAATGTTAAGAGACCTTTTTTGTAGAGAATTAAGTTTCCTACTTTTTATGTTGTATGATATTTTTTGATCAGATGCGTAGTTCTCGAGATATATCAAGATATTTAAAAGCTTCGAAGCTGCACCAACATAATAGAGGTACAGAAACACCGTGGCCCCGTTCTTTGAGATAACTCTGCACTATTGCGAGCTGCAAATGCCACTTCCAGCTTAGCTGTGCAGAAGAAGAACAACAAGAAGAAATATCTCGAAATATGTCCGTCAGGACCCTTCCCTTGAGATAAATCTGCAAATATCTCGGAAACGAAGCGAGCTATGGCAAAATGTTAAGAGACCTTTTTTGTAGACAATTAAGTTTCCTACTTTTTATGTTCTATGATATTTTTTGATCAGATGCGTAGTTCTCGAGATATATCAAGATATTTAAAAGTTCCGAAGCCGCACCAACATAATAGAGATACAGAAACACCGTGGCCCATTTCTTTGAGATAACTCTGCACTATTGCGAGCTGTAAATGCCACGTCCAGCTTAGCTGTGCAGAAGAAGAACAACAAGAAGAAGAAATATCTCGAAATATGTCCGTCAGGCCCCTTCCCTTGAGATAAATCTGCAAATATCTCGGAAACCAAGCGAGCTATGGCAAAATGCTAAGAGACCTTTTTTGTAGAGAATTAAGTTCCCCACTTTTTATGTTCTATGATATTTTTTGATCAGAAGCGTAGTTTTCGAGATATATCGAGATATTTAAAAGATCCGAAGCCGCACCAACATAATAGAGATACAGAAACACCGTGGTCCCTTTCTTTGAGATAAGTCTGCACTATTGCGACCTGCAAATGCCACTTCCAGCTTAGCTGTGCAGAAGAAGAACAACAAGAAGAAGAAATATCTCGAAATATGTCCGTCAGGCCCCTTCCCTTGAGATAAATCTGCAAATATCTCGGAAACGAAGCGAGCTATGGCAAAATGTTAAGAGACCTTTTTTGTAGAGAATTAAGTTTCCTACTTTTTATGTTCTATGATATTTTTTGATCAGATGCGTAGTTCTCGAGATATATCAAGATACTTAAAAGTTCCGAAGCCGCACAAACATAATAGAGATACAGAAACACCGTGGCCCATTTCTTCGAGATAACTCTGCACTATTGCGAGCTGTAAATGCCACGTCCAGCTTAGCTGTGCAGAAGAAGAACAACAAGAAGAAGAAATATCTCGAAATATGTCCGTCAGGCCCCTTCCCTTGAGATAAATCTGCAAATATCTCGGAAACGAAGCGAGCTATGGGAAAATGTTAAGAGACCTTTTTTGTAGAGAATTAAGTTTCCTACTTTTTATGTTCTATGATATTTTTTGATCAGATGCGTAGTTCTCGAGATATATGAAGATATTTAAAAGTTCCGAAGCCGCACCAACATAATAGAGATACAGAAACACCGTGGCCCCTTTCTTTGAGATAACTCTGCACTATTGCGAGCTGCAAATGCCACTTCCAGCTTAGCTGTGCAGAAGTAGAACAACAAGAAGAAGAAATATCTCGAAATATGTCCGTCAGGCCCCTTCCCTTGAGATAAATCTGCAAATATCTCGGAAACGAAGCGAGCTATGGCAAAATGTTAAGAGACCTTTTTTGTAGAGAATTAAGTTTCCTACTTTTTATGTTGTATGATATTTTTTGATCAGATGCGTAGTTCTCGAGATATATCAAGATATTTAAAAGCTTCGAAGCTGCACCAACATAATAGAGGTACAGAAACACCGTGGCCCCGTTCTTTGAGATAACTCTGCACTATTGCGAGCTGCAAATGCCACTTCCAGCTTAGCTGTGCAGAAGAAGAACAAAAAGAAGAAGAAATATTTCGAAATACGTCCGTCAGGCCCCTTCCCTTGAGATAAATCTGCAAATATCTCGGAAACGAAGCGAGCTATGGCAAAATGTTAAGAGACCTTATTTGTAGAGAATTAAGTTTCCTACTTTTTATGTTCTATGATATTTTTTGATCAGAAGCGTAGTTTTCGAGATATAACGAGATATTTAAAAGTTCCGAAGCCGCACCAACATAATAGACATACAGAAACACCGTGGCCCCTTTCTTTGAGATAACTCTGCACTATTGCGAGCTGCAAATGCCACTTCCAGCTTAGCTGTGCAGAAGAAGAACAACAAGAAGAAGAAATATCTCGAAATATGTCCGTCAGGCCCCTTCCCTTGAGATAAATCTGCAAATATCTCGGAAACGAAGCGAGCTATGGCAAAATGTTAAGAGACCTTTTTTGTAGAGAATTAAGTTTCCTACTTTTTATGTTCTATGATATTTTTCGATCAGATGCGTAGTTCTCGAGATATATCAAGATATTTAAAAGTTCCGAAGCCGCACCAACATAATAGAGATACAGAAACACCGTGGCCCCTTTCTTTGAGGTAACTCTGCACTATTGCGAGCTGCAGATGCCACTTCCAGCTTAGCTGTGCAGAAGAAGAACAACAAGAAGAAGAAATATCTCGAAATATGTCCGTCAGGCCCCTTCCCTTGAGATAAATCTGCAAATATCTCGGAAACGAAGCGAGCTATGGCAAAATGTTAAGAGACCTTTTTTGTAGAGAATTAAGTTTCCTACTTTTTATGTTCTATGATATTTTTTGATCAGATGCGTAGTTCTCGAGATATATCAAGATATTTAAAAGTTCCGAAGCGGCACCAACATAATAGAGATACAGAAACACCGTGGCCCCTTTCTTTGAGGTAACTCTGCACTATTGCGAGCTGCAAATGCCACTTCCAGCTTAGCTGTGCAGAAGAAGAACAACAAGAAGAAGAAATATCTCGAAATATGTCCGTCAGGCCCCTTCCCTTGAGATAAATCTGCAAATATCTCGGAAACGAAGCGAGCTATGGCAAAATGTTAAGAGACCTTTTTTGTAGAGAATTAAGTTTCCTACTTTTTATGTTCTATGATATTTTTTGATCAGATGCGTAGTTCTCGAGATATATCAAGATACTTAAAAGTTCCGAAGCCGCACAAACATAATAGAGATACAGAAACACCGTGGCCCATTTCTTCGAGATAACTCTGCACTATTGCGAGCTGTAAATGCCACGTCCAGCTTAGCTGTGCAGAAGAAGAACAACAAGAAGAAGAAATATCTCGAAATATGTCCGTCAGGCCCCTTCCCTTGAGATAAATCTGCAAATATCTCGGAAACGAAGCGAGCTATGGGAAAATGTTAAGAGACCGTTTTTGTAGAGAATTAAGTTTCCTACTTTTTATGTTCTATGATATTTTTTGATCAGATGCGTAGTTCTCGAGATATATCAAGATATTTAAAAGTTCCGAAGCCGCACCAACATAATAGAGATACAGAACCACCGTGGCCCCTATCTTTGAGATAACTCTGCACTATTGCGCGCTGCAAATACCACTTCCAGCTTAGCTGTGCAGAAGAAGAACAACAAGAAGAAGAAATATCTCGAAATATGTCCGTCAGGCCCCTTCCCTTGAGATAAATGTGCAAATATCTCGGAAACGAAGCGAGCTATGGCAAAATGTTAAGAGACCTTTTTTGTAGAGAATTAAGTTTCCTACTTTTTATGTTGTATGATATTTTTTGATCAGATGCGTAGTTCTCGAGATATATCAAGATATTTAAAAGCTTCGAAGCTGCACCAACATAATAGAGGTACAGAAACACCGTGGCCCCGTTCTTTGAGATAACTCTGCACTATTGCGAGCTGCAAATGCCACTTCCAGCTTAGCTGTGCAGAAGAAGAACAAAAAGAAGAAGAAATATTTCGAAATACGTCCGTCAGGCCCCTTCCCTTGAGATAAATCTGCAAATATCTCGGAAACGAAGCGAGCTATGGCAAAATGTTAAGAGACCTTATTTGTAGAGAATTAAGTTTCCTACTTTTTATGTTCCATGATATTTTTTGATCAGATGCGTAGTTCTCGAGATATATCAAGATATTTAAAAGTTCCGAAGCGGCACCAACATAATAGAGATACAGAAACACCGTGGCCCCTTTCTTTGAGGTAACTCTGCACTATTGCGAGCTGCAAATGCCACTTCCAGCTTAGCTGTGCAGAAGAAGAACAACAAGAAGAAGAAATATCTCGAAATATGTCCGTCAGGCCCCTTCCCTTGAGATAAATGTGCAAATATCTCGGAAACGAAGCGAGCTATGGCAAAATGTTAAGAGACCTTTTTTGTAGAGAATTAAGTTTCCTACTTTTTATGTTGTATGATATTTTTTGATCAGATGCGTAGTTCTCGAGATATATCAAGATATTTAAAAGCTTCGAAGCTGCACCAACATAATAGAGGTACAGAAACACCGTGGCCCCGTTCTTTGAGATAACTCTGCACTATTGCGAGCTGCAAATGCCACTTCCAGCTTAGCTGTGCAGAAGAAGAACAAAAAGAAGAAGAAATATTTCGAAATACGTCCGTCAGGCCCCTTCCCTTGAGATAAATCTGCAAATATCTCGGAAACGAAGCGAGCTATGGCAAAATGTTAAGAGACCTTATTTGTAGAGAATTAAGTTTCCTACTTTTTATGTTCCATGATATTTTTTGATCAGATGCGTAGTTCTCGAGATATATCAAGATATTTAAAAGTTCCGAAGCGGCACCAACATAATAGAGATACAGAAACACCGTGGCCCCTTTCTTTGAGGTAACTCTGCACTATTGCGAGCTGCAAATGCCACTTCCAGCTTAGCTGTGCAGAAGAAGAACAACAAGAAGAAGAAATATCTCGAAATATGTCCGTCAGGCCCCTTCCCTTGAGATAAATCTGCAAATATCTCGGAAACGAAGCGAGCTATGGGAAAATCTTAAGAGACCTTTTTTGTAGAGAATTAGGTTTCCTACTTTTTATGTTCTATGATATTTTTTGATCAGATGCGTAGTTCTCGAGATATATCAAGATATTTAAAAGTTCCGAAGCCGCACCAACATAATAGAGATACAGAAACACCGTGGCCCCTTTCTTCGAGATAACTCTGCACTATTGCGAGCTGTAAATGCCACGTCCAGCTTAGCTGTGCAGAAGAAGAACAACAAGAAGAAGAAATATCTCGAAATATGTCCGTCAGGCCCCTTCCCTTGAGATAAATCTGCAAATATCTCGGAAACGAAGCGAGCTATGGCAAAATGTTAAGAGACCTTTTTTGTAGAGAATTAAGTTTCCTACTTTTTATGTTCTATGATATTTTTTGATCAGATGCGTAGTTCTCGAGATATATCGAGATATTTTAAAGTTCCGAAGCCGCACCAACATAATAGAGATACAGAAACACCGTGGCCCCTTTCTTTGAGATAACTCTGCACTACTGCGAGCTGGAAATGCCACTTCCAGTTTAGCTGTGCAGAAGAAGAACAACAAGAAGAAGAAATATCTCGAAATATGTCCGTCAGGCCCCTTCCCTTGAGATAAATCTGCAAATATCTCGGAAACGAAGCGTGCTATGGCAAAATGTTGAGAGACCTTTTTTGTAGAGAATTAAGTTTCCTACTTTTTATGGTCTATGATATTTTTTGATCAGATGCGTAGTTCTCGAGATATATCAAGATATTTTAAAGTTCCGAAGCCGCACCAACATAATAGAGATACAGAACCACCGTGGCCCCTATCTTTGAGATAACTCTGCACTATTGCGCGCTGCAAATACCACTTCCAGCTTAGCTGTGCAGAAGAAGAACAACAAGAAGAAGAAATATCTCGAAATATGTCCGTCAGGCCCCTTCCCTTGAGATAAATGTGCAAATATCTCGGAAACGAAGCGAGCTATGGCAAAATGTTAAGAGACCTTTTTTGTAGAGAATTAAGTTTCCTACTTTTTATGTTGTACGATATTTTTTGATCAGATGCGTAGTTCTCGAGATATATCAAGATATTTAAAAGCTTCGAAGCTGCACCAACATAATAGAGGTACAGAAACACCGTGGCCCCGTTCTTTGATATAACTCTGCACTATTGCGAGCTGCAAATGCCACTTCCAGCTTAGCTGTGCAGAAGAAGAACAAAAAGAAGAAGAAATATTTCGAAATACGTCCGTCAGGCCCCTTCCCTTGAGATAAATCTGCAAATATCTCGGAAACGAAGCGAGCTATGGCAAAATGTTAAGAGACCTTATTTGTAGAGAATTAAGTTTCCTACTTTTTATGTTCCATGATATTTTTTGATCAGATGCGTAGTTCTCGAGATATATCAAGATATTTAAAAGTTCCGAAGCGGCACCAACATAATAGAGATACAGAAACACCGTGGCCCCTTTCTTTGAGGTAACTCTGCACTATTGCGAGCTGCAAATGCCACTTCCAGCTTAGCTGTGCAGAAGAAGAACAACAAGAAGAAGAAATATCTCGAAATATGTCCGTCAGGCCCCTTCCCTTGAGATAAATCTGCAAATATCTCGGAAACGAAGCGAGCTATGGGAAAATCTTAAGAGACCTTTTTTGTAGAGAATTAAGTTTCCTACTTTTTATGTTCTATGATATTTTTTGATCAGATGCGTAGTTCTCGAGATATATCAAGATATTTAAAAGTTCCGAAGCCGCACCAACATAATAGAGATACAGAAACACCGTGGCCCCTTTCTTCGAGATAACTCTGCACTATTGCGAGCTGTAAATGCCACGTCCAGCTTAGCTGTGCAGAAGAAGAACAACAAGAAGAAGAAATATCTCGAAATATGTCTGTCAGGCCCCTTCCCTTGAGATAAATCTGCAAATATCTCGGAAACCAAGCGAGCTATGGCAAAATGTTAAGAGACCTTTTTTGTAGAGAATTAAGTTTCCCACTTTTTATGTTCTATGATATTTTTTGATCAGATGCGTAGTTCTCGAGATATATCGAGATATTTTAAAGTTCCGAAGCCGCACCAACATAATAGAGATACAGAAACACCGTGGCCCCTTTCTTTGAGATAACTCTGCACTACTGCGAGCTGGAAATGCCACTTCCAGTTTAGCTGTGCAGAAGAAGAACAACAAGAAGAAGAAATATCTCGAAATATGTCCGTCAGGCCCCTTCCCTTGAGATAAATCTGCAAATATCTCGGAAACGAAGCGTGCTATGGCAAAATGTTGAGAGACCTTTTTTGTAGAGAATTAAGTTTCCTACTTTTTATGGTCTACGATATTTTTTGATCAGATGCGTAGTTCTCGAGATATATCAAGATATTTTAAAGTTCCGAAGCCGCACCAACATAATAGAGATTCAGAAACACCGTGGCCCCTTTCTTTGAGATAACTCTGCACTACTGCGAGCTGGAAATGCCACTTCCAGTTTAGCTGTGCAGAAGAAGAACAACAAGAAGAAGAAATATCTCGAAATATGTCCGTCAGGCCCCTTCCCTTGAGATAAATCTGCAAATATCTCGGAAACGAAGCGAGCTATGGCAAAATGTTAGGAGACCTTTTTTGTAGAGAATTAAGTTTCCTACTTTTTATGTTCTATGATATTTTTTGATCAGATGCGTAGTTCTCGAGTTATATCAAGATATTTAAAAGTTCCGAAGCCGCACCAACATAATAGAGATACAGAAACACCGTGGCCCCTTTCTTTGAGATAACTCTGCACTATTGCGCGCTGCAAATGCCACTTCCAGCTTAGCTGTGCAGAAGAAGAACAACAAGAAGAAGAAATATCTCGAAATATGTCCGTCAGGCCCCTTCCCTTGTGATAAATCTGCAAATATCTCGGAAACGAAGCGAGCTATGGCAAAATGTTAAGAGACCTCTTTTGTAGAGAATTAAGTTTCCTACTTTTTATGTTCTATGATATTTTTTGATCAGAAGCGTAGTTCTCGAGTTATATCAAGATATTTAAAAGTTCCGAAGCCGCACCAACATAATAGAGATACAGAAACACCGTGGCCCCTTTCTTCGAGATAACTCTGCACTATTGCGAGCTGTAAATGCCACGTCCAGCTTAGCGGTGCAGAAGAAGAACAACAAGAAGAAGAAATATCTCGAAATATGTCCGTCAGGCCCCTTCCCTTGAGATAAATCTGCAAATATCTCGGAAACCAAGCGAGCTATGGCAAAATGTTAAGAGACCTTTTTTGTAGAGAATTAAGTTTCCTACTTTTTATGTTCTATGATATTTTTTGATCAGATGCGTAGTTCTCGAGATATATCAAGATATTTAAAAGCTTCGAAGCTGCACCAACATAATAGAGGTACAGAAACACCGTGGCCCCGTTCTTTGATATAACTCTGCACTATTGCGAGCTGCAAATGCCACTTCCAGCTTAGCTGTGCAGAAGAAGAACAAAAAGAAGAAGAAATATTTCGAAATACGTCCGTCAGGCCCCTTCCCTTGAGATAAATCTGCAAATATCTCGGAAACGAAGCGAGCTATGGCAAAATGTTAAGAGACCTTATTTGTAGAGAATTAAGTTTCCTACTTTTTATGTTCCATGATATTTTTTGATCAGATGCGTAGTTCTCGAGATATATCAAGATATTTAAAAGTTCCGAAGCGGCACCAACATAATAGAGATACAGAAACACCGTGGCCCCTTTCTTTGAGGTAACTCTGCACTATTGCGAGCTGCAAATGCCACTTCCAGCTTAGCTGTGCAGAAGAAGAACAACAAGAAGAAGAAATATCTCGAAATATGTCCGTCAGGCCCCTTCCCTTGAGATAAATCTGCAAATATCTCGGAAACGAAGCGAGCTATGGGAAAATCTTAAGAGACCTTTTTTGTAGAGAATTAAGTTTCCTACTTTTTATGTTCTATGATATTTTTTGATCAGATGCGTAGTTCTCGAGATATATCAAGATATTTAAAAGTTCCGAAGCCGCACCAACATAATAGAGATACAGAAACACCGTGGCCCCTTTCTTCGAGATAACTCTGCACTATTGCGAGCTGTAAATGCCACGTCCAGCTTAGCTGTGCAGAAGAAGAACAACAAGAAGAAGAAATATCTCGAAATATGTCTGTCAGGCCCCTTCCCTTGAGATAAATCTGCAAATATCTCGGAAACCAAGCGAGCTATGGCAAAATGTTAAGAGACCTTTTTTGTAGAGAATTAAGTTTCCCACTTTTTATGTTCTATGATATTTTTTGATCAGATGCGTAGTTCTCGAGATATATCGAGATATTTTAAAGTTCCGAAGCCGCACCAACATAATAGAGATACAGAAACACCGTGGCCCCTTTCTTTGAGATAACTCTGCACTACTGCGAGCTGGAAATGCCACTTCCAGTTTAGCTGTGCAGAAGAAGAACAACAAGAAGAAGAAATATCTCGAAATATGTCCGTCAGGCCCCTTCCCTTGAGATAAATCTGCAAATATCTCGGAAACGAAGCGTGCTATGGCAAAATGTTGAGAGACCTTTTTTGTAGAGAATTAAGTTTCCTACTTTTTATGGTCTACGATATTTTTTGATCAGATGCGTAGTTCTCGAGATATATCAAGATATTTTAAAGTTCCGAAGCCGCACCAACATAATAGAGATACAGAACCACCGTGGCCCCTATCTTTGAGATAACTCTGCACTATTGCGCGCTGCAAATACCACTTCCAGCTTAGCTGTGCAGAAGAAGAACAACAAGAAGAAGAAATATCTCGAAATATGTCCGTCAGGCCCCTTCCCTTGAGATAAATGTGCAAATATCTCGGAAACGAAGCGAGCTATGGCAAAATGTTAAGAGACCTTTTTTGTAGAGAATTAAGTTTCCTACTTTTTATGTTGTACGATATTTTTTGATCAGATGCGTAGTTCTCGAGATATATCAAGATATTTAAAAGCTTCGAAGCTGCACCAACATAATAGAGGTACAGAAACACCGTGGCCCCGTTCTTTGATATAACTCTGCACTATTGCGAGCTGCAAATGCCACTTCCAGCTTAGCTGTGCAGAAGAAGAACAAAAAGAAGAAGAAATATTTCGAAATACGTCCGTCAGGCCCCTTCCCTTGAGATAAATCTGCAAATATCTCGGAAACGAAGCGAGCTATGGCAAAATGTTAAGAGACCTTATTTGTAGAGAATTAAGTTTCCTACTTTTTATGTTCCATGATATTTTTTGATCAGATGCGTAGTTCTCGAGATATATCAAGATATTTAAAAGTTCCGAAGCGGCACCAACATAATAGAGATACAGAAACACCGTGGCCCCTTTCTTTGAGGTAACTCTGCACTATTGCGAGCTGCAAATGCCACTTCCAGCTTAGCTGTGCAGAAGAAGAACAACAAGAAGAAGAAATATCTCGAAATATGTCCGTCAGGCCCCTTCCCTTGAGATAAATCTGCAAATATCTCGGAAACGAAGCGAGCTATGGGAAAATCTTAAGAGACCTTTTTTGTAGAGAATTAAGTTTCCTACTTTTTATGTTCTATGATATTTTTTGATCAGATGCGTAGTTCTCGAGATATATCAAGATATTTAAAAGTTCCGAAGCCGCACCAACATAATAGAGATACAGAAACACCGTGGCCCCTTTCTTCGAGATAACTCTGCACTATTGCGAGCTGTAAATGCCACGTCCAGCTTAGCTGTGCAGAAGAAGAACAACAAGAAGAAGAAATATCTCGAAATATGTCTGTCAGGCCCCTTCCCTTGAGATAAATCTGCAAATATCTCGGAAACCAAGCGAGCTATGGCAAAATGTTAAGAGACCTTTTTTGTAGAGAATTAAGTTTCCCACTTTTTATGTTCTATGATATTTTTTGATCAGATGCGTAGTTCTCGAGATATATCGAGATATTTTAAAGTTCCGAAGCCGCACCAACATAATAGAGATACAGAAACACCGTGGCCCCTTTCTTTGAGATAACTCTGCACTACTGCGAGCTGGAAATGCCACTTCCAGTTTAGCTGTGCAGAAGAAGAACAACAAGAAGAAGAAATATCTCGAAATATGTCCGTCAGGCCCCTTCCCTTGAGATAAATCTGCAAATATCTCGGAAACGAAGCGTGCTATGGCAAAATGTTGAGAGACCTTTTTTGTAGAGAATTAAGTTTCCTACTTTTTATGGTCTACGATATTTTTTGATCAGATGCGTAGTTCTCGAGATATATCAAGATATTTTAAAGTTCCGAAGCCGCACCAACATAATAGAGATTCAGAAACACCGTGGCCCCTTTCTTTGAGATAACTCTGCACTACTGCGAGCTGGAAATGCCACTTCCAGTTTAGCTGTGCAGAAGAAGAACAACAAGAAGAAGAAATATCTCGAAATATGTCCGTCAGGCCCCTTCCCTTGAGATAAATCTGCAAATATCTCGGAAACGAAGCGAGCTATGGCAAAATGTTAGGAGACCTTTTTTGTAGAGAATTAAGTTTCCTACTTTTTATGTTCTATGATATTTTTTGATCAGATGCGTAGTTCTCGAGTTATATCAAGATATTTAAAAGTTCCGAAGCCGCACCAACATAATAGAGATACAGAAACACCGTGGCCCCTTTCTTTGAGATAACTCTGCACTATTGCGCGCTGCAAATGCCACTTCCAGCTTAGCTGTGCAGAAGAAGAACAACAAGAAGAAGAAATATCTCGAAATATGTCCGTCAGGCCCCTTCCCTTGTGATAAATCTGCAAATATCTCGGAAACGAAGCGAGCTATGGCAAAATGTTAAGAGACCTCTTTTGTAGAGAATTAAGTTTCCTACTTTTTATGTTCTATGATATTTTTTGATCAGAAGCGTAGTTCTCGAGTTATATCAAGATATTTAAAAGTTCCGAAGCCGCACCAACATAATAGAGATACAGAAACACCGTGGCCCCTTTCTTCGAGATAACTCTGCACTATTGCGAGCTGTAAATGCCACGTCCAGCTTAGCGGTGCAGAAGAAGAACAACAAGAAGAAGAAATATCTCGAAATATGTCCGTCAGGCCCCTTCCCTTGAGATAAATCTGCAAATATCTCGGAAACCAAGCGAGCTATGGCAAAATGTTAAGAGACCTTTTTTGTAGAGAATTAAGTTTCCTACTTTTTATGTTCTATGATATTTTTTGATCAGATGCGTAGTTCTCGAGATATATCAAGATATTTAAAAGCTTCGAAGCTGCACCAACATAATAGAGGTACAGAAACACCGTGGCCCCGTTCTTTGATATAACTCTGCACTATTGCGAGCTGCAAATGCCACTTCCAGCTTAGCTGTGCAGAAGAAGAACAAAAAGAAGAAGAAATATTTCGAAATACGTCCGTCAGGCCCCTTCCCTTGAGATAAATCTGCAAATATCTCGGAAACGAAGCGAGCTATGGCAAAATGTTAAGAGACCTTATTTGTAGAGAATTAAGTTTCCTACTTTTTATGTTCCATGATATTTTTTGATCAGATGCGTAGTTCTCGAGATATATCAAGATATTTAAAAGTTCCGAAGCGGCACCAACATAATAGAGATACAGAAACACCGTGGCCCCTTTCTTTGAGGTAACTCTGCACTATTGCGAGCTGCAAATGCCACTTCCAGCTTAGCTGTGCAGAAGAAGAACAACAAGAAGAAGAAATATCTCGAAATATGTCCGTCAGGCCCCTTCCCTTGAGATAAATCTGCAAATATCTCGGAAACGAAGCGAGCTATGGGAAAATCTTAAGAGACCTTTTTTGTAGAGAATTAAGTTTCCTACTTTTTATGTTCTATGATATTTTTTGATCAGATGCGTAGTTCTCGAGATATATCAAGATATTTAAAAGTTCCGAAGCCGCACCAACATAATAGAGATACAGAAACACCGTGGCCCCTTTCTTCGAGATAACTCTGCACTATTGCGAGCTGTAAATGCCACGTCCAGCTTAGCTGTGCAGAAGAAGAACAACAAGAAGAAGAAATATCTCGAAATATGTCTGTCAGGCCCCTTCCCTTGAGATAAATCTGCAAATATCTCGGAAACCAAGCGAGCTATGGCAAAATGTTAAGAGACCTTTTTTGTAGAGAATTAAGTTTCCCACTTTTTATGTTCTATGATATTTTTTGATCAGATGCGTAGTTCTCGAGATATATCGAGATATTTTAAAGTTCCGAAGCCGCACCAACATAATAGAGATACAGAAACACCGTGGCCCCTTTCTTTGAGATAACTCTGCACTACTGCGAGCTGGAAATGCCACTTCCAGTTTAGCTGTGCAGAAGAAGAACAACAAGAAGAAGAAATATCTCGAAATATGTCCGTCAGGCCCCTTCCCTTGAGATAAATCTGCAAATATCTCGGAAACGAAGCGTGCTATGGCAAAATGTTGAGAGACCTTTTTTGTAGAGAATTAAGTTTCCTACTTTTTATGGTCTACGATATTTTTTGATCAGATGCGTAGTTCTCGAGATATATCAAGATATTTTAAAGTTCCGAAGCCGCACCAACATAATAGAGATTCAGAAACACCGTGGCCCCTTTCTTTGAGATAACTCTGCACTACTGCGAGCTGGAAATGCCACTTCCAGTTTAGCTGTGCAGAAGAAGAACAACAAGAAGAAGAAATATCTCGAAATATGTCCGTCAGGCCCCTTCCCTTGAGATAAATCTGCAAATATCTCGGAAACGAAGCGAGCTATGGCAAAATGTTAGGAGACCTTTTTTGTAGAGAATTAAGTTTCCTACTTTTTATGTTCTATGATATTTTTTGATCAGATGCGTAGTTCTCGAGTTATATCAAGATATTTAAAAGTTCCGAAGCCGCACCAACATAATAGAGATACAGAAACACCGTGGCCCCTTTCTTTGAGATAACTCTGCACTATTGCGCGCTGCAAATGCCACTTCCAGCTTAGCTGTGCAGAAGAAGAACAACAAGAAGAAGAAATATCTCGAAATATGTCCGTCAGGCCCCTTCCCTTGTGATAAATCTGCAAATATCTCGGAAACGAAGCGAGCTATGGCAAAATGTTAAGAGACCTCTTTTGTAGAGAATTAAGTTTCCTACTTTTTATGTTCTATGATATTTTTTGATCAGAAGCGTAGTTCTCGAGTTATATCAAGATATTTAAAAGTTCCGAAGCCGCACCAACATAATAGAGATACAGAAACACCGTGGCCCCTTTCTTCGAGATAACTCTGCACTATTGCGAGCTGTAAATGCCACGTCCAGCTTAGCGGTGCAGAAGAAGAACAACAAGAAGAAGAAATATCTCGAAATATGTCCGTCAGGCCCCTTCCCTTGAGATATATCTGCAAATATCTCGGAAACCAAGCGAGCTATGGCAAAATGTTAAGAGACCTTTTTTGTAGAGAATTAAGTTTCCTACTTTTTATGTTCTATGATATTTTTTGATCAGATGCGTAGTTCTCGAGATATATCAAGATATTTAAAAGTTCCGAAGCCGCACCAACATAATAGAGATACAGAAACACCGTGGCCCCTTTCTTCGAGATAACTCTGCACTATTGCGAGCTATAAATGCCACGTCCAGCTTAGCTGTGCAGAAGAAGAACAACAAGAAGAAGAAATATCTCGAAATATGTCCGTCAGGCCCCTTCCCTTGAGATAAATCTGCAAATATCTCGGAAACGATGCCAGCTATGGGAAAATCTTAAGAGACCTTTTTTGTAGAGAATTAAGTTTCCTACTTTTTATGTTCTATGATATTTTTTGATCAGAAGCGTAGTTCTCGAGTTATATCAAGATATTTAAAAGTTCCGAAGCCGCACCAACATAATAGAGATACAGAAACACCGTGGCCCCTTTCTTTGAGATAACTCTGCACTATTGCGCGCTGCAAATGCCACTTCCAGCTTAGCTGTGCAGAAGAAGAACAACAAGAAGAAGAAATATCTCGAAATATGTCCGTCAGGCCCCTTCCCTTGTGATAAATCTGCAAATATCTCGGAAACGAAGCGAGCTATGGCAAAATGTTAAGAGACCTTTTTTGTAGAGAATTAAGTTTCCTACTTTTTATGTTCTATGATATTTTTTGATCAGAAGCGTAGTTCTCGAGTTATATCAAGATATTTAAAAGTTCCGAAGCCGCACCAACATAATAGAGATACAGAAACACCGTGGCCCCTTTCTTCGAGATAACTCTGCACTATTGCGAGCTGTAAATGCCACGTCCAGCTTAGCGGTGCAGAAGAAGAACAACAAGAAGAAGAAATATCTCGAAATATGTCCGTCAGGCCCCTTCCCTTGTGATAAATCTGCAAATATCTCGGAAACGAAGCGAGCTATGGCAAAATGTTAAGAGACCTTTTTTGTAGAGAATTAAGTTTCCTACTTTTTATGTTCTATGATATTTTTCGATCAGATGCGTAGTTCTCGAGATATATCAAGATATTTTAAAGTTCCGAAGCCGCACCAACATAATAGAGATACAGAAACACCGTGGCCCCTTTCTTTGAGGTAACTCTGCACTATTGCGAGCTGCAAATGCCACTTCCAGCTTAGCTTAGCAGAAGAAGAACAACAAGAAGAAGAAATATCTCGAAATATGTCCGTCAGGCCCCTTCCCTTGAGATAAATCTGCAAATATCTCGGAAACCAAGCGAGCTATGGCAAAATGTTAAGAGACCTTTTTTGTAGAGAATTAAGTTTCCCACCTTTTATGTTCTATGATATTTTTTGATCAGATGCGTAGTTCTCGAGATATATCAAGATATTTTAAAGTTCCGAAGCCGCACCAACATAATAGAGATACAGAAACACCGTGGCCCCTTTCTTTGAGATAACTCTGCACTACTGCGAGCTGGAAATGCCACTTCCAGTTTAGCTGTGCAGAAGAAGAACAACAAGAAGAAGAAATATCTCGAAATATGTCCGTCAGGCCCCTTCCCTTGAGATAAATCTGCAAATATCTCAGAAACGAAGCGAGCTATGGCAAAATGTTAAGAGACCTTTTTTGTAGAGAATTAAGTTTCCTACTTTTTATGTTCTATGATATTTTTCGATCAGATGCGTAGTTCTCGAGATATATCAAGATATTTAAAAGTTCCGAAGCCGCACCAACATAATAGAGATACAGAAACACCGTGGCCCCTTTCTTTGAGGTAACTCTGCACTATTGCGAGCTGGAAATGCCACTTCCAGTTTAGCTGTGCAGAAGAAGAACAACAAGAAGAAGAAATATCTCGAAATATGTCCGTCAGGACCCTTCCCTTGAGATAAATCTGCAAATATCTCGGAAACGAAGCGAGCTATGGCAAAATGTTAAGAGACCTTTTTTGTAGAGAATTAAGTTTCCTACTTTTTATGTTCTATGATATTTTTTGATCAGATGCGTAGTTCTCGAGATATATCAAGATATTTAAAAGTTCCGAAGCCGCACCAACATAATAGAGATACAGAAACACCGTGGCCCATTTCTTTGAGATAACTCTGCACTATTGCGAGCTGTAAATGCCACGTCCAGCTTAGCTGTGCAGAAGAAGAACAACAAGAAGAAGAAATATCTCGAAATATGTCCGTCAGGCCCCTTCCCTTGAGATAAATCTGCAAATATCTCGGAAACCAAGCGAGCTATGGCAAAATGCTAAGAGACCTTTTTTGTAGAGAATTAAGTTTCCCACTTTTTATGTTCTATGATATTTTTTGATCAGAAGCGTAGTTTTCGAGATATATCGAGATATTTAAAAGATCCGAAGCCGCACCAACATAATAGAGATACAGAAACACCGTGGTCCCTTTCTTTGAGATAAGTCTGCACTATTGCGACCTGCAAATGCCACTTCCAGCTTAGCTGTGCAGAAGAAGAACAACAAGAAGAAGAAATATCTCGAAATATGTCCGTCAGGCCCCTTCCCTTGAGATAAATCTGCAAATATCTCGGAAACGAAGCGAGCTATGGCAAAATGTTAAGAGACCTTTTTTGTAGAGAATTAAGTTTCCTACTTTTTATGTTCTATGATATTTTTTGATCAGATGCGTAGTTCTCGAGATATATCAAGATACTTAAAAGTTCCGAAGCCGCACAAACATAATAGAGATACAGAAACACCGTGGCCCATTTCTTCGAGATAACTCTGCACTATTGCGAGCTGTAAATGCCACGTCCAGCTTAGCTGTGCAGAAGAAGAACAACAAGAAGAAGAAATATCTCGAAATATGTCCGTCAGGCCCCTTCCCTTGAGATAAATCTGCAAATATCTCGGAAACGAAGCGAGCTATGGGAAAATGTTAAGAGACCTTTTTTGTAGAGAATTAAGTTTCCTACTTTTTATGTTCTATGATATTTTTTGATCAGATGCGTAGTTCTCGAGATATATCAAGATATTTAAAAGTTCCGAAGCCGCACCAACATAATAGAGATACAGAACCACCGTGGCCCCTATCTTTGAGATAACTCTGCACTATTGCGCGCTGCAAATACCACTTCCAGCTTAGCTGTGCAGAAGAAGAACAACAAGAAGAAGAAATATCTCGAAATATGTCCGTCAGGCCCCTTCCCTTGAGATAAATGTGCAAATATCTCGGAAACGAAGCGAGCTATGGCAAAATGTTAAGAGACCTTTTTTGTAGAGAATTAAGTTTCCTACTTTTTATGTTGTATGATATTTTTTGATCAGATGCGTAGTTCTCGAGATATATCAAGATATTTAAAAGCTTCGAAGCTGCACCAACATAATAGAGGTACAGAAACACCGTGGCCCCGTTCTTTGAGATAACTCTGCACTATTGCGAGCTGCAAATGCCACTTCCAGCTTAGCTGTGCAGAAGAAGAACAACAAGAAGAAATATCTCGAAATATGTCCGTCAGGACCCTTCCCTTGAGATAAATCTGCAAATATCTCGGAAACGAAGCGAGCTATGGCAAAATGTTAAGAGACCTTTTTTGTAGACAATTAAGTTTCCTACTTTTTATGTTCTATGATATTTTTTGATCAGATGCGTAGTTCTCGAGATATATCAAGATATTTAAAAGTTCCGAAGCCGCACCAACATAATAGAGATACAGAAACACCGTGGCCCATTTCTTTGAGATAACTCTGCACTATTGCGAGCTGTAAATGCCACGTCCAGCTTAGCTGTGCAGAAGAAGAACAACAAGAAGAAGAAATATCTCGAAATATGTCCGTCAGGCCCCTTCCCTTGAGATAAATCTGCAAATATCTCGGAAACCAAGCGAGCTATGGCAAAATGCTAAGAGACCTTTTTTGTAGAGAATTAAGTTCCCCACTTTTTATGTTCTATGATATTTTTTGATCAGAAGCGTAGTTTTCGAGATATATCGAGATATTTAAAAGATCCGAAGCCGCACCAACATAATAGAGATACAGAAACACCGTGGTCCCTTTCTTTGAGATAAGTCTGCACTATTGCGACCTGCAAATGCCACTTCCAGCTTAGCTGTGCAGAAGAAGAACAACAAGAAGAAGAAATATCTCGAAATATGTCCGTCAGGCCCCTTCCCTTGAGATAAATCTGCAAATATCTCGGAAACGAAGCGAGCTATGGCAAAATGTTAAGAGACCTTTTTTGTAGAGAATTAAGTTTCCTACTTTTTATGTTCTATGATATTTTTTGATCAGATGCGTAGTTCTCGAGATATATCAAGATACTTAAAAGTTCCGAAGCCGCACAAACATAATAGAGATACAGAAACACCGTGGCCCATTTCTTCGAGATAACTCTGCACTATTGCGAGCTGTAAATGCCACGTCCAGCTTAGCTGTGCAGAAGAAGAACAACAAGAAGAAGAAATATCTCGAAATATGTCCGTCAGGCCCCTTCCCTTGAGATAAATCTGCAAATATCTCGGAAACGAAGCGAGCTATGGGAAAATGTTAAGAGACCTTTTTTGTAGAGAATTAAGTTTCCTACTTTTTATGTTCTATGATATTTTTTGATCAGATGCGTAGTTCTCGAGATATATGAAGATATTTAAAAGTTCCGAAGCCGCACCAACATAATAGAGATACAGAAACACCGTGGCCCCTTTCTTTGAGATAACTCTGCACTATTGCGAGCTGCAAATGCCACTTCCAGCTTAGCTGTGCAGAAGTAGAACAACAAGAAGAAGAAATATCTCGAAATATGTCCGTCAGGCCCCTTCCCTTGAGATAAATCTGCAAATATCTCGGAAACGAAGCGAGCTATGGCAAAATGTTAAGAGACCTTTTTTGTAGAGAATTAAGTTTCCTACTTTTTATGTTGTATGATATTTTTTGATCAGATGCGTAGTTCTCGAGATATATCAAGATATTTAAAAGCTTCGAAGCTGCACCAACATAATAGAGGTACAGAAACACCGTGGCCCCGTTCTTTGAGATAACTCTGCACTATTGCGAGCTGCAAATGCCACTTCCAGCTTAGCTGTGCAGAAGAAGAACAAAAAGAAGAAGAAATATTTCGAAATACGTCCGTCAGGCCCCTTCCCTTGAGATAAATCTGCAAATATCTCGGAAACGAAGCGAGCTATGGCAAAATGTTAAGAGACCTTATTTGTAGAGAATTAAGTTTCCTACTTTTTATGTTCTATGATATTTTTTGATCAGAAGCGTAGTTTTCGAGATATAACGAGATATTTAAAAGTTCCGAAGCCGCACCAACATAATAGACATACAGAAACACCGTGGCCCCTTTCTTTGAGATAACTCTGCACTATTGCGAGCTGCAAATGCCACTTCCAGCTTAGCTGTGCAGAAGAAGAACAACAAGAAGAAGAAATATCTCGAAATATGTCCGTCAGGCCCCTTCCCTTGAGATAAATCTGCAAATATCTCGGAAACGAAGCGAGCTATGGCAAAATGTTAAGAGACCTTTTTTGTAGAGAATTAAGTTTCCTACTTTTTATGTTCTATGATATTTTTCGATCAGATGCGTAGTTCTCGAGATATATCAAGATATTTAAAAGTTCCGAAGCCGCACCAACATAATAGAGATACAGAAACACCGTGGCCCCTTTCTTTGAGGTAACTCTGCACTATTGCGAGCTGCAGATGCCACTTCCAGCTTAGCTGTGCAGAAGAAGAACAACAAGAAGAAGAAATATCTCGAAATATGTCCGTCAGGCCCCTTCCCTTGAGATAAATCTGCAAATATCTCGGAAACGAAGCGAGCTATGGCAAAATGTTAAGAGACCTTTTTTGTAGAGAATTAAGTTTCCTACTTTTTATGTTCTATGATATTTTTTGATCAGATGCGTAGTTCTCGAGATATATCAAGATATTTAAAAGTTCCGAAGCGGCACCAACATAATAGAGATACAGAAACACCGTGGCCCCTTTCTTTGAGGTAACTCTGCACTATTGCGAGCTGCAAATGCCACTTCCAGCTTAGCTGTGCAGAAGAAGAACAACAAGAAGAAGAAATATCTCGAAATATGTCCGTCAGGCCCCTTCCCTTGAGATAAATCTGCAAATATCTCGGAAACGAAGCGAGCTATGGCAAAATGTTAAGAGACCTTTTTTGTAGAGAATTAAGTTTCCTACTTTTTATGTTCTATGATATTTTTTGATCAGATGCGTAGTTCTCGAGATATATCAAGATACTTAAAAGTTCCGAAGCCGCACAAACATAATAGAGATACAGAAACACCGTGGCCCATTTCTTCGAGATAACTCTGCACTATTGCGAGCTGTAAATGCCACGTCCAGCTTAGCTGTGCAGAAGAAGAACAACAAGAAGAAGAAATATCTCGAAATATGTCCGTCAGGCCCCTTCCCTTGAGATAAATCTGCAAATATCTCGGAAACGAAGCGAGCTATGGGAAAATGTTAAGAGACCGTTTTTGTAGAGAATTAAGTTTCCTACTTTTTATGTTCTATGATATTTTTTGATCAGATGCGTAGTTCTCGAGATATATCAAGATATTTAAAAGTTCCGAAGCCGCACCAACATAATAGAGATACAGAACCACCGTGGCCCCTATCTTTGAGATAACTCTGCACTATTGCGCGCTGCAAATACCACTTCCAGCTTAGCTGTGCAGAAGAAGAACAACAAGAAGAAGAAATATCTCGAAATATGTCCGTCAGGCCCCTTCCCTTGAGATAAATGTGCAAATATCTCGGAAACGAAGCGAGCTATGGCAAAATGTTAAGAGACCTTTTTTGTAGAGAATTAAGTTTCCTACTTTTTATGTTGTATGATATTTTTTGATCAGATGCGTAGTTCTCGAGATATATCAAGATATTTAAAAGCTTCGAAGCTGCACCAACATAATAGAGGTACAGAAACACCGTGGCCCCGTTCTTTGAGATAACTCTGCACTATTGCGAGCTGCAAATGCCACTTCCAGCTTAGCTGTGCAGAAGAAGAACAAAAAGAAGAAGAAATATTTCGAAATACGTCCGTCAGGCCCCTTCCCTTGAGATAAATCTGCAAATATCTCGGAAACGAAGCGAGCTATGGCAAAATGTTAAGAGACCTTATTTGTAGAGAATTAAGTTTCCTACTTTTTATGTTCCATGATATTTTTTGATCAGATGCGTAGTTCTCGAGATATATCAAGATATTTAAAAGTTCCGAAGCGGCACCAACATAATAGAGATACAGAAACACCGTGGCCCCTTTCTTTGAGGTAACTCTGCACTATTGCGAGCTGCAAATGCCACTTCCAGCTTAGCTGTGCAGAAGAAGAACAACAAGAAGAAGAAATATCTCGAAATATGTCCGTCAGGCCCCTTCCCTTGAGATAAATGTGCAAATATCTCGGAAACGAAGCGAGCTATGGCAAAATGTTAAGAGACCTTTTTTGTAGAGAATTAAGTTTCCTACTTTTTATGTTGTATGATATTTTTTGATCAGATGCGTAGTTCTCGAGATATATCAAGATATTTAAAAGCTTCGAAGCTGCACCAACATAATAGAGGTACAGAAACACCGTGGCCCCGTTCTTTGAGATAACTCTGCACTATTGCGAGCTGCAAATGCCACTTCCAGCTTAGCTGTGCAGAAGAAGAACAAAAAGAAGAAGAAATATTTCGAAATACGTCCGTCAGGCCCCTTCCCTTGAGATAAATCTGCAAATATCTCGGAAACGAAGCGAGCTATGGCAAAATGTTAAGAGACCTTATTTGTAGAGAATTAAGTTTCCTACTTTTTATGTTCCATGATATTTTTTGATCAGATGCGTAGTTCTCGAGATATATCAAGATATTTAAAAGTTCCGAAGCGGCACCAACATAATAGAGATACAGAAACACCGTGGCCCCTTTCTTTGAGGTAACTCTGCACTATTGCGAGCTGCAAATGCCACTTCCAGCTTAGCTGTGCAGAAGAAGAACAACAAGAAGAAGAAATATCTCGAAATATGTCCGTCAGGCCCCTTCCCTTGAGATAAATCTGCAAATATCTCGGAAACGAAGCGAGCTATGGGAAAATCTTAAGAGACCTTTTTTGTAGAGAATTAGGTTTCCTACTTTTTATGTTCTATGATATTTTTTGATCAGATGCGTAGTTCTCGAGATATATCAAGATATTTAAAAGTTCCGAAGCCGCACCAACATAATAGAGATACAGAAACACCGTGGCCCCTTTCTTCGAGATAACTCTGCACTATTGCGAGCTGTAAATGCCACGTCCAGCTTAGCTGTGCAGAAGAAGAACAACAAGAAGAAGAAATATCTCGAAATATGTCCGTCAGGCCCCTTCCCTTGAGATAAATCTGCAAATATCTCGGAAACGAAGCGAGCTATGGCAAAATGTTAAGAGACCTTTTTTGTAGAGAATTAAGTTTCCTACTTTTTATGTTCTATGATATTTTTTGATCAGATGCGTAGTTCTCGAGATATATCGAGATATTTTAAAGTTCCGAAGCCGCACCAACATAATAGAGATACAGAAACACCGTGGCCCCTTTCTTTGAGATAACTCTGCACTACTGCGAGCTGGAAATGCCACTTCCAGTTTAGCTGTGCAGAAGAAGAACAACAAGAAGAAGAAATATCTCGAAATATGTCCGTCAGGCCCCTTCCCTTGAGATAAATCTGCAAATATCTCGGAAACGAAGCGTGCTATGGCAAAATGTTGAGAGACCTTTTTTGTAGAGAATTAAGTTTCCTACTTTTTATGGTCTATGATATTTTTTGATCAGATGCGTAGTTCTCGAGATATATCAAGATATTTTAAAGTTCCGAAGCCGCACCAACATAATAGAGATACAGAACCACCGTGGCCCCTATCTTTGAGATAACTCTGCACTATTGCGCGCTGCAAATACCACTTCCAGCTTAGCTGTGCAGAAGAAGAACAACAAGAAGAAGAAATATCTCGAAATATGTCCGTCAGGCCCCTTCCCTTGAGATAAATGTGCAAATATCTCGGAAACGAAGCGAGCTATGGCAAAATGTTAAGAGACCTTTTTTGTAGAGAATTAAGTTTCCTACTTTTTATGTTGTACGATATTTTTTGATCAGATGCGTAGTTCTCGAGATATATCAAGATATTTAAAAGCTTCGAAGCTGCACCAACATAATAGAGGTACAGAAACACCGTGGCCCCGTTCTTTGATATAACTCTGCACTATTGCGAGCTGCAAATGCCACTTCCAGCTTAGCTGTGCAGAAGAAGAACAAAAAGAAGAAGAAATATTTCGAAATACGTCCGTCAGGCCCCTTCCCTTGAGATAAATCTGCAAATATCTCGGAAACGAAGCGAGCTATGGCAAAATGTTAAGAGACCTTATTTGTAGAGAATTAAGTTTCCTACTTTTTATGTTCCATGATATTTTTTGATCAGATGCGTAGTTCTCGAGATATATCAAGATATTTAAAAGTTCCGAAGCGGCACCAACATAATAGAGATACAGAAACACCGTGGCCCCTTTCTTTGAGGTAACTCTGCACTATTGCGAGCTGCAAATGCCACTTCCAGCTTAGCTGTGCAGAAGAAGAACAACAAGAAGAAGAAATATCTCGAAATATGTCCGTCAGGCCCCTTCCCTTGAGATAAATCTGCAAATATCTCGGAAACGAAGCGAGCTATGGGAAAATCTTAAGAGACCTTTTTTGTAGAGAATTAAGTTTCCTACTTTTTATGTTCTATGATATTTTTTGATCAGATGCGTAGTTCTCGAGATATATCAAGATATTTAAAAGTTCCGAAGCCGCACCAACATAATAGAGATACAGAAACACCGTGGCCCCTTTCTTCGAGATAACTCTGCACTATTGCGAGCTGTAAATGCCACGTCCAGCTTAGCTGTGCAGAAGAAGAACAACAAGAAGAAGAAATATCTCGAAATATGTCTGTCAGGCCCCTTCCCTTGAGATAAATCTGCAAATATCTCGGAAACCAAGCGAGCTATGGCAAAATGTTAAGAGACCTTTTTTGTAGAGAATTAAGTTTCCCACTTTTTATGTTCTATGATATTTTTTGATCAGATGCGTAGTTCTCGAGATATATCGAGATATTTTAAAGTTCCGAAGCCGCACCAACATAATAGAGATACAGAAACACCGTGGCCCCTTTCTTTGAGATAACTCTGCACTACTGCGAGCTGGAAATGCCACTTCCAGTTTAGCTGTGCAGAAGAAGAACAACAAGAAGAAGAAATATCTCGAAATATGTCCGTCAGGCCCCTTCCCTTGAGATAAATCTGCAAATATCTCGGAAACGAAGCGTGCTATGGCAAAATGTTGAGAGACCTTTTTTGTAGAGAATTAAGTTTCCTACTTTTTATGGTCTACGATATTTTTTGATCAGATGCGTAGTTCTCGAGATATATCAAGATATTTTAAAGTTCCGAAGCCGCACCAACATAATAGAGATTCAGAAACACCGTGGCCCCTTTCTTTGAGATAACTCTGCACTACTGCGAGCTGGAAATGCCACTTCCAGTTTAGCTGTGCAGAAGAAGAACAACAAGAAGAAGAAATATCTCGAAATATGTCCGTCAGGCCCCTTCCCTTGAGATAAATCTGCAAATATCTCGGAAACGAAGCGAGCTATGGCAAAATGTTAGGAGACCTTTTTTGTAGAGAATTAAGTTTCCTACTTTTTATGTTCTATGATATTTTTTGATCAGATGCGTAGTTCTCGAGTTATATCAAGATATTTAAAAGTTCCGAAGCCGCACCAACATAATAGAGATACAGAAACACCGTGGCCCCTTTCTTTGAGATAACTCTGCACTATTGCGCGCTGCAAATGCCACTTCCAGCTTAGCTGTGCAGAAGAAGAACAACAAGAAGAAGAAATATCTCGAAATATGTCCGTCAGGCCCCTTCCCTTGTGATAAATCTGCAAATATCTCGGAAACGAAGCGAGCTATGGCAAAATGTTAAGAGACCTCTTTTGTAGAGAATTAAGTTTCCTACTTTTTATGTTCTATGATATTTTTTGATCAGAAGCGTAGTTCTCGAGTTATATCAAGATATTTAAAAGTTCCGAAGCCGCACCAACATAATAGAGATACAGAAACACCGTGGCCCCTTTCTTCGAGATAACTCTGCACTATTGCGAGCTGTAAATGCCACGTCCAGCTTAGCGGTGCAGAAGAAGAACAACAAGAAGAAGAAATATCTCGAAATATGTCCGTCAGGCCCCTTCCCTTGAGATAAATCTGCAAATATCTCGGAAACCAAGCGAGCTATGGCAAAATGTTAAGAGACCTTTTTTGTAGAGAATTAAGTTTCCTACTTTTTATGTTCTATGATATTTTTTGATCAGATGCGTAGTTCTCGAGATATATCAAGATATTTAAAAGCTTCGAAGCTGCACCAACATAATAGAGGTACAGAAACACCGTGGCCCCGTTCTTTGATATAACTCTGCACTATTGCGAGCTGCAAATGCCACTTCCAGCTTAGCTGTGCAGAAGAAGAACAAAAAGAAGAAGAAATATTTCGAAATACGTCCGTCAGGCCCCTTCCCTTGAGATAAATCTGCAAATATCTCGGAAACGAAGCGAGCTATGGCAAAATGTTAAGAGACCTTATTTGTAGAGAATTAAGTTTCCTACTTTTTATGTTCCATGATATTTTTTGATCAGATGCGTAGTTCTCGAGATATATCAAGATATTTAAAAGTTCCGAAGCGGCACCAACATAATAGAGATACAGAAACACCGTGGCCCCTTTCTTTGAGGTAACTCTGCACTATTGCGAGCTGCAAATGCCACTTCCAGCTTAGCTGTGCAGAAGAAGAACAACAAGAAGAAGAAATATCTCGAAATATGTCCGTCAGGCCCCTTCCCTTGAGATAAATCTGCAAATATCTCGGAAACGAAGCGAGCTATGGGAAAATCTTAAGAGACCTTTTTTGTAGAGAATTAAGTTTCCTACTTTTTATGTTCTATGATATTTTTTGATCAGATGCGTAGTTCTCGAGATATATCAAGATATTTAAAAGTTCCGAAGCCGCACCAACATAATAGAGATACAGAAACACCGTGGCCCCTTTCTTCGAGATAACTCTGCACTATTGCGAGCTGTAAATGCCACGTCCAGCTTAGCTGTGCAGAAGAAGAACAACAAGAAGAAGAAATATCTCGAAATATGTCTGTCAGGCCCCTTCCCTTGAGATAAATCTGCAAATATCTCGGAAACCAAGCGAGCTATGGCAAAATGTTAAGAGACCTTTTTTGTAGAGAATTAAGTTTCCCACTTTTTATGTTCTATGATATTTTTTGATCAGATGCGTAGTTCTCGAGATATATCGAGATATTTTAAAGTTCCGAAGCCGCACCAACATAATAGAGATACAGAAACACCGTGGCCCCTTTCTTTGAGATAACTCTGCACTACTGCGAGCTGGAAATGCCACTTCCAGTTTAGCTGTGCAGAAGAAGAACAACAAGAAGAAGAAATATCTCGAAATATGTCCGTCAGGCCCCTTCCCTTGAGATAAATCTGCAAATATCTCGGAAACGAAGCGTGCTATGGCAAAATGTTGAGAGACCTTTTTTGTAGAGAATTAAGTTTCCTACTTTTTATGGTCTACGATATTTTTTGATCAGATGCGTAGTTCTCGAGATATATCAAGATATTTTAAAGTTCCGAAGCCGCACCAACATAATAGAGATTCAGAAACACCGTGGCCCCTTTCTTTGAGATAACTCTGCACTACTGCGAGCTGGAAATGCCACTTCCAGTTTAGCTGTGCAGAAGAAGAACAACAAGAAGAAGAAATATCTCGAAATATGTCCGTCAGGCCCCTTCCCTTGAGATAAATCTGCAAATATCTCGGAAACGAAGCGAGCTATGGCAAAATGTTAGGAGACCTTTTTTGTAGAGAATTAAGTTTCCTACTTTTTATGTTCTATGATATTTTTTGATCAGATGCGTAGTTCTCGAGTTATATCAAGATATTTAAAAGTTCCGAAGCCGCACCAACATAATAGAGATACAGAAACACCGTGGCCCCTTTCTTTGAGATAACTCTGCACTATTGCGCGCTGCAAATGCCACTTCCAGCTTAGCTGTGCAGAAGAAGAACAACAAGAAGAAGAAATATCTCGAAATATGTCCGTCAGGCCCCTTCCCTTGTGATAAATCTGCAAATATCTCGGAAACGAAGCGAGCTATGGCAAAATGTTAAGAGACCTCTTTTGTAGAGAATTAAGTTTCCTACTTTTTATGTTCTATGATATTTTTTGATCAGAAGCGTAGTTCTCGAGTTATATCAAGATATTTAAAAGTTCCGAAGCCGCACCAACATAATAGAGATACAGAAACACCGTGGCCCCTTTCTTCGAGATAACTCTGCACTATTGCGAGCTGTAAATGCCACGTCCAGCTTAGCGGTGCAGAAGAAGAACAACAAGAAGAAGAAATATCTCGAAATATGTCCGTCAGGCCCCTTCCCTTGAGATATATCTGCAAATATCTCGGAAACCAAGCGAGCTATGGCAAAATGTTAAGAGACCTTTTTTGTAGAGAATTAAGTTTCCTACTTTTTATGTTCTATGATATTTTTTGATCAGATGCGTAGTTCTCGAGATATATCAAGATATTTAAAAGTTCCGAAGCCGCACCAACATAATAGAGATACAGAAACACCGTGGCCCCTTTCTTCGAGATAACTCTGCACTATTGCGAGCTATAAATGCCACGTCCAGCTTAGCTGTGCAGAAGAAGAACAACAAGAAGAAGAAATATCTCGAAATATGTCCGTCAGGCCCCTTCCCTTGAGATAAATCTGCAAATATCTCGGAAACGATGCCAGCTATGGGAAAATCTTAAGAGACCTTTTTTGTAGAGAATTAAGTTTCCTACTTTTTATGTTCTATGATATTTTTTGATCAGAAGCGTAGTTCTCGAGTTATATCAAGATATTTAAAAGTTCCGAAGCCGCACCAACATAATAGAGATACAGAAACACCGTGGCCCCTTTCTTTGAGATAACTCTGCACTATTGCGCGCTGCAAATGCCACTTCCAGCTTAGCTGTGCAGAAGAAGAACAACAAGAAGAAGAAATATCTCGAAATATGTCCGTCAGGCCCCTTCCCTTGTGATAAATCTGCAAATATCTCGGAAACGAAGCGAGCTATGGCAAAATGTTAAGAGACCTTTTTTGTAGAGAATTAAGTTTCCTACTTTTTATGTTCTATGATATTTTTTGATCAGAAGCGTAGTTCTCGAGTTATATCAAGATATTTAAAAGTTCCGAAGCCGCACCAACATAATAGAGATACAGAAACACCGTGGCCCCTTTCTTCGAGATAACTCTGCACTATTGCGAGCTGTAAATGCCACGTCCAGCTTAGCGGTGCAGAAGAAGAACAACAAGAAGAAGAAATATCTCGAAATATGTCCGTCAGGCCCCTTCCCTTGTGATAAATCTGCAAATATCTCGGAAACGAAGCGAGCTATGGCAAAATGTTAAGAGACCTTTTTTGTAGAGAATTAAGTTTCCTACTTTTTATGTTCTATGATATTTTTTGATCAGATGCGTAGTTCTCGAGATATATCAAGATATTTTAAAGTTCCGAAGCCGCACCAACATAATAGAGATACAGAAACACCGTGGCCCCTTTCTTTGAGATAACTCTGCACTACTGCGAGCTGGAAATGCCACTTCCAGTTTAGCTGTGCAGAAGAAGAACAACAAGAAGAAGAAATATCTCGAAATATGTCCGTCAGGCCCCTTCCCTTGAGATAAATCTGCAAATATCTCGGAAACCAAGCGAGCTATGGCAAAATGTTAAGAGACCTTTTTTGTAGAGAATTAAGTTTCCCACTTTTTATGTTCTATGATATTTTTTGATCAGATGCGTAGTTCTCGAGATATATCGAGATATTTTAAAGTTCCGAAGCCGCACCAACATAATAGAGATACAGAAACACCGTGGCCCCTTTCTTTGAGATAACTCTGCACTACTGCGAGCTGTAAATGCCACTTCCAGTTTAGCTGTGCAGAAGAAGAACAACAAGAAGAAGAAATATCTCGAAATATGTCCGTCAGGCCCCTTCCCTTGAGATAAATCTGCAAATATCTCGGAAACGAAGCGAGCTATGGCAAAATGTTGAGAGACCTTTTTTGTAGAGAATTAAGTTTCCTACTTTTTATGTTCCATGATATTTTTTGATCAGATGCGTAGTTCTCGAGATATATCAAGATATTTTAAAGTTCCGAAGCCGCACCAACATAATAGAGATACAGAAACACCGTGGCCCCTTTCTTTGAGATAACTCTGCACTACTGCGAGCTGGAAATGCCACTTCCAGTTTAGCTGTGCAGAAGAAGAACAACAAGAAGAAGAAATATCTCGAAATATGTCCGTCAGGCCCCTTCCCTTGAGATAAATCTGCAAATATCTCGGAAACGAAGCGAGCTATGGCAAAATGTTAGGAGACCTTTTTTGTAGAGAATTAAGTTTCCTACTTTTTATGTTCTATGATATTTTTTGATCAGATGCGTAGTTCTCGAGTTATATCAAGATATTTAAAAGTTCCGAAGCCGCACCAACATAATAGAGATACAGAAACACCGTGGCCCCTTTCTTTGAGATAACTCTGCACTATTGCGCGCTGCAAATGCCACTTCCAGCTTAGCTGTGCAGAAGAAGAACAACAAGAAGAAGAAATATCTCGAAATATGTCCGTCAGGCCCCTTCCCTTGTGATAAATCTGCAAATATCTCGGAAACCAAGCGAGCTATGGCAAAATGTTAAGAGACCTTTTATGTAGAGAATTATGTTTCCTACAATTTACGTTCTATGATATTTTTTGATCAGATGCGTAGTTCTCGAGATATATCAAGATATTTAAAAGTTCCGAAGCCGCACCAACATAATAGAGATACAGAAACACCGTGGCCCCTTTCTTTGAGATAACTCTGCACTATTGCGACCTGCAAATGCCACTTCCGGCTTAGCTGTGCAGAAGAGGAACAACAAGAAGAAGAAATATCTCGGAATATGTCCGTCAGGCCCCTTCCCTTGAGCTAAATCTGCAAATATCTCGGAAACGATGCCAGCTATGGGAAAATGTTAAGAGACCTTTTTTGTAGAGAATTAAGTTTCCTACTTTTTATGTTCTATGATATTTTTTGATCAGAAGCGTAGTTCTCGAGTTATATCAAGATATTTAAAAGTTCCGAAGCCGCACCAACATAATAGAGATACAGAAACACCGTGGCCCCTTTCTTTGAGATAACTCTGCACTATTGCGCGCTGCAAATGCCACTTCCAGCTTAGCTGTGCAGAAGAAGAACAACAAGAAGAAGAAATATCTCGAAATATGTCCGTCAGGCCCCTTCCCTTGAGATAAATCTGCAAATATCTCGGAAACGAAGCGAGCTATGGCAAAATGTTAAGAGACCTTTTTTGTAGAGAATTAAGTTTCCTACTTTTTATGTTCTATGATATTTTTTGATCAGATGCGTAGTTCTCGAGATATATCAAGATATTTAAAAGTTCCGAAGCCGCACCAACATAATAGAGATACAGAAACACCGTGGCCCCTTTCTTTGAGATAACTCTGCACTACTGCGAGCTGTAAATGCCACTTCCAGTTTAGCTGTGCAGAAGAAGAACAACAAGAAGAAGAAATATCTCGAAATATGTCCGTCAGGCCCCTTCCCTTGAGATAAATCTGCAAATATCTCGGAAACGAACCGAGCTATGGCAAAATGTTAAGAGACCTTTTATGTAGAGAATTATGTTTCCTACAATTTACGTTCTATGATATTTTTTGATCAGATGCGTAGTTCTCGAGATATATCAAGATATTTAAAAGTTCCGAAGCCGCACCAACATAATAGAGATACAGAAACACCGTGGCCCCTTTCTTTGAGATAACTCTGCACTATTGCGACCTGCAAATGCCACTTCCAGCTTAGCTGTGCAGAAGAGGAACAACAAGAAGAAGAAATATCTCGGAATATGTCCGTCAGGCCCCTTCCCTTGAGCTAAATCTGCAAATATCTCGGAAACGATGCCAGCTATGGGAAAATGTTAAGAGACCTTTTTTGTAGAGAATTAAGTTTCCTACTTTTTATGTTCTATGATATTTTTTGATCAGATGCGTTGTTCTCGAGATATATGAAGATATTTAAAAGTTCCGAAGCCGCACCAACATAATAGAGATACAGAAACACCGTGGCCCCTTTTTTTGAGATAACTCTGCACTATTGCGAGCTGCAAATGCCACTTCCAGCTTAGCTGTGCAGAAGAAGAACAACAAGAAGAAGAAATATCTCGAAATATGTCCGTCAGGCCCCTTCCCCTGAGATAAATCTGCAAATATCTCGGAAACGAAGCGAGCTATGGCAAAATGTTAAGAGACCTTTCTTGTAGAGAATTATGTTTCCTACAATTTACGTTCTCTGATATTTTTTGATCAGAAGCGTAGTTTTCGAGATATATCGAGATATTTAAAAGTTCCGAAGCCGCACCAACATAATAGAGATACAGAAACACCGTGGCCCCTTTCTTTGAGATAACTCTGCACTATTGCGACCTGCAAATGCCACTTCCAGCTTAGCTGTGCAGAAGAGGAACAACAAGAAGAAGAAATATCTCGGAATATGTCCGTCAGGCCCCTTCCCTTGAGCTAAATCTGCAAATATCTCGGAAACGATGCCAGCTATGGGAAAATGTTAAGAGACCTTTTTTGTAGAGAATTAAGTTTCCTACTATTTATGTTCTATGATATTTTTTGATCAGATGCGTAGTTCTCGAGATATATCAAGATATTTAAAAGTTCCGAAGCCGCACCAACATAATAGAGATACAGAAACACCGTGGCCCCTTTCTTTGAGATAACTCTGCACTATTGCGCGCTGCAAATGCCACTTCCAGCTTAGCTGTGCAGAAGAAGAACAACAAGAAGAAGAAATATCTCGAAATATGTCCGTCAGGCCCCTTCCCTTGAGATAAATCTGCAAATATCTCGGAAACGAAGCGAGCTATGGCAAAATGTTAAGAGACCTTTTTTGTAGAGAATTAAGTTTCCTACTTTTTATGTTCTATGATATTTTTTGATCAGATGCGTAGTTCTCGAGATATATCAAGATATTTTAAAGTTCCGAAGCCGCACCAACATAATAGAGATACAGAAACACCGTGGCCCCTTTCTTCGAGATAACTCTGCACTATTGCGAGCTGTAAATGCCACGTCCAGCTTAGCTGTGCAGAAGAAGAACAACAAGAAGAAGAAATATCTCGAAATATGTCCGTCAGGCCCCTTCCCTTGAGATAAATCTGCAAATATCTCGGAAACGAAGCGAGCTATGGCAAAATGTTAAGAGACTTTATTTGTAGAGAATTAAGTTTCCTACTTTTTATGTTCTATGATATTTTTTGATCAGATGCCTAGTTCTCGAGATATATTGAGATATTTAAAAGTTCCGAAGCCGCACCAACATAATAGAGATACAGAAACACCGTGGCCCCTTTCTTTGAGATAACTCTGCACTATTGCGACCTGCAAATGCCACTTCCAGCTTAGCTGTGCAGAAGAGTAACAACAAGAAGAAGAAATATCTCGAAATATGTCCGTCAGGCCCCTTCCCTTGAGATAAATCTGCAAATATCTCGGAAACGAAGCGAGCTATGGCAAAATGTTAAGAGACCTTTTTTGTAGAGAATTATGTTTCCTACAATTTACGTTCTATGATATTTTTTGATCAGAAGCGTAGTTTTCGAGATATAACGAGTTATTTAAAAGTTCCGAAGCCGCACCAACATAATAGAGATACAGAAACACCGTGGCCCCTTTCTTTGAGATAACTCTGCACTATTGCGACCTGCAAATGCCACTTCCAGCTTAGCTGTGCAGAAGAAGAACAACAAGAAGAAGAAATATCTCGAAATATGTCCGTCAGGCCCCTTCCCTTGAGCTAAATCTGCAAATATCTCGGAAACGATGCCAGCTATGGGAAAATGTTAAGAGACCTTTTTTGTAGAGAATTAAGTTTCCTACTTTTTATGTTCTATGATATTTTTTGATCAGAGGCGTAGTTCTCAAGATATATCAAGATATTTAAAAGTTCCGAAGCCGCACCAACATAATAGAGATACAGAAACACCGTGGCCCCTTTCTTTGGGATAACTCTGCACTATTGCGAGCTGGAAATGCCACTTCCAGTTTAGCTGTGCAGAAGAAGAACAACAAGAAGAAGAAATATCTCGAAATATGTCCGTCAGGACCCTTCCCTTGAGATAAATCTGCAAATATCTCGGAAACGAAGCTAGCTATGGCAAAACGTTAAGCGACCTTTTTTGTAGTGAATTATGTTTCCTACAATTTATGTTCTATGATATTTTTTGATCAGAAGCGTAGTTTTCGAGATATATCGAGATATTTAAAAGTTCCGAAGCCGCACCAACATAATAGAGATACAGAAACACCGTGGCCCCTTTCTTTGAGATAACTCTGCACTATTGCCAGCTGCAAATGCCACTTCCAACTTAGCTGTGCAGAAGAAGAACAACAAGAAGAAGAAATATCTCAAAATATGTCCGTCAGGCCCCTTCCCTTGAGATAAATCTGCAAATATCTCGGAAACGAAGCGAGCTATGGCAACATGTTGAGATACCTTTTTTGTAGAGAATTAAGTTTCCTACTTTTTATGTTGTATGATATTTTTTGATCAGATGCGTAGTTCTCGAGATATATCAAGATATTTAAAAGTTCCGAAGCCGCACCAACATAATAGAGATACAGAAACACCGTGGCCCCTTTCTTTGAGATAACTCTGCACTATTGCGAGCTGCAAACGCCACTTCCAGCTTAGCTGTGCAGAAGAAGAACAACAAGAAGAAGAAATATCTCGAAATATGTCCGTCAGGCCCCTTCCCTTGAGATAAATCTGCAAATATCTCGAAAACAAAGCGAGCTATGGCAAAATGTTGGGAGACCTTATTTGTAGAGAATTAAGGTCCCTACTTTTTATGTTCCATGATATTTTTTGATCAGATGCGTAGTTCTCGAGATATATCAAGATATTGAAAAGTTCCGAAGCCGCACCAACATAATAGAGATACAGAAACACCGTGGCCCCTTTCTTTGAGATAACTCTGCACTAGTGCGAGCCGCAAATGCCACTTCCAGCTTAGCTGTGCAGAAGAAGAACAACAAGAACAAGAAATATCTCGAAATATGTCCGTCAGGCCCCTTCCCTCGAGATAAATCTGCAAATATCTCGGAAACGAAGCGAGCTATGGTAAAATGTTAAGAGACCTTTTTTGTAGAGAATTAAGTTTCCTACTTTTTATTTTCTATGATATTTTTTGATCAGATGCGTAGTTCTCGAGATATACCAAGATATTTAAAAGTTCCGAAGCCGCACCAACATAATAGAGATACTGAAACACCGTGGCCCCTTTCTTTGAGATAACTCTGCACTATTGCGAGCTGCAAATGCCACTTCCAGCTTAGCTGTGCAGAAGAAGAACAACAAGAAGAAGAAATGTCTCGAAATATGTCCGTCAGGCCCCTTCCCTTGAGATATATCTGCAAATATCTCGGAAACGAAGCGAGCTATGGCAAAATGTTAAGAGACTTTATTTGTAGAGAATTAAGTTTCCTACTTTTTATGTTCTATGATATTTTTTGATCAGATGCGTAGTTCTCGAGATATATCAAGATATTTAAAAGTTCCGAAGCCGCACCAACATAATAGAGATACAGAAACACCGTGGCCCCTTTCTTTGAGATAACTCTGCACTATTCCGAGCTGGAAATGCCACTTCCAGTTTACCTGTGCAGAAGAAGAACAACAAGAAGAAGAAATATCTCGAAATATGTCCGTCAGGCCCCTTCCCTTGAGATCAATCTGCAAATATCTCGGAAACGAAGCGAGCTATGGCAAAATGTTAAGAGACCTTTTTTGTAGAGAATTAAGTGTCCTACTTTTTATGTTCTATGATATTTTTTGATCAGATGCGGAGTTCTCGAGATATGTCAAGATATTTAAAAGTTCCGAAGCCGCAGCAACGTAATAGAGATACAGAAACACCGTGGCGCCTTTCTTTGAGATAACTCTGCACTATTGCGAGCTGTAAATGCCACTTCCAGCTTAGCTGTGCAGAAGAAGAACAACAAGAAGAAGAAATATCTCGAAATATGTCCGTCAGGCCCGTTCCTTTGAGCTGAATCTGCAAATATCTCGGAAACGAAGCGAGCTATGGCAAAATGTTAAGAGACGTTTTTTGTAGAGAATTATGTTCCCTACAATTTATGTTCTATGATATTTTTTGATCAGAAGCGTAGTTTTCGAGATATTTAAAAGTTCCGAAGCCGCACCAACATAATAGAGATACAGAAACACCGTGGCCCCTTTCTTTGAGATAACTGTGCACTATTGCGAGCTGCAAATGCCACTTCCAGCTTAGCTGTGCAGAAGAAGAACAACAAGAAGAAGAAATATCTCGAAATATGTCCGTCAGGCCCCTTCCCTTGAGATAAATCTGCAAATATCTCGGAAACGAAGCGAGCTATGGCAAAATGTTAAGAGACCTTTTTTGTAGAGAATTAAGTGTCCTAGTTTTTATGTTCTATGACATTTTTTGATCAGATGCGTAGTTCTCGAGATATGTCAAGATATTTAAAAGTTCCGAAGCCGCACCAACATAATAGAGATACAGAAACACCGTGGCCCCTTTCTTTGAGATAACTCTGCGCTATTGCGAGCTGCAAATGCCACTTCCAGGTTAGCTGTGCAGAAGAAGAACAACAAGAAGAAGAAATATCTCGAAATATGTCCGTCAGGCCCCTTCCCTTGAGATAAATCTGCATATATCTCGGAAACTAAGCGAGCTATGGCAAAATGTTAAGAGACCTTTTTTGTAGAGAATTAAGTTTTCTACTTTTTATGTTCTATGATATTTTTAGATCAGATGCGTAGTTCTCGAGATATATCAAGATATTTAAAAGTTCCGAAGCCGCACCAACATAATAGAGATACAGACACACCGTGGCCCCTTTCTTTCAGATAACTCTGCACTATTTCGAGCTGGAAATGCCACTTCCAGTTTAGCTGTGCAGAAGAAGAACAACAAGAAGAAGAAATATCTCGAAATATGTCCGTCAGGCCCCTTCCCTCGAGATAAATCTGCAAATATCTCGGAAACGAAGCGAGCTATGGTAAAATGTTAAGAGACCTTTTTTGTAGAGAATTAAGTTTCCTACTTTTTATGTTCTATGATATTTTTTGATCAGATGCGTAGTTCTCGAGATATACCAAGATATTTAAAAGTTCCGAAGCCGCACCAACATAATAGAGATACTGAAACACCGTGGCCCCTTTCTTTGAGATAACTCTGCACTATTGCGAGCTGCAAATGCCACTTCCAGCTTAGCTGTGCAGAAGAAGAACAACAAGAAGAAGAAATGTCTCGAAATATGTCCGTCAGGCCCCTTCCCTTGAGATATATCTGCAAATATCTCGGAAACGAAGCGAGCTATGGCAAAATGTTAAGAGACTTTATTTGTAGAGAATTAAGTTTCCTACTTTTTATGTTCTATGATATTTTTTGATCAGATGCGTAGTTCTCGAGATATATCAAGATATTTAAAAGTTCCGAAGCCGCACCAACATAATAGAGATACAGAAACACCGTGGCCCCTTTCTTTGAGATAACTCTGCACTATTCCGAGCTGGAAATGCCACTTCCAGTTTACCTGTGCAGAAGAAGAACAACAAGAAGAAGAAATATCTCGAAATATGTCCGTCAGGCCCCTTCCCTTGAGATCAATCTGCAAATATCTCGGAAACGAAGCGAGCTATGGCAAAATGTTAAGAGACCTTTTTTGTAGAGAATTAAGTGTCCTACTTTTTATGTTCTATGATATTTTTTGATCAGATGCGTAGTTCTCGAGATATGTCAAGATATTTAAAAGTTCCGAAGCCGCAGCAACGTAATAGAGATTCAGAAACACCGTGGCGCCTTTCTTTGAGATAACTCTGCACTATTGCGAGCTGTAAATGCCACTTCCAGCTTAGCTGTGCAGAAGAAGAACAACAAGAAGAAGAAATATCTCGAAATATGTCCGTCAGGCCCGTTCCTTTGAGCTGAATCTGCAAATATCTCGGAAACGAAGCGAGCTATGGCAAAATGTTAAGAGACGTTTTTTGTAGAGAATTATGTTCCCTACAATTTATGTTCTATGATATTTTTTGATCAGAAGCGTAGTTTTCGAGATATTTAAAAGTTCCGAAGCCGCACCAACATAATAGAGATACAGAAACACCGTGGCCCCTTTCTTTGAGATAACTGTGCACTATTGCGAGCTGCAAATGCCACTTCCAGCTTAGCTGTGCAGAAGAAGAACAACAAGAAGAAGAAATATCTCGAAATATGTCCGTCAGGCCCCTTCCCTTGAGATAAATCTGCAAATATCTCGGAAACGAAGCGAGCTATGGCAAAATGTTAAGAGACCTTTTTTGTAGAGAATTAAGTGTCCTAGTTTTTATGTTCTATGACATTTTTTGATCAGATGCGTAGTTCTCGAGATATGTCAAGATATTTAAAAGTTCCGAAGCCGCACCAACATAATAGAGATACAGAAACACCGTGGCCCCTTTCTTTGAGATAACTCTGCGCTATTGCGAGCTGCAAATGCCACTTCCAGGTTAGCTGTGCAGAAGAAGAACAACAAGAAGAAGAAATATCTCGAAATATGTCCGTCAGGCCCCTTCCCTTGAGATAAATCTGCATATATCTCGGAAACTAAGCGAGCTATGGCAAAATGTTAAGAGACCTTTTTTGTAGAGAATTAAGTTTTCTACTTTTTATGTTCTATGATATTTTTAGATCAGATGCGTAGTTCTCGAGATATATCAAGATATTTAAAAGTTCCGAAGCCGCACCAACATAATAGAGATACAGACACACCGTGGCCCCTTTCTTTCAGATAACTCTGCACTATTTCGAGCTGGAAATGCCACTTCCAGTTTAGCTGTGCAGAAGAAGAACAACAAGAAGAAGAAATATCTCGAAATATGTCCGTCAGGCCCGTTCCTTTGAGCTGAATCTGCAAATATCTCGGAAACGAAGCGAGCTATGGCAAAATGTTAAGAGACGTTTTTTGTAGAGAATTATGTTCCCTACAATTTATGTTCTATGATATTTTTTGATCAGAAGCGTAGTTTTCGAGATATATCGAGATATTTAAAAGTTCCGAAGCCGCACCAACATAATAGAGATATAGAAACACCGTGGCCCCTTTCTTTGAGGTAACTCTGCACTATTGCGAGCTGCAAACGCCACTTCCAGCTTAGCTGTGCAGAAGAAGAACAACAAGAAGAAGAAATATCTCGAAATATGTCCGTCAGGCCCCTTCCCTTGAGATATATCTGCAAATATCTCGGAAACGAAGCGACCTATGGCAAAATGTTAAGAGACCTTTTTTGTAGAGAATTATGTTTCCTACGAGTTATGTTCTATGATATTTTTTGATCAGAAGCGTAGTTTTCGAGATATATCGAGATATTTAAAAGTTCCGAAGCCGCACCAACATAATAGAGATATAGAAACACCGTGGCCCCTTTCTTTGAGATAACTCTGCACTATTGCGAGCTGCAAACGCCACTTCCAGCTTAGCTGTGCAGAAGAAGAACAACAAGAAGAAGAAATATCTCGAAATATGTCCGTCAGGCCCCTTCCCTTGAGATAAATCTGCAAATATCTCGGAAACGAAGCGAGCTATGGCAAAATGTTGAGAGACCTTTTTTGTAGAGAATTAAGTTTCCTACTTTTTATGTTCTATGATATTTTTTGATCAGATGCGTAGTTCTCGAGATATATCAAGATATTTTAAAGTTCCGAAGCCGCACCAACATAATAGAGATACAGAAACACCGTGGCCCCTTTCTTTGAGATAACTCTGCACTACTGCGAGCTGGAAATGCCACTTCCAGTTTAGCTGTGCAGAAGAAGAACAACAAGAAGAAGAAATATCTCGAAATATGTCCGTCAGGCCCCTTCCCTTGAGATAAATCTGCAAATATCTCGGAAACGAAGCGAGCTATGGCAAAATGTTAGGAGACCTTTTTTGTAGAGAATTAAGTTTCCTACTTTTTATGTTCTATGATATTTTTTGATCAGATGCGTAGTTCTCGAGTTATATCAAGATATTTAAAAGTTCCGAAGCCGCACCAACATAATAGAGATACAGAAACACCGTGGCCCCTTTCTTTGAGATAACTCTGCACTATTGCGCGCTGCAAATGCCACTTCCAGCTTAGCTGTGCAGAAGAAGAACAACAAGAAGAAGAAATATCTCGAAATATGTCCGTCAGGCCCCTTCCCTTGTGATAAATCTGCAAATATCTCGGAAACCAAGCGAGCTATGGCAAAATGTTAAGAGACCTTTTATGTAGAGAATTATGTTTCCTACAATTTACGTTCTATGATATTTTTTGATCAGATGCGTAGTTCTCGAGATATATCAAGATATTTAAAAGTTCCGAAGCCGCACCAACATAATAGAGATACAGAAACACCGTGGCCCCTTTCTTTGAGATAACTCTGCACTATTGCGACCTGCAAATGCCACTTCCGGCTTAGCTGTGCAGAAGAGGAACAACAAGAAGAAGAAATATCTCGGAATATGTCCGTCAGGCCCCTTCCCTTGAGCTAAATCTGCAAATATCTCGGAAACGATGCCAGCTATGGGAAAATGTTAAGAGACCTTTTTTGTAGAGAATTAAGTTTCCTACTTTTTATGTTCTATGATATTTTTTGATCAGAAGCGTAGTTCTCGAGTTATATCAAGATATTTAAAAGTTCCGAAGCCGCACCAACATAATAGAGATACAGAAACACCGTGGCCCCTTTCTTTGAGATAACTCTGCACTATTGCGCGCTGCAAATGCCACTTCCAGCTTAGCTGTGCAGAAGAAGAACAACAAGAAGAAGAAATATCTCGAAATATGTCCGTCAGGCCCCTTCCCTTGAGATAAATCTGCAAATATCTCGGAAACGAAGCGAGCTATGGCAAAATGTTAAGAGACCTTTTTTGTAGAGAATTAAGTTTCCTACTTTTTATGTTCTATGATATTTTTTGATCAGATGCGTTGTTCTCGAGATATATGAAGATATTTAAAAGTTCCGAAGCCGCACCAACATAATAGAGATACAGAAACACCGTGGCCCCTTTTTTTGAGATAACTCTGCACTATTGCGAGCTGCAAATGCCACTTCCAGCTTAGCTGTGCAGAAGAAGAACAACAAGAAGAAGAAATATCTCGAAATATGTCCGTCAGGCCCCTTCCCCTGAGATAAATCTGCAAATATCTCGGAAACGAAGCGAGCTATGGCAAAATGTTAAGAGACCTTTCTTGTAGAGAATTATGTTTCCTACAATTTACGTTCTCTGATATTTTTTGATCAGAAGCGTAGTTTTCGAGATATATCGAGATATTTAAAAGTTCCGAAGCCGCACCAACATAATAGAGATACAGAAACACCGTGGCCCCTTTCTTTGAGATAACTCTGCACTATTGCGACCTGCAAATGCCACTTCCAGCTTAGCTGTGCAGAAGAGGAACAACAAGAAGAAGAAATATCTCGGAATATGTCCGTCAGGCCCCTTCCCTTGAGCTAAATCTGCAAATATCTCGGAAACGATGCCAGCTATGGGAAAATGTTAAGAGACCTTTTTTGTAGAGAATTAAGTTTCCTACTATTTATGTTCTATGATATTTTTTGATCAGATGCGTAGTTCTCGAGATATATCAAGATATTTAAAAGTTCCGAAGCCGCACCAACATAATAGAGATACAGAAACACCGTGGCCCCTTTCTTTGAGATAACTCTGCACTATTGCGCGCTGCAAATGCCACTTCCAGCTTAGCTGTGCAGAAGAAGAACAACAAGAAGAAGAAATATCTCGAAATATGTCCGTCAGGCCCCTTCCCTTGAGATAAATCTGCAAATATCTCGGAAACGAAGCGAGCTATGGCAAAATGTTAAGAGACCTTTTTTGTAGAGAATTATGTTTCCTACAATTTACGTTCTATGATATTTTTTGATCAGAAGCGTAGTTTTCGAGATATAACGAGTTATTTAAAAGTTCCGAAGCCGCACCAACATAATAGAGATACAGAAACACCGTGGCCCCTTTCTTTGAGATAACTCTGCACTATTGCGACCTGCAAATGCCACTTCCAGCTTAGCTGTGCAGAAGAAGAACAACAAGAAGAAGAAATATCTCGAAATATGTCCGTCAGGCCCCTTCCCTTGAGCTAAATCTGCAAATATCTCGGAAACGATGCCAGCTATGGGAAAATGTTAAGAGACCTTTTTTGTAGAGAATTAAGTTTCCTACTTTTTATGTTCTATGATATTTTTTGATCAGAGGCGTAGTTCTCAAGATATATCAAGATATTTAAAAGTTCCGAAGCCGCACCAACATAATAGAGATACAGAAACACCGTGGCCCCTTTCTTTGGGATAACTCTGCACTATTGCGAGCTGGAAATGCCACTTCCAGTTTAGCTGTGCAGAAGAAGAACAACAAGAAGAAGAAATATCTCGAAATATGTCCGTCAGGACCCTTCCCTTGAGATAAATCTGCAAATATCTCGGAAACGAAGCTAGCTATGGCAAAACGTTAAGCGACCTTTTTTGTAGAGAATTATGTTTCCTACAATTTATGTTCTATGATATTTTTTGATCAGAAGCGTAGTTTTCGAGATATATCGAGATATTTAAAAGTTCCGAAGCCGCACCAACATAATAGAGATACAGAAACACCGTGGCCCCTTTCTTTGAGATAACTCTGCACTATTGCCAGCTGCAAATGCCACTTCCAACTTAGCTGTGCAGAAGAAGAACAACAAGAAGAAGAAATATCTCAAAATATGTCCGTCAGGCCCCTTCCCTTGAGATAAATCTGCAAATATCTCGGAAACGAAGCGAGCTATGGCAACATGTTGAGATACCTTTTTTGTAGAGAATTAAGTTTCCTACTTTTTATGTTGTATGATATTTTTTGATCAGATGCGTAGTTCTCGAGATATATCAAGATATTTAAAAGTTCCGAAGCCGCACCAACATAATAGAGATACAGAAACACCGTGGCCCCTTTCTTTGAGATAACTCTGCACTATTGCGAGCTGCAAACGCCACTTCCAGCTTAGCTGTGCAGAAGAAGAACAACAAGAAGAAGAAATATCTCGAAATATGTCCGTCAGGCCCCTTCCCTTGAGATAAATCTGCAAATATGTCGGAAACGAAGCGAGCTATGGCAAAATGTTAAGAGACCTTTTTTGTAGAGAATTAAGTTTCCTACTTTTTACGTTCTATGATATTTTTTGATCAGATGCGTAGTTCTCGAGATATATCAAGATCTTTAAAAGTTCCGAAGCCGCACCAACATAATAGAGATACAGAAACACCGTGGCCCTTTTCTTTGAGATAACTCTGCACCATTGCGAGCTGCAAATGCCACTTCCAGCTTAGCTGTGCAGAAGAAGAACAACAAGAAGAAGAAATATCTCGAAATATGTCCGTCAGGCCCCTTCCCTTGAGATAAATCTGCAAATATCTCGAAAACAAAGCGAGCTATGGCAAAATGTTGGGAGACCTTATTTGTAGAGAATTAAGGTCCCTACTTTTTATGTTCCATGATATTTTTTGATCAGATGCGTAGTTCTCGAGATATATCAAGATATTGAAAAGTTCCGAAGCCGCACCAACATAATAGAGATACAGAAACACCGTGGCCCCTTTCTTTGAGATAACTCTGCACTAGTGCGAGCCGCAAATGCCACTTCCAGCTTAGCTGTGCAGAAGAAGAACAACAAGAAGAAGAAATATCTCGAAATATGTCCGTCAGGCCCCTTCCCTCGAGATAAATCTGCAAATATCTCGGAAACGAAGCGAGCTATGGTAAAATGTTAAGAGACCTTTTTTGTAGAGAATTAAGTTTCCTACTTTTTATGTTCTATGATATTTTTTGATCAGATGCGTAGTTCTCGAGATATACCAAGATATTTAAAAGTTCCGAAGCCGCACCAACATAATAGAGATACTGAAACACCGTGGCCCCTTTCTTTGAGATAACTCTGCACTATTGCGAGCTGCAAATGCCACTTCCAGCTTAGCTGTGCAGAAGAAGAACAACAAGAAGAAGAAATGTCTCGAAATATGTCCGTCAGGCCCCTTCCCTTGAGATATATCTGCAAATATCTCGGAAACGAAGCGAGCTATGGCAAAATGTTAAGAGACTTTATTTGTAGAGAATTAAGTTTCCTACTTTTTATGTTCTATGATATTTTTTGATCAGATGCGTAGTTCTCGAGATATATCAAGATATTTAAAAGTTCCGAAGCCGCACCAACATAATAGAGATACAGAAACACCGTGGCCCCTTTCTTTGAGATAACTCTGCACTATTCCGAGCTGGAAATGCCACTTCCAGTTTACCTGTGCAGAAGAAGAACAACAAGAAGAAGAAATATCTCGAAATATGTCCGTCAGGCCCCTTCCCTTGAGATCAATCTGCAAATATCTCGGAAACGAAGCGAGCTATGGCAAAATGTTAAGAGACCTTTTTTGTAGAGAATTAAGTGTCCTACTTTTTATGTTCTATGATATTTTTTGATCAGATGCGTAGTTCTCGAGATATGTCAAGATATTTAAAAGTTCCGAAGCCGCAGCAACGTAATAGAGATACAGAAACACCGTGGCGCCTTTCTTTGAGATAACTCTGCACTATTGCGAGCTGTAAATGCCACTTCCAGCTTAGCTGTGCAGAAGAAGAACAACAAGAAGAAGAAATATCTCGAAATATGTCCGTCAGGCCCGTTCCTTTGAGCTGAATCTGCAAATATCTCGGAAACGAAGCGAGCTATGGCAAAATGTTAAGAGACGTTTTTTGTAGAGAATTATGTTCCCTACAATTTATGTTCTATGATATTTTTTGATCAGAAGCGTAGTTTTCGAGATATTTAAAAGTTCCGAAGCCGCACCAACATAATAGAGATACAGAAACACCGTGGCCCCTTTCTTTGAGATAACTGTGCACTATTGCGAGCTGCAAATGCCACTTCCAGCTTAGCTGTGCAGAAGAAGAACAACAAGAAGAAGAAATATCTCGAAATATGTCCGTCAGGCCCCTTCCCTTGAGATAAATCTGCAAATATCTCGGAAACGAAGCGAGCTATGGCAAAATGTTAAGAGACCTTTTTTGTAGAGAATTAAGTGTCCTAGTTTTTATGTTCTATGACATTTTTTGATCAGATGCGTAGTTCTCGAGATATGTCAAGATATTTAAAAGTTCCGAAGCCGCACCAACATAATAGAGATACAGAAACACCGTGGCCCCTTTCTTTGAGATAACTCTGCGCTATTGCGAGCTGCAAATGCCACTTCCAGGTTAGCTGTGCAGAAGAAGAACAACAAGAAGAAGAAATATCTCGAAATATGTCCGTCAGGCCCCTTCCCTTGAGATAAATCTGCATATATCTCGGAAACTAAGCGAGCTATGGCAAAATGTTAAGAGACCTTTTTTGTAGAGAATTAAGTTTTCTACTTTTTATGTTCTATGATATTTTTAGATCAGATGCGTAGTTCTCGAGATATATCAAGATATTTAAAAGTTCCGAAGCCGCACCAACATAATAGAGATACAGACACACCGTGGCCCCTTTCTTTCAGATAACTCTGCACTATTTCGAGCTGGAAATGCCACTTCCAGTTTAGCTGTGCAGAAGAAGAACAACAAGAAGAAGAAATATCTCGAAATATGTCCGTCAGGCCCGTTCCTTTGAGCTGAATCTGCAAATATCTCGGAAACGAAGCGAGCTATGGCAAAATGTTAAGAGTCGTTTTTTGTAGAGAATTATGTTCCCTACAATTTATGTTCTATGATATTTTTTGATCAGAAGCGTAGTTTTCGAGATATATCGAGATATTTAAAAGTTCCGAAGCCGCACCAACATAATAGAGATATAGAAACACCGTGGCCCCTTTCTTTGAGGTAACTCTGCACTATTGCGAGCTGCAAACGCCACTTCCAGCTTAGCTGTGCAGAAGAAGAACAACAAGAAGAAGAAATATCTCGAAATATGTCCGTCAGGCCCCTTCCCTTGAGATATATCTGCAAATATCTCGGAAACGAAGCGACCTATGGCAAAATGTTAAGAGACCTTTTTTGTAGAGAATTATGTTTCCTACGAGTTATGTTCTATGATATTTTTTGATCAGAAGCGTAGTTTTCGAGATATATCGAGATATTTAAAAGTTCCGAAGCCGCACCAACATAATAGAGATATAGAAACACCGTGGCCCCTTTCTTTGAGATAACTCTGCACTATTGCGAGCTGCAAACGCCACTTCCAGCTTAGCTGTGCAGAAGAAGAACAACAAGAAGAAGAAATATCTCGAAATATGTCCGTCAGGCCCCTTCCCTTGAGATATATCTGCAAATATCTCGGAAACGAAGCGAGCTATGGCAAAATGTTGAGAGACCTTATTTGTAGAGAATTAAGTTTCCTACTTTTTATGTTCTATGATATTTTTTGATCAGATGCGTAGTTCTCGAGATATATCAAGATATTTAAAAGTTCCGAAGCCGCACCAACATAATAGAGATACAGAAACACCGTGGCCCCTTTCTTTCAGATAACTCTGCACTATTTCGAGCTGGAAATGCCACTTCCAGTTTAGCTGTGCAGAAGAAGAACAACAAGAAGAAGAAATATCTCGAAATATGTCCGTCAGGCCCCTTCCCTTGAGATAAATCTGCAAATATCTCGGAAACGAAGCGAGCTATGGCAAAATGTTAAGAGACATTTTTTGTAGAGAATTAAGTTTCCTACTTTTTATCTTCTATGATATTTTTTGGTCAGATGCGTAGTTCTCGAGATATATCAAGATATTTAAAAGTTCCGAAGCCGCACCAACATAATAGAGATACAGAAACACCGTGGCACCTTTCTTTGAGATAACTCTGCACTATTGCGAGCTGGAAATGCCACTTCCAGTTTAGCTGTGCAGAAGAAGAACAACAAGAAGAAGAAATATCTCGAAATACGTCCGTCAGGCCCCTTCCCTTGAGATAAATCTGCAAATATCTCGGAAACGAAGCGAGCTATGGCAAAATGTTAAGAGACATTTTTTGTAGAGAATTAAGTTTCCTACTTTTTATGTTCTATGATATTTTTTGATCAGATGCGTAGTTCTCGAGATATATCAAGATATTTAAAAGTTCCGAAGCCGCACCCACATAATAGAGATACAGAAACACCGTGGCCCCTTTCTTTGAGATAACTCTGCACTATTGCGAGCTGCAAATGCCACTTCCAGCTTAGCTGCGCAGAAGAAGAACAACAAGAAGAAGAAATATCTCGAAACGTGTCCGTCAGGCCCCTTCCCTTGAGATAAATCTGCAAATATCTCGGAAACGAAGCGAGCTATGGCAAAATGTTAAGAGACTTTATTTGTAGAGAATTAAGTTTCCTACTTTTTATGTTCTATGATATTTTTTGATCAGATGCGTAGTTCTCGAGATATATCAAGATATTTAAAAGTTCCGAAGCCGCACCAACATAATAGAGATACAGAAACACCGTGGCCCCTTTCTTTGAGATAACTCTGCACTATTGCGAGCTGGAAATGCCACTTCCAGTTTAGCTGTGCAGAAGAAGATCAACAAGAAGAAGAAATATCTCGAAATATGTCCGTCAGGCCCCTTCCCTTGAGATAAATCTGCAAATATCTCGGAAACGAAGCGAGCTATGGCAAAATCTTAAGAGACCTTTTTTGTAGGGAATTATGTTTCCTACAATTTATGTTCTATGATATTTTTTGATCAGAAGCGTAGTTTTCGAGATATATCGAGATATTTAAAAGTTCCGAAGCCGCACCAACATAATAGAGATACAGAAACACCGTGGCCCCTTTCTTTGAGATAACTCTGCACTAGTGCGAGCCGCAAATGCCACTTCCAGCTTAGCTGTGCAGAAGAAGAACAACAAGAAGAAGAAATATCTCGAAATATGTCCGTCAGGCCCCTTCCCTCGAGATAAATCTGCAAATATCTCGGAAACGAAACGAGCTATGGCAAAATGTTAAGAGACCTTTTTTGTAGAGAATTAAGTTTCCTACTTTTTATGTTCTATGATATTTTTTGATCAGATGCGTAGTTCTCGAGATATATCAAGATATTTAAAAGTTCCGAAGCCGCACCAACATAATAGAGATACAGAAACACCGTGGCCCCTTTCTTCCAGATAACTCTGCACTATTGCGAGCTGGAAATGCCACTTCCAGTTTCGCTGTGCAGAAGAAGAACAACAAGAAGAAGAAATATCTCGAAATATGTCCGTCAGGCCCCTTCCCTTGAGAAATATCTGCAAATATCTCGGAAACGAAGCGAGCTATGGCAAAATGTTAAGAGACTTTATTTGTAGAGAATTAAGTTTCCTACTTTTCATGTTCTATGATATTTTTTGATCAGATGCGTAGTTCTCGAGATATATCAAGATATTTAAAAGTTCCGAAGCCGCACCAACATAATAGAGATACAGAAACACCGTGGCCCCTTTCTTTGAGATAACTCTGCACTATTGCGAGCTGGAAATGCCACTTCCAGTTTAGCTGTGCAGAAGAAGAACAACAAGAAGAAGAAATATCTCGAAATATGTCCGTCAGGCCCCTTCCCTTGAGATAAATCTGCAAATATCTCGGAAACGAAGCGAGCTATGGCAAAATGTTAAGAGACCTTTTTTGTAGAGAATTAAGTGTCCTACTTTTTATGTTCTATGATATTTTTTGATCAGATGCGTAGTTCTCGAGATATGTCAAGATATTTAAAAGTTCCGAAGCCGCACCAACATAATAGAGATACAGAAACACCGTGGCCCCTTTCTTTCAGATAACTCTGCACTATTTCGAGCTGGAAATGCCACTTCCAGGTTAGCTGTGCAGAAGAAGAACAACAAGAAGAAGAAATATCTCGAAATATGTCCGTCAGGCCCCTTCCCTTGAGATATATCTGCAAATATCTCGGAAACGAAGCGAGCTATGGCAAAATCTTAAGAGACCTTTTTTGTAGAGAATTATGTTTCCGACAAGTTATGTTCTATGATATTTTTTGATCAGAAGCGTAGTTTTCAAGATATATCGAGATATTTAAAAGTTCCGAAGCCGCACCAACATAATAGAGATACAGAAACACCGTGGCCCCTTTCTTTGAGATAACTCTGCACTATTGCGAGCTGCAAATGCCGCTTCCAGCTTAGCTGCGCAGAAGAAGAACAACAAGAAGAAGAAATATCTCGAAATATGTCCGTCAGGCCCCTTCCCTTGAGATAAATCTGCATATATCTCGGAAACGAAGCGAGCTATGGCAAAATGTTAAGAGACCTTTTTTGTAGAGAATTAAGTTTTCTACTTTTTATGTTCTATGATATTTTTTGATCAGATGCGTAGTTCTCGAGATATATCAAGATATTTAAAAGTTCCGAAGCCGCACCAACATAATAGAGATACAGAAACACCGTGGCCCCTTTCTTTCAGATAACTCTGCACTATTTCGAGCTGGAAATGCCACTTCCAGTTTAGCTGTGCAGAAGAAGAACAACAAGAAGAAGAAATATCTCGAAATATGTCCGTCAGGCCCCTTCCCTTGAGATATATCTGCAAATATCTCGGAAACGAAGCGAGCTATGGCAAAGTGTTAAGAGACCTTTTTTGTAGAGAATTAAGTTTCCTACTTTTTATGTTCTATGATATTTTTTGATCAGATGCGTAGTTCTCGAGATATATCAAGATATTTAAAAGTTCCGAAGCCGCACCAACATAATAGAGATACAGAAACACCGTGGCCCCTTTCTTTGAGATAACTCTGCACTATTGCGAGCTGGAAATGCCACTTCCAGTTTAGCTGTGCAGAAGAAGAACAACAAGAAGAAGAAATATCTCGAAATATGTCCGTCAGGCCCCTTCCCTTGAGATAAATCTGCAAATATCTCGGAAACGAAGCGAGCTATGGCAAAATGTTAAGAGACATTTTTTGTAGAGAATTAAGTTTCCTACTTTTTATGTTCTATGATATTTTTTGATCAGATGCGTAGTTCTCGAGATATATCAAGATATTTAAAAGTTCCGAAGCCGCACCCACATAATAGAGATACAGAAACACCGTGGCCCCTTTCTTTGAGATAACTCTGCACTATTGCGAGCTGCAAATGCCACTTCCAGCTTAGCTGCGCAGAAGAAGAACAACAAGAAGAAGAAATATCTCGAAACGTGTCCGTCAGGCCCCTTCCCTTGAGATAAATCTGCAAATATCTCGGAAACGAAGCGAGCTATGGCAAAATGTTAAGAGACTTTATTTGTAGAGAATTAAGTTTCCTACTTTTTATGTTCTATGATATTTTTTGATGAGATGCGTAGTTCTCGAGATATATCAAGATATTTAAAAGTTCCGAAGCCGCACCAACATAATAGAGATACAGAAACACCGTGGCCCCTTTCTTTGAGATAACTCTGCACTATTGCGAGCTGGAAATGCCACTTCCAGTTTAGCTGTGCAGAAGAAGATCAACAAGAAGAAGAAATATCTCGAAATATGTCCGTCAGGCCCCTTCCCTTGAGATAAATCTGCAAATATCTCGGAAACGAAGCGAGCTATGGCAAAATGTTAAGAGATATTTTTTGTAGAGAATTGAGTCTCCTACTTTTTATGTTTTATGATATTTTTTGGTCAGATGCGTAGTTCTCGAGATATATCAAGATATTTAAAAGTTCCGAAGCCGCACCAACATAATAGAGATACAGGAACACCGTGGCACCTTTCTTTGAGATAACTCTGCACTATTGCGAGCTGGAAATGCCACTTCCAGTTTAGCTGTGCAGAAGAAGAACAACAAGAAGAAGAAATATCTCGAAATATGTCCGTCAGGCCCCTTCCCTTGAGAAATATCTGCAAATATCTCGGAAACGAAGCGAGCTATGGCAAAATGTTAAGAGACTTTATTTGTAGAGAATTAAGTTTCCTACTTTTCATGTTCTATGATATTTTTTGATCAGATGCGTAGTTCTCGAGATATATCAAGATATTTAAAAGTTCCGAAGCCGCACCAACATAATAGAGATACAGAAACACCGTGGCCCCTTTCTTTGAGATAACTCTGCACTATTGCGAGCTGGAAATGCCACTTCCAGTTTAGCTGTGCAGAAGAAGAACAACAAGAAGAAGAAATATCTCGAAATATGTCCGTCAGGCCCCTTCCCTTGAGATAAATCTGCAAATATCTCGGAAACGAAGCGAGCTATGGCAAAATGTTAAGAGACCTTTTTTGTAGAGAATTAAGTGTCCTACTTTTTATGTTCTATGATATTTTTTGATCAGATGCGTAGTTCTCGAGATATGTCAAGATATTTAAAAGTTCCGAAGCCGCACCAACATAATAGAGATACAGAAACACCGTGGCCCCTTTCTTTCAGATAACTCTGCACTATTTCGAGCTGGAAATGCCACTTCCAGTTTAGCTGTGCAGAAGAAGAACAACAAGAAGAAGAAATATCTCGAAATATGTCCGTCAGGCCCCTTCCCTTGAGATATATCTGCAAATATCTCGGAAACGAAGCGAGCTATGGCAAAATGTTAAGAGACCTTTTTTGTAGAGAATTATGTTTCCTACGAGTTATGTTCTATGATATTTTTTGATCAGAAGCGTAGTTTTCGAGATATATCGAGATATTTAAAAGTTCCGAAGCCGCACCAACATAATAGAGATACAGAAACACCGCGGCCCGTTTCTTTGAGATATCTCTGCACTATTGCGAGCTGCAAATGCCACTTCCAGCTTAGCTGCGCAGAAGAAGAACAACAAGAAGAAGAAATATCTCGAAATATGTCCGTCAGGCCCCTTCCCTTGAGATAAATCTGCATATATCTCGGAAACGAAGCGAGCTATGGCAAAATGTTAAGACACCTTTTTTGTAGAGAATTAAGTTTTCTACTTTTTACGTTCTATGATATTTTTTGATCAGAAGCGTAGTTTTCGAGATATATCGAGATATTTAAAAGTTCCGAAGCCGCACCAACATAATAGAGATACAGAAACACCGTGGCCCCTTTCTTTGAGATAACTCTGCACTAGTGCGAGCCGCAAATGCCACTTCCAGCTTAGCTGTGCAGAAGAAGAACAACAAGAAGAAGAAATATCTCGAAATATGTCCGTCAGGCCCCTTCCCTTGAGATAAATCTGCAAATATCTCGGAAACGAAGCGGAGTATGGCAAAATGTTAACATACCTTTTTTGTAGAGAATTAAGTTTCCTACTTTTTATGTTCTATGATATTTTTTGATCAGATGCGTAGTTCTCGAGATATATCAAGATATTTAAAAGTTCCGAAGCCGCACCAACACAATAGAGGTACAGAAACACCGTGGCCCCTTTCTTTGAGATAACTCTGCACAATTGCGAGCTGCAAATGCCACTTCCAGCTTAGCTGTGCAGAAGAAGAACAACAAGAAGAAGAAATATCTCGAAATATGTCCGTCAGGCCCCTTCCCTTGAGATAAATCTGCAAATATCTCGGAAACGAAGCGAGCTATGGCAAAATGTTAAGAGACTTTATTTGTAGAGAATTAAGTTTCCTACTTTTTATCTTCTATGATATTTGTTGATCAGATGCGTAGTTCTCGAGATATGTCAAGATATTTAAAAGTTCCGAAGCCGCACCAACATAATAGAGATACAGAAACACCGTGGCCCCTTTCTTTGAGATAACTGTGCACTATTGCGAGCTGGAAATGCCACTTCCAGGTTAGCTGTGCAGAAGAAGAACAACAAGAAGAAGAAATATCTCGAAATATGTCCGTCAGGCCCCTTCCCTTGAGATATATCTGCAAATATCTCGGAAACGAAGCGAGCTATGGCAAAATGTTAAGAGACCTTTTTTGTAGAGAATTATGTTTCCTACGAGTTATGTTCTATGATATTTTTTGATCAGAAGCGTAGTTTTCGAGATATATATAGATATTTAAAAGTTCCGAAGCCGCACCAATATAATAGAGATACAGAAACACCGTGGCCCCTTTCTTTGAGATATCTCTGCACTATTGCGAGCTGCAAATGCCACTTCCAGCTTAGCTGCGCAGAAGAAGAACAACAAGAAGAAGAAATATCTCGAAATATGTCCGTCAGGCCCCTTCCCTTGAGATAAATCTGCATATATCTCGGAAACGAAGCGAGCTATGGCAAAATCTTAAGAGACCTTTTTTGTAGAGAATTAAGTTTTATACTTTTTATGTTCTATGATATTTTTTGATCAGAAGCGTAGTTTTCGAGATATATCGAGATATTTAAAAGTTCCGAAGCCGCACCAACATAATAGAGATACAGAAACACCGTGGCCCCTTTTTTTGAGATAACTCTGCACTAGTGCGAGCCGCAAATGCCACTTCCAGCTTAGCTGTGCAGAAGAAGAACAACAAGAAGAAGAAATATCTCGAAATATGTCCGTCAGGCCCCTTCCCTTGAGATAAATCTGCATATATCTCGGAAACGAAGCGAGCTATGGCAAAATGTTAAGAGACTTTATTTGTAGAGAATTAAGTTTCCTACTTTTTATGTTCTATGATATTTTTTGATCAGATGCGTAGTTCTCGAGATATATCAAGATATTTAAAAGTTCCGAAGCCGCACCAACATAATAGAGATACAGAAACACCGTGGCCCCTTTCTTTGAGATAACTCTGCACTATTGCGAGCTGGAAATGCCACTTCCAGTTTAGCTGTGCAGAAGAAGAACAACAAGAAGAAGAAATATCTCGAAATATGTCCGTCAGGCCCCTTCCCTTGAGATAAATCTGCAAATATCTCGGAAACGAAGCGAGCTATGGCAAAATGTTAAGAGACATTTTTTGTAGAGAATTAAGTTTCCTACTTTTTATGTTCTATGATATTTTTTGATCAGATGCGTAGTTCTCGAGATATATCAAGATATTTAAAAGTTCCGAAGCCGCACCAACATAATAGAGATACAGAAACACCGTGGCCCCTTTCTTTGAGATAACTCTGCACTATTGCGAGCTGGAAATGCCACTTCCAGTTTAGCTGTGCAGAAGAAGATCAACAAGAAGAAGAAATATCTCGAAATATGTCCGTCAGGCCCCTTCCCTTGAGATAAATCTGCAAATATCTCGGAAACGAAGCGAGCTATGGCAAAATGTTAAGAGACATTTTTTGTAGAGAATTAAGTCTCCTACTTTTTATGTTCTATGATATTTTTTGGTCAGATGCGTAGTTCTCGAGATATATCAAGATATTTAAAAGTTCCGAAGCCGCGCCAACATAATAGAGATACAGAAACACCGTGGCACCTTTCTTTGAGATAACTCTGCACTATTGCGAGCTGGAAATGCCACTTCCAGTTTAGCTGTGCAGAAGAAGAACAACAAGAAGAAGAAATATCTCGAAATATGTCCGTCAGGCCCCTTCCCTTGAGATATATCTGCAAATATCTCGGAAACGAAACGAGCTATGGCAAAATCTTAAGAAACCTTTTTTGTAGGGAATTATGTTTCCTACAATTTATGTTCTATGATATTTTTTGATCAGAAGCGTAGTTTTCGAGATATATCGAGATATTTAAAAGTTCCGAAGCCGCACCAACATAATAGAGATACAGAAACACCGTGGCCCCTTTCTTTGAGATAACTCTGCACTATTGCGAGCTGCAAATGCCGCTTCCAGCTTAGCTGCGCAGAAGAAGAACAACAAGAAGAAGAAATATCTCGAAATATGTCCGTCAGGCCCCTTCCCTTGAGATAAATCTGCATATATCTCGGAAACTAAGCGAGCTATGGCAAAATGTTAAGAGACCTTTTTTGTAGAGAATTAAGTTTTCTACTTTTTATGTTCTATGATATTTTTTGATCAGATGCGTAGTTCTCGAGATATATCAAGATATTTAAAAGTTCCGAAGCCGCACCAACATAATAGAGATACAGAAACACCGTGGCCCCTTTCTTTCAGATAACTCTGCACTATTTCGAGCTGGAAATGCCACTTCCAGTTTAGCTGTGCAGAAGAAGAACAACAAGAAGAAGAAATATCTCGAAATATGTCCGTCAGGCCCCTTCCCTTGAGAAATATCTGCAAATATCTCGGAAACGAAGCGAGCTATGGCAAAATGTTAAGAGACTTTATTTGTAGAGAATTAAGTTTCCTACTTTTCATGTTCTATGATATTTTTTGATCAGATGCGTAGTTCTCGAGATATATCAAGATATTTAAAAGTTCCGAAGCCGCACCAACATAATAGAGATACAGAAACACCGTGGCCCCTTTCTTTGAGATAACTCTGCACTATTGCGAGCTGGAAATGCCACTTCCAGTTTAGCTGTGCAGAAGAAGAACAACAAGAAGAAGAAATATCTCGAAATATGTCCGTCAGGCCCCTTCCCTTGAGATAAATCTGCAAATATCTCGGAAACGAAGCGAGCTATGGCAAAATGTTAAGAGACCTTTTTTGTAGAGAATTAAGTGTCCTACTTTTTATGTTCTATGATATTTTTTGATCAGATGCGTAGTTCTCGAGATATGTCAAGATATTTAAAAGTTCCGAAGCCGCACCAACATAATAGAGATACAGAAACACCGTGGCCCCTTTCTTTCAGATAACTCTGCACTATTTCGAGCTGGAAATGCCACTTCCAGTTTAACTGTGCAGAAGAAGAACAACAAGAAGAAGAAATATCTCGAAATATGTCCGTCAGGCCCCTTCCCTTGAGATATATCTGCAAATATCTCGGAAACGAAGCGAGCTATGGCAAAATGTTGAGAGACCTTTTTTGTAGAGAATTATGTTTCCTACGAGTTATGTTCTATGATATTTTTTGATCAGAAGCGTAGTTTTCGAGATATATCGAGATATTTAAAAGTTCCGAAGCCGCACCAACATAATAGAGATACAGAAACACCGCGGCCCGTTTCTTTGAGATATCTCTGCACTATTGCGAGCTGCAAATGCCACTTCCAGCTTAGCTGCGCAGAAGAAGAACAACAAGAAGAAGAAATATCTCGAAATATGTCCGTCAGGCCCCTTCCCTTGAGATAAATCTGCATATATCTCGGAAACGAAGCGAGCTATGGCAAAATGTTAAGACACCTTTTTTGTAGAGAATTAAGTTTTCTACTTTTTACGTTCTATGATATTTTTTGATCAGAAGCGTAGTTTTCGAGATATATCGAGATATTTAAAAGTTCCGAAGCCGCACCAACATAATAGAGATACAGAAACACCGTGGCCACTTTCTTTGAGATAACTCTGCACTAGTGCGAGCCGCAAATGCCACTTCCAGCTTAGCTGTGCAGAAGAAGAACAACAAGAAGAAGAAATATCTCGAAATATGTCCGTCAGGCCCCTTCCCTTGAGATAAATCTGCAAATATCTCGGAAACGAAGCGGAGTATGGCAAAATGTTAACATACCTTTTTTGTAGAGAATTAAGTTTCCTACTTTTTATGTTCTATGATATTTTTTGATCAGATGCGTAGTTCTCGAGATATATCAAGATATTTAAAAGTTCCGAAGCCGCACCAACATAATAGAGGTACAGAAACACCGTGGCCCCTTTCTTTGAGATAACTCTGCACAATTGCGAGCTGCAAATGCCACTTCCAGCTTAGCTGTGCAGAAGAAGAACAACAAGAAGAAGAAATATCTCGAAATATGTCCGTCAGGCCCCTTCCCTTGAGATAAATCTGCAAATATCTCGGAAACGAAGCGAGCTATGGCAAAATGTTAAGAGACTTTATTTGTAGAGAATTAAGTTTCCTACTTTTTATCTTCTATGATATTTGTTGATCAGATGCGTAGTTCTCGAGATATGTCAAGATATTTAAAAGTTCCGAAGCCGCACCAACATAATAGAGATACAGAAACACCGTGGCCCCTTTCTTTGAGATAACTGTGCACTATTGCGAGCTGGAAATGCCACTTCCAGGTTAGCTGTGCAGAAGAAGAACAACAAGAAGAAGAAATATCTCGAAATATGTCCGTCAGGCCCCTTCCCTTGAGATATATCTGCAAATATCTCGGAAACGAAGCGAGCTATGGCAAAATGTTAAGAGACCTTTTTTGTAGAGAATTATGTTTCCTACGAGTTATGTTCTATGATATTTTTTGATCAGAAGCGTAGTTTTCGAGATATATATAGATATTTAAAAGTTCCGAAGCCGCACCAATATAATAGAGATACAGAAACACCGTGGCCCCTTTCTTTGAGATATCTCTGCACTATTGCGAGCTGCAAATGCCACTTCCAGCTTAGCTGCGCAGAAGAAGAACAACAAGAAGAAGAAATATCTCGAAATATGTCCGTCAGGCCCCTTCCCTTGAGATAAATCTGCATATATCTCGGAAACGAAGCGAGCTATGGCAAAATCTTAAGAGACCTTTTTTGTAGAGAATTAAGTTTTATACTTTTTATGTTCTATGATATTTTTTGATCAGAAGCGTAGTTTTCGAGATATATCGAGATATTTAAAAGTTCCGAAGCCGCACCAACATAATAGAGATACAGAAACACCGTGGCCCCTTTCTTTGAGATAACTCTGCACTAGTGCGAGCCGCAAATGCCACTTCCAGCTTAGCTGTGCAGAAGAAGAACAACAAGAAGAAGAAATATCTCGAAATATGTCCGTCAGGCCCCTTCCCTTGAGATAAATCTGCAAATATCTCGGAAACGAAGCGAGCTATGGCAAAATGTTAAGAGACTTTATTTGTAGAGAATTAAGTTTCCTACTTTTTATGTTCTATGATATTTTTTGATCAGATGCGTAGTTCTCGAGATATATCAAGATATTTAAAAGTTCCGAAGCCGCACCAACATAATAGAGATACAGAAACACCGTGGCCCCTTTCTTTGAGATAACTCTGCACAATTGCGAGCTGCAAATGCCACTTCCAGCTTAGCTGTGCAGAAGAAGAACAACAAGAAGAAGAAATATCTCGAAATATGTCCGTCAGGCCCCTTCCCTTGAGATAAATCTGCAAATATCTCGGAAACGAAGCGAGCTATGGCAAAATGTTAAGAGACTTTATTTGTAGAGAATTAAGTTTCCTACTTTTTATCTTCTATGATATTTGTTGATCAGATGCGTAGTTCTCGAGATATGTCAAGATATTTAAAAGTTCCGAAGCCGCACCAACATAATAGAGATACAGAAACACCGTGGCCCCTTTCTTTGAGATAACTGTGCACTATTGCGAGCTGGAAATGCCACTTCCAGGTTAGCTGTGCAGAAGAAGAACAACAAGAAGAAGAAATATCTCGAAATATGTCCGTCAGGCCCCTTCCCTTGAGATATATCTGCAAATATCTCGGAAACGAAGCGAGCTATGGCAAAATGTTAAGAGACCTTTTTTGTAGAGAATTATGTTTCCTACGAGTTATGTTCTATGATATTTTTTGATCAGAAGCGTAGTTTTCGAGATATATATAGATATTTAAAAGTTCCGAAGCCGCACCAATATAATAGAGATACAGAAACACCGTGGCCCCTTTCTTTGAGATATCTCTGCACTATTGCGAGCTGCAAATGCCACTTCCAGCTTAGCTGCGCAGAAGAAGAACAACAAGAAGAAGAAATATCTCGAAATATGTCCGTCAGGCCCCTTCCCTTGAGATAAATCTGCATATATCTCGGAAACGAAGCGAGCTATGGCAAAATCTTAAGAGACCTTTTTTGTAGAGAATTAAGTTTTATACTTTTTATGTTCTATGATATTTTTTGATCAGAAGCGTAGTTTTCGAGATATATCGAGATATTTAAAAGTTCCGAAGCCGCACCAACATAATAGAGATACAGAAACACCGTGGCCCCTTTTTTTGAGATAACTCTGCACTAGTGCGAGCCGCAAATGCCACTTCCAGCTTAGCTGTGCAGAAGAAGAACAACAAGAAGAAGAAATATCTCGAAATATGTCCGTCAGGCCCCTTCCCTTGAGATAAATCTGCAAATATCTCGGAAACGAAGCGAGCTATGGCAAAATGTTAAGAGACTTTATTTGTAGAGAATTAAGTTTCCTACTTTTTATGTTCTATGATATTTTTTGATCAGATGCGTAGTTCTCGAGATATATCAAGATATTTAAAAGTTCCGAAGCCGCACCAACATAATAGAGATACAGAAACACCGTGGCCCCTTTCTTTGAGATAACTCTGCACTATTGCGAGCTGGAAATGCCACTTCCAGTTTAGCTGTGCAGAAGAAGAACAACAAGAAGAAGAAATATCTCGAAATATGTCCGTCAGGCCCCTTCCCTTGAGATAAATCTGCAAATATCTCGGAAACGAAGCGAGCTATGGCAAAATGTTAAGAGACATTTTTTGTAGAGAATTAAGTTTCCTACTTTTTATGTTCTATGATATTTTTTGATCAGATGCGTAGTTCTCGAGATATATCAAGATATTTAAAAGTTCCGAAGCCGCACCAACATAATAGAGATACAGAAACACCGTGGCCCCTTTCTTTGAGATAACTCTGCACTATTGCGAGCTGGAAATGCCACTTCCAGTTTAGCTGTGCAGAAGAAGATCAACAAGAAGAAGAAATATCTCGAAATATGTCCGTCAGGCCCCTTCCCTTGAGATAAATCTGCAAATATCTCGGAAACGAAGCGAGCTATGGCAAAATGTTAAGAGACATTTTTTGTAGAGAATTAAGTCTCCTACTTTTTATGTTCTATGATATTTTTTGGTCAGATGCGTAGTTCTCGAGATATATCAAGATATTTAAAAGTTCCGAAGCCGCGCCAACATAATAGAGATACAGAAACACCGTGGCACCTTTCTTTGAGATAACTCTGCACTATTGCGAGCTGGAAATGCCACTTCCAGTTTAGCTGTGCAGAAGAAGAACAACAAGAAGAAGAAATATCTCGAAATATGTCCGTCAGGCCCCTTCCCTTGAGATATATCTGCAAATATCTCGGAAACGAAACGAGCTATGGCAAAATCTTAAGAAACCTTTTTTGTAGGGAATTATGTTTCCTACAATTTATGTTCTATGATATTTTTTGATCAGAAGCGTAGTTTTCGAGATATATCGAGATATTTAAAAGTTCCGAAGCCGCACCAACATAATAGAGATACAGAAACACCGTGGCCCCTTTCTTTGAGATAACTCTGCACTATTGCGAGCTGCAAATGCCGCTTCCAGCTTAGCTGCGCAGAAGAAGAACAACAAGAAGAAGAAATATCTCGAAATATGTCCGTCAGGCCCCTTCCCTTGAGATAAATCTGCATATATCTCGGAAACTAAGCGAGCTATGGCAAAATGTTAAGAGACCTTTTTTGTAGAGAATTAAGTTTTCTACTTTTTATGTTCTATGATATTTTTTGATCAGATGCGTAGTTCTCGAGATATATCAAGATATTTAAAAGTTCCGAAGCCGCACCAACATAATAGAGATACAGAAACACCGTGGCCCCTTTCTTTCAGATAACTCTGCACTATTTCGAGCTGGAAATGCCACTTCCAGTTTAGCTGTGCAGAAGAAGAACAACAAGAAGAAGAAATATCTCGAAATATGTCCGTCAGGCCCCTTCCCTTGAGATATATCTGCAAATATCTCGGAAACGAAGCGAGCTATGGCAAAATGTTAAGAGACCTTTTTTGTAGAGGATTATGTTTCCTACGAGTTATGTTCTATGATATTTTTTGATCAGAAACGTAGTTTTCGAGATATATCGAGATATTTAAAAGTTCCGAAGCCGCACCAACATAATAGAGATACAGAAACACCGTGGCCCCTTTCTTTGAGATATCTCTGCACTATTGCGAGCTGCAAATGCCACTTCCAGCTTAGCTGCGCAGAAGAAGAACAACAAGAAGAAGAAATATCTCGAAATATGTCCGGCAGGCCCCTTCCCTTGAGATAAATCTGCATATATCTCGGAAACGAAGCGAGCTATGGCAAAATGTTAAGAGACCTTTTTTGTAGAGAATTAAGTTTTCTACTTTTTATGTTCTATGATATTTTTTGATCAGAAGCGTAGTTTTCGAGATATATCGAGATATTTAAAAGTTCCGAAGCCGCACCAACATAATAGAGATACAGAAACACCGTGGCCCCTTTCTTTGAGATAACTCTGCACTAGTGCGAGCCGCAAATGCCACTTCCAGCTTAGCTGTGCAGAAGAAGAACAACAAGAAGAAGAAATATCTCGAAATATGTCCGTCAGGCCCCTTCCCTTGAGATAAATCTGCAAATATCTCGGAAACGAAGCGGAGTATGGCAAAATGTTAAGATACCTTTTTTGTAGAGAATTAAGTTTCCTACTTTTTATGTTCTATGATATTTTTTGGTCAGATGCGTAGTTCTCGAGATATATCAAGATATTTAAAAGTTCCGAAGCCGCACCAACATAATAGAGATACAGAAACACCGTGGCACCTTTCTTTGAGATAACTCTGCACTATTGCGAGCTGGAAATGCCACTTCCAGTTTAGCTGTGCAGAAGAAGAACAACAAGAAGGAGAAATATCTCGAAATATGTCCGTCAGGCCCCTTCCCTTGAGATAAATCTGCATATATCTCGGAAACTAAGCGAGCTAAGGCAAAATGTTAAGAGACGTTTTTTGTAGAGAATTAAGTTTTCTACTTTTTATGTTCTATGATATTTTTTGATCAGATGCGTAGTTCTCCAGATATATCAAGATATTTAAAAGTTCCGAAGCCGCACCAACATAATAGAGATACAGAAACACCGTGGCCCCTTTCTTTCAGATAACTCTGCACTATTTCGAGCTGGAAATGCCACTTCCAGTTTAGCTGTGCAGAAGAAGAACAACAAGAAGAAATATCTCGAAATATGTCCGTCGGGCCCCTTCCCTTGAGATAAATCTGCATATATCTCGGAAACGAAGCGAGCTATGGCAAAATGTTAAGAGACCTTTTTTGTAGAGAATTAAGTTTTCTACTTTTTACGTTCTATGATATTTTTTGATCAGAAGCGTAGTTTTCGAGATATATCGAGATATTTAAAAGTTCCGAAGCCGCACCAACATAATAGAGATACAGAAACACCGTGGCCCCTTTCTTTGAGATAACTCTGCACTAGTGCGAGCCGCAAATGCCACTTCCAGCTTAGCTGTGCAGAAGAAGAACAACAAGAAGAAGAAATATCTCGAAATATGTCCGTCAGGCCCCTTCCCTTGAGATAAATCTGCAAATATCTCGGAAACGAAGCGGAGTATGGCAAAATGTTAACATACCTTTTTTGTAGAGAATTAAGTTTCCTACTTTCTATGTTCTATGATATTTTTTGATCAGATGCGTAGTTCTCGCGATATTTCAAGATATTTAAAAGTTCCGAAGCCGCACCAACATAATAGAGGTACAGAAACACCGTGGCCCCTTTCTTTGAGATAACTCTGCACTATTGCGAGCTGCAAATGCCACTTCCAGCTTAGCTGCGCAGAAGAAGAACAACAAGAAGAAGAAATATCTCGAAATATGTCCGTCAGGCCCCTTCCCTTGAGATAAATCTGCATATATCTCGGAAACTAAGCGAGCTATGGCAAAATGTTAAGAGATCTTTTTTGTAGAGAATTAAGTTTTCTACTTTTTATGTTCTATGATATTTTTTGATCAGATGCGTAGTTCTCGAGATATATCAAGATATTTAAAAGTTCCGAAGCCGCACCAACATAATAGAGATACAGAAACACCGTGGCCCCTTTCTTTCAGATAACTCTGCACTATTTCGAGCTAGAAATGCCACTTCCAGTTTAGCTGTGCAGAAGAAGAACAACAAGAAGAAGAAATATCTCGAAATATGTCCGTCAGGCCCCTTCCCTTGAGATATATCTGCAAATATCTCGGAAACGAAGCGAGCTATGGCAAAATGTTAAGAGACCTTTTTTGTAGAGAATTATGTTTCCTACGAGTTATGTTCTATGATATTTTTTGATCAGAAACGTAGTTTTCGAGATATATCGAGATATTTAAAAGTTCCGAAGCCGCACCAACATAATAGAGATACAGAAACACCGTGGCCCCTTTCTTTGAGATATCTCTGCACTATTGCGAGCTGCAAATGCCACTTCCAGCTTCGCTGCGCAGAAGAAGAACAACAAGAAGAAGAAATATCTCGAAATATGTCCGTCAGGCCCCTTCCCTTGAGATAAATCTGCATATATCTCGGAAACGAAGCGAGCTATGGCAAAATGTTAAGAGACCTTTTTTGTAGAGAATTAGGTTTTCTACTTTTTATGTTCTATGATATTTTTTGATCAGAAGCGTAGTTTTCGAGATATATCGAGATATTTAAA